>NC_058373.1:115567500-115870000 GCF_018350175.1 Felis catus
AATGGCCATAGGGGCTTGTGTCCAACAGGTTCAGGCACTTGCCACTTGATCTCATTTATCTTCACTTTTTTTTTTTATTGCTTTGCTCTAAAAAATATATATATATCCTGAGTGCTACAATCTCCTCTCTTTCCCGTCTTAAGCAGCTACTCTTTATCAAATACTCAATTCCATTTTCTGGGTGCACAGAAAAATCACTTGAGCTGCCATTCACAATTTTGGCTCTTAAGGCAAATCAAACAAATTCAAAACAATTGCTACAAGAGCTAAAAGGCAAAAATAATTCAGCACCAACTTTTACACGCTTTGGCTTCATGGAACTTGAGCTCCATGTGCTATCTGTCATCCCCACTTTATACAAGAAACACAAGGGTCAGAACTTTGCAACCCGTGCGATTTCCAAGTGGGAGATTAACTAACCAGTCTTCCAAATATTCATGGCTCATCTACATTTGCAAGGAAGTGTGCTGGAAGCTGACAGAGTATAAGTCAGATTTTGTGCTCACCAAGAGATTACAGTATATATAGTACTTGATAGTTATAGAACAGCTACTGCAGGAAATGTGCAGGCAGTGTGGAGAAGGCTTACTTGGTAGGTATGAAAATGTTCTTGGAGAACTACCCTATGACCCAGAAATTGCACCACTAGGTATTTATCCAAGGGATACAGGGGTGCTGTTTCGAAGGGACACATGCACCCCCATGTTTATAGCAGCATTATCAACAATAGCCAAAGTATGGAAAGAGCCCAAATGTCCATCGATGGATGAATGGGTAAAGAAGATGGGGTACATATACACAATGGAGTATCACTCGGCAATCAAAAAGAATGAAATCTTGCCATCTGCAACTACGTGGATGGAACTGGAGGGTATCATGCTAAGTGAAATTAGTCAGAGAAAGACAAAAATCATATGACTTCACTCATATGAGGACTTTAAGAGACAAAACAGATGAACATAAGGGAAGGGAAACAAAAATAATATAAAATCAGGGAGGGGGACAAAACAGAAGAGACTCATAAATATGGAGAACAAACTGAAGGTTACTGGAGGGGTTGTGGGAGGGGGGATGGGCTAAACGGGTAGGGGGCACTATAGGGAACCTACTCCTGAAATCATTGTTGCACTATATGCTAATTCGGATGTAAATTTAAAACATAAAATTAAAAAAAAATTTTTTTTAATGTCCTTGGAAGAGCTGGGATGGAGCTGCTCGTTAGAAATACATATGATTCTTGGGGCGCCTGGGTGGCTCAGTCAGTTAAGCATTCGACTTCAACTCAGGTCACGATCTCGCCGTCTGTGGGTTCGAGCCCCGCATCGGGCTCTGGGCTGATGGCTCGGAGCCTGGAGCCTGTTTCTGATTCTGTGTCTCCCTCTCTCTCTGCCCCTCCCCCGTTCATGCTCTGTCTCTGTCTGTCTCAAAAATAAATAAACGTAAAAAAAAAAAAAAAAAGAAAGAAAGAAATACATATGATTCGGGTAGGTGAAGTGAAGAAAAAACAAACAGTGTGGCATTCAAAGAGGAAAATGCAAAGTGCATTCAGCAGGCCATGTGGCCAGAGCACAAAGGTTGTGGGAGCCAGTGAGTAATGGCTTATACATCCGGTTGGTGATGTTCAGCAGTCCCTTCGGAATAGAATCCGTGTGGGCTTGTTTTCTGGGGAAGCCAGTGCCTACCACCTCCTATGGCTACTGCCCTTTCTTTCCCAAGGGCTGCCTGAGAGGCGCAAACACTCGGAGCTGCGTCAGCTGGGACAATTCCGTCCTCCCTGCCGCCCTCACGTAGTGGTTCCTTCCCCAGCAGGGCCACAAACCCCTTTCCTGCTGTGTCTCTCTCCTGTTTGCTGATATGTGGGTCACTTGCCTTAACATTGAAGACCTTGGTACCTGGCTCACAATCTTCCCGCCGGCATCCCGGCCGATGGTAGTGGCCCCCCAAAATGACGAATCCAAAAATCCTTGCCCCTCGACCCACGGACCTTGTCATCTTTAATGACCTTCACCACTACTTCAGCCACCCACTCTCAAGCCTAGGCCCTGAGCTTTTTCTCATCCTCTAGAATTGCTCTGTCTCTGGAAGAACGCGTTCACCCACCCCAAAGCTGAACTTACCATCTTCTTTACCAACGCCACTTCTCGTCCATTCATCCCCACGCCAGTAGATCACAGCACCGTGCATTCATTCCTGCATTTAGCTCCCTCTCCGGGCCACCCTCACTCCCGGTCGGGCACCAGATCCTGTGCTTTCTGCCTTCTTCGAGCTCACAAATACAACGTCTTCTTTCCATTCTCTTCTCAAACTCTTATTCACCGGCCACCTCCGGCCTGGATTCCAGTAACAGCCTCCCAAACCCATCCCTGGGACCCGACTTGTGCCCACTCGGTGTCATTCTCACAACCGAGCTACAGCCATCTTGTCAAGCTGCAAATCTCACTAGGCCACCCCCCCTTCTTTATTGAATGGTTCTTCACTGTCCTCCAAACTTCTCAGCACGCTGTCAAAGGCCCTCTTCTCCACTGCTGCGACGCCCAATTCTTTCTTTCTTTCTCCCCCAATTCCTACACACACCCCCAGCCTCAGACATCATGCTTTCTGAGACGCTTTCCCAACCACCCTGGACTGGTTTGGTGTGTTTCTCAGGGCACTGTCCCACAGCACCTTGTGCTTGCCTCTGATGACACTTAATCACGCTCAGTTGACATTTCTTGTTTATAGACGGTCCCCAGCACCAAGCAGTTTCCAGAACACAGCAGAAGCTCATGAATGTTCGTGAAATAAACAAATCAATGATGGAAGAAGAGATACATGAGAAAAACATTTTGCTCTAAATTTTAAAAAAAATTTTAATGTTTATTTTTGAGAGAGAGAGAGAGAGAGAGAGAGAGAGAGAGCAAGCGGGGGAGGGGCAGACAGAGAGGGAGACACAGAATCCGAAGCAGGCTCCAGGCTCTGAGCTGTCAGCACAGAGTCCACATGGGGCTCAAACTCATGAACTGTGAGATCATGACCCGAGCCGAAGTCAGAAGCTTAACCGACTGAGCCACCCAGGCGCCCCAAGAAAAACATTTTGAATACAGAAACGGAAGATAAGGCAAAATAAAAGATCAATTTAAGGTTTCACACTGGATGATGGAGGTGGGGGATGATGGCGCACTAGACAGAAAGAGGGACCTTCCAGAAAAGGAGAAGGACTTGGCTTTGGTGAATAAACATGAGGCTCTCAATGTGGGCCTGCTGACTTGTATGGTTAGCCATAAAGGAGCAGGGCCCAGGAGTCACAGATTTGGGATTTACACACAAAGAAGAGATCTTTGAAGCCATCTGCATAGATGGCATCTTCAATATCGAATTTAGATAGAAGAGCAGCTGACAGAGGCTTCTGCATGTAGAAAGTTTTCCCAATTATCCAGATAATTCAGGTCTAAGCGAGGTTTTTTTCCCCCTTAATTTTCTGAATAATTGTCTCCGTTGCTTCTGACTTTGAAGATCTGCTGTGTGGTTTTTTTTTCTTCTCCTAATGACTATTTCTCCTTTTTTTGAGCATATTTTCCTAACTCCAGCTGTTAATTACCTCATCACACAATCAGGCCATTGTGACTTCTGCAGGCTGCTTTATGCAGCAAGATGCTTATTTTTCTATTGGCTTCTACTGTTTTCCCCCAAAAGATCATTTCTTTGGCCAACACATTGACTGGCTATTGATCCATCCACATTTTACCAGATACATTCTTGCTTACTCTCACTCCTGCCTCCTGTAAGTTGATTTTCCATATAAAGTCTGTGTTCTGAATTTTCTTCTCCTCCATTTCCAGTGACTCTTTGTGAGTCCTCAAACATATTACATAATATGGACACATCCTTACACCTGCTTGTCGAGTCCAAAAGCACTGGCCCTTCACAAGGACTACATTTTACCCCTCGAACCTAAAATCAGCCAATATTTTCCTAATTGGAGTGTAAAGGTTTATTTAGTGAAATCGCAATTGTTTTTCAGGGTTGAAATATAAATGCATGAGCACTTTGTGAATCTCAGAATGTACTTTCCTATTCAGGACAGAGTCTTTGGTCTTTGGAAAGAATGTGTTGTATATAGTGGTCCTTACTCTAAATACATCCCCTGTACTAAATTTTTGCTCCTTATGGAATTACCACAGGGGCGCCTGGGTGGCTCAGTCAGTTGAGCGTCCGACTCTTGGTTTTGGCTCATGTCACGATCTCGTGGTTAATGAGATCAAGCCCCGCATCGGGTTCTGCGTTGACAGTGCAGATCCTGCTTGGGATTCTCTCTCTGCTTCTCTCTCTGCCCTTTCCCCACTCCCACACGCTCTCTCTCAAAATACATAAGTAAATATGTTTAAAAGGGAGCGAATGACTACAATACATCCCTGATGAATTTGTACAGTTGGAAGTAGATTTGCCGTTGAAGTGTGAAGCTGATCTCAGTTGCTTGAGTTGCCCTGGTCAATTCTGAAAGTCCCTACATGTAGCAAAAACTTCCTTCGTTCCAGGGAATGGGTCTTTGCCCCTTGGGGGGTCACGAACCGTGTTGATAATTCAGATGCCTTTTACCAGAAAAACGTACTCTTACACACAACGTTCCGTATACGATTTCAGGGGGTTCACGAGATCCTATGCAAAACCAGCCACTGATCCCCTAAAGGTCCCTGGGCTCCAAGTTAATAACTCCTAGACTAAGGGCTAAAGTTCAGTTGCTGATGGGTGAGGATTTCAGTAACCTCCGAACGTGCAGAAAACAGCTGCAATGAACATGTGAACGGCTGGGCGTTAGCTACAAGTCCCAGCAGGAGCTGCACGGCTTGTGTACCGTCATGCCCAGCATGGCATTGGGTGAGCTGCCATGCTTCCTTCTTCAGGGCATCAAGCGCTCTACTCATTCCATTATGAGGTTTTATTTTATGGCAGCAGAGCTCTGATTTGATGATGGCGTCAGCACAAAACAGCTCCTTTTTGTCAAACAAAAATTTGCCTCCCAGCCACTTCAGCTGAAACAAATGCACTTTATAGCAAGAGGGAGGGGAGGGGAAAAGGAGGCTCTTGTGTTAGGACATCTGTGCTTTCTGCCACTCCCCCCCTTGCTCCCCACAAACCTCTAGCTCCTCACTTTCTCTAATATCTTACACTCCCTTGACTTCTACTCACCTTTATTAGATCTCATTTCATTTTCTTGAGGCTGGTGTCTGAAAATCCTAGATCAGTGCCCATCTTCTGAACGTCTGGTATTTATCTCACTCCATATTGCTCGGCACATATCTGATCTCTGAGCCGCACACCATTCCCTTGAAACTTAAGCGGCAGCTTGGTGCTTTTGATCATTCGAGTCAACATCTCCGATGTTCCCTCCCAACTCGAGACAACATAATCTCCCTCCTTCAGTATTTTTTTTTTATCTTAGCTGACCTTTAATTTTTGAAAACATGTTTAAAACTGTGACCTGAAGGACATACCAACTTAGTAACCACCGGTTGCAAACTGCACCACAATCTAGTCTGTCTACCTCACCATCACCCTCAGAACTGCATCTACTAAGATTTTATATGTACAAGGAAACTCATTCGTTACTGGGATGACTTGAGACTTTTCTCTCTCTTCCCAAAGGACAATCATCTAAAACAGCATCAGGTTAGACTGTTTTCAAGCCGACGTTTCTCACCACGTTGCTTGCTTTCCATTACCTCCCAGCCCTCATACTTCGTTCAGGTTAGTCTTTGATTCTACTCCCAAGCACATTTTTTCAGAGTTCTTATGGTCCTAATCCCACAAATATTTTTGAAGAACTTTATTCTTCAATCCTTAACATCAGGGCTTTACCACCCTCCCTCTGTGGATTTTTGCTAATGTGTTTGTGTCTGGCTGGAATTCTCTTCCTCCTTTGTACATCTGAGTGATTCCAAGTCACCAAGTGTCCCTCAGCTTTCCTGATGTCCTTCCTCACTCCAACAGAGACCCACATGGATGCCCCTCCTCTGGCTCTCAAGGCTCTTATGTCCTAGGGCTTAGGGTGCTGTGTCATAGCTATTGACTTACTTGTCCAGAACCACACTCCCCACTAGAGCAAGAGCTCCTTAAGGTCAAGGACTGGGTATTATTCACCACCTAGAGTATCAACCTCCTTCTTCCAACCCTCTGCTTTGGGGTATGCTCATTCCTCTACTTCTAACCATGTAGTTGAAATGGAAGCTGCCATCTTCTTACATATCCTACATCCCTGGCAGAGTGAATGGTCTAAGTCGTTTCTGACACAAGAGGGACAGCCTGTCTCCAATATTTAAGCTAAAGATGTGAGCCTGCTGGCTGCTTGCAACTGTCTCCAACTCAGTGAAGGGAGCCAGTCTGAAAGAAGAAAGCTGGCATGAATGGAGAAGAAAGAAAGAATTCCAGAGGCATCTGAATGCCTGGTGGCGGTCATCCCTGGGACTGCCATTCTCATGCTTTGCTTATGCGAGCCAATGAACCTCCCTCAACAACAGAACAGCAAGTTGTGTTTCTGTTATTCGCAACCAAGTAATATTCCCTGCCTTTTTCATCTCTTTATCTCCAGTTGCCGACTCAGGATTTGGCATTCAAAAGGGACTCCATAAACGTAGCTCTTGTTAAGTTTAAAGCCTGAAATCATGGTCGTTGTCATGTGAAATCAAAGACTAAGGCAGGAGTCAACACACATCATGTTATGATAGTGTATCGGGGTCACACCTTAGAGCTATAGTGATGACTCCATACACATTCTGAGCATCTGTTTGGGTCTGAGTTTGTTCTCTTGGTATCTGATCAACTGGCCTGAAGAA
Organism: Felis catus; assembly: GCF_018350175.1. Lineage (NCBI taxonomy): Eukaryota > Metazoa > Chordata > Mammalia > Carnivora > Felidae > Felis > Felis catus. Next base: position 115,574,310 of record NC_058373.1, read on the forward strand.
ATGTTGACTGTTTATTTGTTGTCCAACCAAGAATAGTCAGCTTTTCTAGGATACAGCCCTGAAAGACAAAATGAGGAAGACTGCGTGCACACATTTACAATAATGGGCTACGTGACTGCTCAAATGACCTTCTTTTCTTTTTTAATTTTTTTTTAATATTTATTTATTTTTGAGAGAGAGAGAGAGAGAGAGAGAGAGAGAGAGAGAGAAAGCATGATTGGGGGAGGGGCAGAGACAGAGGAAGACACAGAATCCAAAGCAGGCTCCAGGCTCTGAGCTATCAGCATGGAACCCGACGTGGGGCTCAAACCCATGAGCTATGAGATCATGACCTGAGCCCAAGTCAGATGCTCAATCGACTGAGCCACCCAGGCGCTCCCCAGTTGGCTTTCCATTTGCATGCTGGGAGAGAAGACAGTTGAGATGGACACGGTTTACCAGCTGCGGGGCTCTGGAAAAGCAACTTTAATTCTCTGGGCCTTGCTTTCCCCATTTGCCAAGTGGAGGGACTTGCCTCACATACCTCGTGGGACTATTGAGAGGATGAAACGAGAACACACATCTGGTGGCATTTTGTTGTTGTTGTCAAATCCTTTCGACGGGAATCATGTCAGGCCCTTCTCTAAACACAGAGGCCACTGCAGGGCTGACAGGGCTGCTTTGATAAGCATATGGCCTAAGGCAGGGTCACTGCTTCAAGAGCAAGGAGCTGAGGTGAGCTCTCCCATGTCCAACATATCCACTTTCTTTCCTCTCCTCTTGGCTCAGTGGTCATACAAAGCTTCTACACACTTCCCACTCTGCCACTGCTCAGAAAGCCTCTCAGCTCAGCCTGTGGCCATGAAAATGGACGCTAAGTCTCCTGTCTCCAGGTTCCGTCCCTTGGAATACACTCGTAGGTATATGAGTTGGGCTGAACCTCAGTGAAACCTGACAGACTGTTTCTTCACAGGCTCCCATCAGCCTACGCGATGTCCAGGATGCCTCTGCAGAACACAGCCAGCACAGTCTAAGACCCGGTAATGACAGCTGGCCAGACGGTGTGGGCCAGCATGGGCAAGCTGCCCGGGAGCCCCATCCAGTTCTGACTCTGCTTCCTTCCTTGCTGACCTCTGCAAAAGTAGTTTCCAGCAGCTTCCCAGTCTGCTTGACTGGAAAGGGACATCTCTAACACCTATTCCATGGCCTCCCCTCCAGTAGGACGCAGTGGTAGAAAGACAGAGCCTCTGGAGACTTGGGTTTAAATCCTAGCCCTGCCACGACCGTGAGAACTAGCACATGGAACACAACCTTTCTGGGTCACATTCCCAGTCTGTAGAATGGGGATAATAAGGCCTGTATTAAACACTGCAAGAATGACCAGCCATCACATAGCTGCCCAGTATACAGTAGGCGCTCGGTAACTGATGTTTCTTTTTCCATCCTTCAATTATAAGAGCCCCCATCATTGAGAGACCTTCTATCTCTTGCAGAAACTTGCATGCAAACCTGAATCCACAAATAAAAATACTTCGAAATAAATTTGGGGGGTGGGAATCCATTTCCCTCAGCCTGCTGAGACCCAAAAGCCATGTTCTGCAGTCCCGTGGCAATGAGAGAACAGATAGAATGAGCTATGCTCCTTCCAGGCATGGGAAGGGGCCGGAGGGGTAGTGAGGCTCACTTGGTCGGCATTGCTCGGGATGGAGACAGTCTGCTGCTTTTGGTGGGGAGGAGATCTGAGCTAGGTACAGCTCAGCCAAGCCCTGGGGGCTGGCAGTGTGCGACAACAACAAAAATAATTCCCATCTGCACAGGCTGCTTACACTTTCCAGAGCACTTTCTCTTCTTTCATCTGTTTTTCCCCTACAATATCCATGTGAGATGGGCATTATCGTTCCCATCTGACAGATGAGGAAATGAAGCAGAGAGCAGAGTATCACAAGTGGCTGTTGGGAATCAGAGCCCTGCTCACATCCTGGCTCAGCTGTGCGACCTGGAACTCGCTGCTGACCCCAACTGCTCCTCCGTGACATGGATCTGAAGGCACCAGTCTCACAGGGTTGTTGCGAGGTTCGCGAGGGTTTGTCACGTGGGAGAAAGGCCAGAGATCTACCCCTCTCCCCCACCGCCAGCCAGGCTCATCCTGCACCTCAGTTTCTCCATCTGTGAAAAGGACCTTTTAAACCATCACTTACCCCATGACAGCCTCCCTGTTGGCCAGAGGCCTGGCCACCATGTCTTTGTTTCCGTTTCCGTGCCCTTCGGCTGGGCCCCCGACCCACCGAATGTGGAGTTTGAAGGCTACTGTGGCTGCCTGAAACGGGGCTATGTCAAGTTGGAAGTGCTGACGCAGGTTTTTCCATGTGCAAGACGAAGCAATGAAAGATAGTCTGCAGACATGGAGAGAAAGGAGGCGAGATGTAGGGAAGGAGGCGAGATGTAGGGAAGCAGGTGAGAACCCATTGAGTTCCAGAGGAAAAGACAGGGAGGTGCTGGCAACATCTCAGTTCCTATTTTCAGTACCTCAGGAGGCACATTTGCCCTAACTTGAGTTCTGCAAGATTCCCTTATCTATTAGGCACTCAACTTCTTATTTTTTTAATGTAAGCTAGCTTTGGTGGATTCCTGCTTCTTATAACCAAACAAAGATAATACGTGTGTGCTCTTCCCACCTTGCCCTTGAAGGGCTGCATCGCTGATGAAATGATAGCCATCGGCTATTCTTGGTGGTGCCCAGCTGTCCCAGCACCCGAGCAAAATCCTGGACTTCAGGGGCTACAGCTGAACACAAGCCACTGACAATGGACAATGAGGCCAGTGCAGCTCCTGGACAGTTGGCCTCTGCTTTATTGGGCAAGAAGACTGCAGCTAAGCTCTCTCAAACATTTCCTTGGGCATTTCCAAGTGGGAGGCAATACAGAGTGGTGATTAAAAGCATAGGTTCTCAGGGTGCCTGGGTGGCTCAGGCGATTAAGTGTTGGACTCTTGATCTCGGTTCAAGTCATGATCTCATGGTTCATGAGTTTGAGCCCCATGCCGGGCTCTGCACTTGAGATTCTCTCCCTAACTCTCTGCCCCTCCCCCTCCAAAATAAATAAACAAACTTAAAAAAAAAAAGCATATGTTCTGGAGCCACACTGCCCAGTGTTGCATCATGGTTTCAACCACCTACTGGTTGTGTGACCTTGAGCAAGTTACTCTATCTCTCTGTGCCTCAGCTTACTCATCTGTAAGATGGAGAATATTTGTGGTACTTAGCTCATAAGGATATTGTAAAGACTGAGGTGCACCATAAATCATCAGTACAGGTCCCCTATGGTTTTCAAGTCCTACACAGAAGACAGAAAGCTCTTGGAGGAGAGGCTGTGGCAGGTGGCCCATGAACGGGTTTTGGTTTCATCTTCTCCACTTTGGTTTTTTGAGGGTTGAGGAGGGAAGCTGGTAACTGCAGAGAAGACCAAGAGGGCAGGTTGAAAAAGAGATACTCAAAGAGACTGGCTGGCTAAGAAGGGAAGCAGCTTGCCAAGTTCAAGGCAGGACCCCAGAGCTCTCCCCTGGGAGAGGAGTACAAGGAAAGAAAAGGGAAATGAAATGCTGTCCTGAGACAGGAGAAGCAGGACCATGGGGCCAGACGAAGAGAGGAACCCCCACTTCTGGAGTAGGAAGGCAGGGCTCAGTAACACAAGCAACTTTAGGGAGCCATAAGGGCTCAGGAGAGATAATGCAATAAAACCAGCTGGAAATTCAGGAAGAATGGCAATGCAGGAGAGTCAGAAGGAAGCTCATGGAAATCTTGATCGTAACAATTTTTATGAATTTGGATACCGCCCTCAGAAAACCTTTGAGAAAAGAAAAAAAAAAAAAAAACACCTCTTTGAGGATGAATGAAATCCCAGCAGCACATCCGCAGACTACATCCAGCTCGTCAATACAAAGTTGCTATAAATGGTTCTGTGCACAGAGAGTTGTGGAAAATGTATGACAGGCCAATGACACGTTACTGATTTAGGACTGCAGACTCTCAAATCAGGCTCCTTGGGTACAAAACCTGGCTCTGCCACTCATTAGCTGGACGAACTTGAGTAAGTTTCTCTACTCTGTGCCACAGTTTCCCTGTCTATAGAATGGAGATGGGAAGTGTCTAGGCATTAGAAATGCCTAAGAAAAGGAAAAATGAGTTAACATGTATACAATGCCTAAAACAGCATGTAGCCACATAGTAACGGCTCAGTAAACATCAGCTGCCATCTCTCCCTGGGTGTTTATCTCTCTATGCTACACATGGATATGCGTACATCTCCTTCGCATCTCTCTCTCTCTCTCTCTCTCTCTCTCTCTCACACACACACACACACACACACACACACCCCAACACACACCAACAGCTCCAATGCAAACAACCAAACAGTTATTAAGAGCTCTCTCAAGTGCAAGGGCAGGCTGAGGGCATATTACGGCCAAAGAGCAGAAGCAACAGTTCTGAGAACCTCAGCAGCCAAGGGATGGACTTGGTTTCAGGTTCCCATCACACTCTATGCCCTCTCTCACCCCCAAATCCTGTCTTTGGGTGGAAACCTGCAATGAATTGAGATGTCCCTCTGCCTGCTATCACTCTGGGGCCATTCCACACTATAGACCCCAAGGGCACCAGCCCTCCCCTCTGTTGTTATTCCTTCCGTGCCCCCTCCCCTCCCTGGTAGGGAATCCCATGAGTAGCATCTCAATCAATCACTACCCACCCACCCCCCCCCCACCCTGGTTTAAGTGACACCCTGGCTGGGGCCAACTGAGCTCATGGAAAGGGAGATCAGAGGTTCCCCTGACATGTGACCAGTACAGCTGTCATGGCAAGTGTCCACAGGCTTCCAGTGGGATGGAGCTCGCCAGGAGCAGTAGCCCCAGCCATCCAAGAGGAGTGTTCCATCCTTCCCACCCTTGGTGAAACCCTCTCCTCCTTGAGGTTTTCTTTCCCTTTCTGCTTTTTTTTTTTTTAAATCTTCTCTCTGTCCATACTGTCCCCTCTCCCTCTCTCAATCCCTATCTCATTACGCAACTGCATGGACTAAAAATACTTCTGGCAGCCGTGATCAAACCCAAACTGAGCAAGATGCAGATTTAATGAGGCTTCCATGGAAACAAGGTTCCTTTTGCCAGGCAGAAGAATGTGTCTGAGCCAGGGAAAAGGGGTGGGCAGGGAAGCTTGTTGTGAGGAGACAGAGATGTTGGTTAGATGGGACAGTGGGGAGTCAAAGACAACCTCTTGGCCCTGAAGCCTTTTCTGGAAGGGGTTCAGTCCCATAGTCGGGGACTGCACCCACTGGAGATGGTCAGCTGCCCCATCAGCAGCAGGGGAAGAGCCACACTGTGTGAGCTCAGCAAAGGGAACCTCAGCCTCTTCTGGGCAGGAGTTAAATATTTACCACGGGAGTTCCTGAAGCAATCAAACACTTGGCAGCTGAAAAAAAAATAAAACATAAAAATACAAGCTGCTGACTCTAGGGTTCCTGATAGTGCTCTGATTATAAGCAAGAAAATACAAAGGAGAAAAGTTGAGAAGGGTCAGATGTGAAGACAGTTTCTTCCCTGTACGTTTCCTTCTCCCAAGAGGAGGCATCGCCGTCCAGCCTGCGTGTCTCTGTGCTGCTGGAGGCACGAAGCTCCTGAAGAATCTAGAAGGGAAAACTCAATCCATCCAGGGCACAGCTGCCAGGTGGTTAAATGACCCCTGTCTTCATCTCTCCAGAGCAGGGGTAGCACCTACTGTAATCCTGCTGCCTCTCCTGGGCCCTTACTATTTTCTCGCTATTTTCCACTGGAAACACTGAGTTTCATACCCTGAGAAGCAGTGCGTGCACTGATGACAAGCAAGGATCAGCAAACTATGGCTGTGGCCCAAACCTGGGCCAAATTTGGCCCATGACCTGTTTTTGTGTGGCTTGTGATTTCAAAATAACTTTCACGTTTTTAAGGGTTGTAAAAGAAAGAGCGATGACTATGTGACAGATACCATATAATCCCTGCAAAGACTAAGATATTTACTATCTATACTTTACAGAAACAGTTTGCCAATCCCTGGTTAAGAGCAAAAACTATGGAATCAGACAAACAGATTTACGCTCAAATCCCAGCTCCCCTATGGACTAGCTCAATGAATTTATGGACTTTATCTCTTTGCCTCTCAGTTTTCCCAGTTGTAAAATGGGCTCAAAGTACCTATCTTACAGAGAATGTAGGTACCAGCTTAGCACAATGCTGGTTGCATAAATGCTTATGATGCTCCCTTGGTTTGCGCCAAGTATCAGATATGCATGCTCATCATTGGTTCAGGAATTCAAATTCCCAGAGTTCTAGGGTATTCCATGTATGCAGGGATCCTGGGCTACAAGGAGTTTGACAAAGGCTCTGATGATACGCATTTAAAGCCAGAACTTGCTGCTCACCCAATCACCACCTTACCGGCTGTGCTCTAAGTCCCGTCCCATTATGCACAAGACCTACTAAAGCCACTGTCGTCATGTTAAGAATCGTGTGTTGACCTACCTATGGTCTTTGGAATTGTGAAATGGGAGAAGAGTGGCAAAGAACATGCAGTGAGAAGTCGGACAATCTTTCACAGTGCGAAACTTCTCGGGCCGACCTTTTTCTCATCTTCGCCTTTTATAGGAGATTGAATAGGTAAATGAGTTCAAAACCCTTGAAGAGACACTAGCGCTGCATTCAGTCATTCCTTGGAAGAAATAATGAAGGTGCTGAGTCAAAGTGGTGCTGAGAAAGTAGAGCTGATAAGGTCAAGGTTAAACCTAGAGCGGCCACGCAGCTTTGTGTGGTCAAAAATTCAGATGGTGTTCCCAGCCAGCTGTCCCGTGAACCCCCGCGCTGGAAAGAGAAAGTGGCTAGATAGAGGATGTAGACCTCAACACGTTCACTTCTACCCAAGGACAACACACAAATGACTGCAGGCTTTCTCTAGACGGATGGTTGACTTTTGGCACAGTCTTTGTTCGCTTTTCTAAAAAGAGGCATTCGAATTTTTGAAATACATAATTGCAATGAAAAGGCCCAAGCAACTTTAAATCATAACTGAATGGCAAAGAGCTCTATAAGGCCAAGAATGGGAACAGAGAGACTGCTCAGCGTGGGAATGGACAGGAACACAATGACTGCAAACCTACATAGAGCATCCTCTGTCCTCACTGATGGTTTTGAAGGGCTTAAAAAGCCAATTTCCAAAAGAAGATTATACTTTATACACATTTCCCCCTATGAAGTTAGAAAGAACCCTAGGAGAATGGGAGACTAAGGGGTCTTATGAAGAATTCCTGATTAGATGCCAGGAGGCTCTTCTAGTCAGCTTTCTGCCTCTGGCAGCATAAGCTTAGCATATTATATGGATTTTCCATGTCTCAAAATCTTTATCTGATAATGGTCACAAACCTTCCTTATTGGGTTTTGTGAGGCCCAGAGGCGTCATGCAGGAACCCCTTCTTTGAAAAGTAAAAAAAGACTATAAGAATGTAAGGTGTTATATTTATTATCAATGATGAAGCAAGTAGAAGATTTCAAAGACAGAGGTAAATTCACTTACTCAACAAGTGTATATTAAGTACCTACTGGGTGTCAGGCACTAACAAATACTGGGATGTGGAATAAATAAGGGATATGGGATCTCTGTGCTGCTGGATTGTGCATTCTAGAGGCAAAGACGGACATCAAACAAATAACCACATAATTACAATTTTAATAAGTGCTTTGAAGGAAAAATACAGGGTGAAACAAGAGCATATAACAAGGGATGTAACCTAGACTGGCTGGGTCAGAAATGGCCATCCTCAGGAAATGACATCTCTCAGATGAAATCTGAGGAAGAGTTGCAGTGACCAAGGCAAGAAGATGGTAAAGCATTCTTTTTTAATTTTAATTTTTTTTTTTTTTTTAGAGAGAGTGCCTGCATGAAAGCACGAGTTGGGGGAGGAGCAGAGCAAGAGGGAGAGGGAGAGAGAACCTTCAGTAGGCTCCATGCCCAGTGTGGAGCCCAATGCAGGGCTCAATCTCACAACCATGAGATCATAACCTGAGCCAAAATCAAGAGTTGGACACTTAACGGACCGAGCCACCCAGGCACCCCAGTAGGACATTTTTAAGGTGGAAAGAACAACATGTGAGAAGTGCCTGGGGTAGAAGTTCACGGAAAGCAAGAAGACTAACAAGAGGGTAGTGTTTATGGGGGGAAGAGTGGTACAATAAGAAACTAAAGAAGCAGGCGGAGTCCACGTCATGTAGGGCCTTGAAGATGATGTTATGGATCACAAATGTATCCTAGGAGCAGTAGAAAGCTACCAGTGGGTTTGGGGCAGGAAGTGATATGGCCCAATTTGTATGTAAAACAAGATTCAGGTTAAATTTGTGTGTCTGGCCATGACACAGTAACTGGAACAACCAGACTTGACTCCCACTGAAAACAACCATAAAACTGAACAAAATATTTGAAGAAACTCTCTTTACACACTGAATGACAAACAGTACAGAACTGTGATCCTTGAAAGAAAGAAAATACATGAACCAAGCACCACAATCGCACCACAGTCGTCCAGCCTTCCTTTCTGGGACTACTCTCCTGTTGTGGAGCAAGAAGATGGAGCCCAAAAACTGTGGTAGTTTAGCTCAACTAAGGAGGCAGAGATTCGAATTCTGGGTTGCTGAGGTGGCTGAACTCCTCAGGGCAAAGTCCCTGAAAAGGGGGAGTTATACAAAGGCCGAGGGCCCAGAAGTCTGCATGGAGGTTTTGTGCAGGTCCCTCGCAGAGAATTGGGCTGCACAAGCATGTGCAAGATTCCACAAGGCCTGAAGGGATCTTCTCCTGCAGGCCTGAGAGCTGAGTAACAAAAACTGAGATGAGGCCACACTGGGAAACACTGCAGCTCCAGCCCAGCCAGAGTGGTAAGACCCTACTGAGCATCTCAGGCGTTAGGAATAAGTGTGGTAGAAGAAAGGACCATACCATAGATCAAGAGCCATACCCTGGGGCTAAATTTAAAACTAAAAGAGGCCCATCCTAACAAAAAAATAAGACTAAGCTTGAAAGGAACAAAAGTTAGAGCAATGTAACTACTTTCCAAACAAAATTCAATACTCTTTAAGGAAAGATGGCATTATTCAAACTGTTTACAATATCCCATTTCAATGTCTAGCATACAATAAATGACTACTAGACATGCAAAGAAACCAATAAATAAGAAAAAATCCCTCAAGATAACCTAGATGTTCAAATTAGCTGACAAGAACTTGAGAACAGCAATTACAAATATGTTTAAGAGCTTAAATGAAAATGTATTATAATGAATCAACAGATGAAGGATCTTAGCAGAAAAATGGAAACTATAAAAAAGAACATAGAAATTCTAGATCTGGATAGCTTTGATATCAGATTGGAAATGGCATAAGAAAGGATAAGTGAACTTTGAGACAGATCAAGGTTAATTTCCCAGTCTGAAGAACACAGAGGAAAACCTTGAAGGAGGTAAGATAAGAGGGAAGGAAGGAAGGAAGGAAGGAAGGAAGGAAGGAAGGAAGGAGAAGAGGGAGGGAAGGAAGGTAGAATTTCAGTGATCTGTGGGACAACATTAAGTGGTATAATCAATGTGTAATTGGAGTCCCAGGAAGAGAGGATAGGAATTGGGAAGAAAAAAGCATAAAATAATGGTTTATGATGGTTTAAACTTTCCCAAATCTACTGAAAAAAATTAACTTGCAGAGCCTAGCGGTTCAGTGGACTCCAAGTAAAATGAATGCAAAAAACAACACTTAAGCATATCAATGCACTGATAGCCATAGAAAAAGAGAAAAATCTTGATAGCAGCCAAAGAAAAGCAACATGTTATACACAGAGAAGCAGAAAATAATGGATAACTTCTTTCATAAATAACAGAACTCAGAAAACAATGGAACTCAAAGGAAAGGAACAAAACTGACAACCTAGATTTCTATGCCCAATAAATATATATTTCAGAAATGAAGGCAAAATAAAGGCTTTTTAAGATAAATGAAAACAGAAAATGTTGCCAGTGATCCTGCTCTAGAAATGCTAATGGAAGTTTTTCAGACTGAAAGAAATGATACCAAGTGGAAATAGGTCTACAAGTAAGAGTGAAAAACATGGCAAATATGTAGGTAAGAACAAAATACTATATATTTTTTCTACTCATAAAATCTTTACAACTCACATGAGGGCTTAAAGCAAAAGTTACAACACCATATTGTGGGTTTTATAGAGTATGTAGCTATAATATGTATCACAACAATAGCGCAAAGGATGGAGGGATGTAAAAGGGCACAGACTTCTGCAAATTTTTACATTTCAGGTAAAGTAATGTACAGTAAACTCTAAGTTGACTATAATAAGTTAAAGATGCATATTGTTATCCCAGAGAAACCAATTAAAAATAATGTATAGAATTATAGCTTTAGGGGCGCCTGGGTGGCTCAGTCAGTTAAGTGTCCGACTTCAGCTCAGGTCACGATCCCACGGTCCGTGAGTTCGAGCCCCGCGTCAGGCTCTGGGCTGATGGCTCAGAGCCTGGAGCCTGCTACTGATTCTGTGTCTCCCTCCCTTTCTGCCCCTCCCCCGTTCATGCTCTGTCTCTCTCTGTCTCAAAAACAAAAATAAACGTTAAAAAAAATTTTTTTAAAAAAAGAATTATAGCTTTAAAGCCAACAAAGTACCTAAAATGAATACTTAAAAATGTTAAAATAAGGCGATAAATGAAGAACAGCAATGAAAAAGATGAGAGAAAGGACAAATAACAAAATGGTAGACTTAAACCCAATATATTAAGAAGCATGTTAAGTAAAAAGCAGAAATTGTCAGGAGTAAAAATAATCAAGATGCAATAACTATATACCGTTTACAGGACAAGCACTTTACGTACAAAGACAGAAATAGTTTGAAAGTAAAATAATGGAAAATATAAACTATGCAAATAATAAGCACAGGAAAGATGAAGTGACAATATTAATATCAGGCAAAGATTTCAAGACAAAGGGTATTACCAGAGATAAAGAAGGACATTTCATAAATAATAAAGAGTAAATTCATCAGGAGATACAGCAATCATAAATGTATATGTGTCTAATAACAGAATTTCAAATTACATGAAATAAAAATGATAGCACTAAGGAGAGGAATGGCCAAATCCATAATCATAGATGTAGATTTTTAACATACTTATATTAGTAATTCATGAAACAAACAAAATTCTATAAGGATATAGATGATCTATAGATTATCAATCATTTCATTGACATTTATAGAATTCTCTACCCAATAACTATGGAATACACTTTATTTATTTTTTTTTTTAATTTTTTTTTTCAACGTTTATTTATTTTTGGGACAGAGAGAGACAGAGCATGAACGGGGGTGGGGCAGAGAGAGAGGAAGACACAGAATCGGAAACAGGCTCCAGGCTCCAAGCCATCAGCCCAGAGCCCGACGCGGGGCTCGAACTCACAGACCGCGAGATCGTGACCTGGCTGAAGTCGGACGCTTAACCGACTGCGCCACCCAGGCGCCCCAGAATACACTTTATTTTTAAGAGCACATGAAATGTTCACCAAGATAAACCATCTGCTAGGCCAAAAACCAATTCTCAATAAATTTCAAAAGGATGAAACTTTTTTTTTGAGATAGAGAGAGAGGGCTCGAGTGATCAAGGGGGAGAGAGAGAGAGAGAAGAGAGGGGGCACGAAAGAAGGAAAGAGTCTCACAAGGGGCAGAGAGAGGGAGAGGGAAAGAGAGAGAGAAGCGGGGCTCACCTGAAGCGGGGCTCTGTTCACCCTGGGCGGGCCTCGAGCTCACTTGAAGTGGCACTCAAGCTCATCCAAAGTGGGGCTTGAACTCACCTGAATTGGGACTCAAATTCACCAACCGTGAGATCATGACCTAAGCTGAAATCAGATGCTTAACTGACTGAGCCCCCCCCCAGGCACCCTCAAAAGAATGAAACGTTATAGAATATGTACACTGACCATAGCAGAAATAAATTATGTATCAATAATAATAAGCTGTGAAAGCTCCCAAATAGTTGGAAATTAATATCATACATCTAAATAAACTATGAGTAAAAGAGGATCATAAAGAAAATTAGAATATGTTGAATTTAATGATGATGAAAACACAGTGTCAAAATTTGTGAGAGGGAAATTTATCAGTTTAAATATACTTATAAAAAAGCTTCAAATGTACTTGTTAGAAAATAAAGTTTCAAAACCAATGATGTAAGCTTCCATCTCAAGAAGCTAGAAAGGGATGAACAAATTAAACCCAAAGTAAGTAGAAAGGAGAAAATAATAAAGATAAGAAATCAGTATAACATAGACAAATAGGGAAAATGAACAAAGCCAATGGTACTTCTTTGAAAAGATTAATAAAATTGATAAGCCTCTATCTAGCAAGAATTCTTGAAAGTAAATGAGGGGATATCACTACAGATCCTACAGACAATCAAAGGCTACTGTAGGAATATTATAAATTTAACAACTTAGATGACATGGACAAAATCTTTGAAAAACACAATTAAAAAAAACTGTTACAAGATGATATAGAAAACATAAGTACTATGTATTAGAGAAATTGCATTCTTTATAAAAAGCCTTCCTATAAGGAAACTAAGTTCAAATGGTTTCACTGGTATATTCTAGCAACCATATAAGTAAAAAATAATTCAGATGCTACACAAATTCTTTCAGAAAGGGGCACTTGGGTGGCTTACTCAGTTAAACATCTGACTCCTGATTTTGGCTAAGGTTATGATCTCATGGTTTGTGAGTTCAAATCCCACCTCGGGCTTCACTGACAGTGAAGAGCCTGCTTGGGATGCCCTCTCTCCCTCTCTCTCTGCCCCTACCCCACACACACACACACACACACACACACACACACACACACACACACTCTGTCTCTCAAAATAAATAAATTTTAGACAAAAAAAATTCTTTCAGAAAATAAAATGGAAGAGTACTTCTTGACTTCTTTTGTGAAGCCTGCATAACCTTGACACTCTAAGCACCTGAAAAACTTTACAAGAAAACAGCAGACTGATAATCCACCATGAAAACAGACACAAGAAAATCCTTAACAAGACAGTATTAGACTGAATCCATCAGCATTTAAAAGGGACAATATATCAACGACAAAGTACAACTTATGCCCATAATATAAGGTTGGTGTACATGTGAAAATCGATCAGTGTAATTAAACCATATTAACAGCTTTAAAAAGCAAAACCAGGGTGCCTGGGTGGTTCAGTGAGTTGAGCCTTCAACTCTTGATTTTGGCTCAGGTCATGACCCCAGGGTTGTGGGATTGAACCCTGCATTGGGCTCTGCACTGAGTGTAGAGCCTGCTTGAGATTCTCTCTCTCTCTCTCTCTCTCTCTCTCTCTCTCTCTCTCTCTCTCTCCCTCCCTCTGCCCCTCTCCCCTGTTCATGTACTCTCTCTCTCTTAAATAAAAAAAAAAAAAAATCAAAACCATATGATCATCTCAATAGATACTGGAAAAAATTTGATAAAATTTTTAAAAATGCAAATGGTTAAAATGAATTATCAGTCAACAGAAATAGAAGGAAAATTCTTCAATTTAATAAGAGGAATTTATGAAAAACTTATAGAAGACATCATATTGAAGGAGACTGGGAACAAAGTTAGGATGTTCATTCTTACCACTCCTATTCAACATTATACTAAAAGTTCTAACTGGTGCAATAAAACAGGAAAAAAAATAAAATTCATGAAGATAGGGAAGAAGTAAAACTGTTTGCAGACAACATAATTGTTTACATAAAAACCCTAGGAAAAATATAAAGCAACTATCAGGTGCTAATAAGAGAATTTAGAAAGGTCATAGGACAAAAGGTCAATAGACAAAATTCAATTGTATTTTTATACACTAGCAGCAAAAAATTGGAAAATGAAAATTTGTTTAAGTTAAATTTTTATGTAACACAGTATCAAAAGCAAAAATACTTTGAAATAAATTTAAGAAAATATACGTAATACATCTCCAGTGAAAACTATAAAACATTCCTGAGGGAAATTAAAGATCTAAACTAATGTAGACACCCATCATGTTCCTAGATTAGAAGCCTCAGTCTTTTTAAGATTTTAATTCTGAAAGGGACCTATACATTCAACATCACATTTCCAATTATAATCATAACCACTTTTTAATAAAAATTGATGAGCTGAGAGGCACCTAGGTGGCTCAGGTGGTTAAGTGTCCTTCTCTTGATTTCGGCTCAGGTCGCGAGTTCACAGTCCATGGGTTCAAGCCCTGCGTGGGGCTCCTCACTGACAGTGCGGTATCTGCTTGGGATTCTCTCTCTCATCCTCTTTCTGCCCCTCCCTTGCTTGTGCTCTGCGTCTCTCTCAAAACAAATAAACTTTAAAAGAACTGATAAGCTGATTCTAACATGTATATGGAGATGCAAAGAACCTAGAATAATCTTTGAACAAGAATAAAATTGGGGGAGGGGCGCCTGGGTGGCGCAGTCGGTTAAGCGTCCGACTTCAGCCAGGTCACGATCTCGCGGTCCGGGAGTTCGAGCCCCGCGTCGGGCTCTGGGCTGATGGCTCAGAGCCTGGAGCCTGCTTCCGATTCTGTGTCTCCCTCTCTCTCTGCCCCTCCCCCGTTCATGCTCTGTCTCTCTCTGTCCCAAAAATAAATAAACATTGAAAAAAAAAATTTAAAATAAAAAAAAAAGAATAAAATTGGGGGATTAACACTTCTTACTAAAAGGCCACAGTAATTAAGCTAGTGTGATACTAGCAAAACGACAGATCAATGTAACATAATTCTGAGTTTCTCATTTCCACTGAGGACAAATGGATAGAAAAAGGATCATAACTAAAATTGTTCTAAGAAAATTAGGTTACCTGGAATACAAGAAGAAAATGCATGTGAACAGTTTGTACTCTGTGCAATAATTAATTGCAACTCTTAATACTACAAAGAACAGCAACACTGAAAGAGGACTATCAATTGTATGGATAACATTGACCATCACTCTTTCTACTCTTAACACATATGCATCTTATTTCCTATCTGACTAAATCAAATTTATTTTGCAGCTCCTTTGTGCTAATACTCTCCCATGCATTTCAATTTTCTTTTATGAAATAAATATCCATGGAAAAACAGACTGTTTTCAGTATCTGTAAATTGAACTCAAGTTTTATCATAGAAGGAATTTGAGTATTTAGAGATGCCTTTAGAAAATAATCATCTTTATAATACAAATAATCATCCCATACATTGTTGATTTAGAAAATTCATGTATTGGGGCGCCTGGGTGGCTCAGTCGGTTAAGCATCCGACTTCGGCTCAGGTCATGATCTCGCGGTCTGTGAGTTTGAGCCCCGCATCGGGCTCTGTGCTGACAGCTCAGAGCCTGGAGCCAGCTTCAGATTCTGTGTCTCCCTCTCTCTCTGACCCTCCCCCATTCTGCTGTCTCTCCCTGTCTCAAAAATAAATAAATATTTAAAAAAAAAAAAAAGAAAATTCATGTATTGTTAACCCTGTTTTAGTAATTTGACGATCATGATGGTGGTCAGGTTGCTGTGATCGTAATGAGAATGGAGATTACTTTGTAGAAATGTGGCCAATGTGCCTTGGAGTGTGCCGGCGTAAGATCATGGCACCACTGGAGCAAACTGGGAATTTCATAATGATGGACGATCCCTATGTTTGATGCAATTCAGTTCTTTATTCGATATCTCCTCTTCTACCTCTGTTATAGGAAGCTGCACATTGTATATCTCTTTGTGTCTGCAGCCCTATCAGACTGTGAGGATTTACTTGACTTTGAAATTTTTTTTTTTAATGTTTATTTACTTTTGAGAAAGACAGAGACAGAAGGCGAGCGGGTTAGGGGCAGAGAGAGAGGGAGGCACAGAATCCGAAGCAGGCTCCAGGCTCCAAGCTGTCAGCACAGAGCCTGACATGAGGCTCGAACTCGCGAGCTGTGAGATCATGACCTGAGCCGAAGTCGGACGCTCAACTGACTGAGCCATCCAGGCGCCCCAGGATTTACTGGACTTTGAATCCTCAGTGCCAAGCACAGGACTTGACCTATGAGAACCCAGAAGAAAGATTTCCAGTAGGACAGCAAGAATGTCAGCAACACAGATTTCAGCTGGGTCATAAAGGTTAAGAGAAAATTGCCTAGAGCCTTCCTGGTGAAAGGACCAGACAGGACAAAGTTGACAAGAGGCTACAAGTAGTTTGGTTTGGAGGAGCAAGCATAACAAAGAATAGGTAGGAGCTGAGGCTGGAAAGTTTAAGTTGGGACCAGCTGTTCTGACATCAACAGAACACTATTCAATCTGATCATTTTGTATCTCTTCCTACAGAAAACCAAATAACCACGCCCCGATGACTGAAAAGGGACAGCATTTGATGAGCAGCTTCTTGCTTCCTCTCCAGACTAAAAGCGGTATATAAATAGGAAAGAAGATAACCAATCAGTCACAGTGGAGCCAGCTACCTTATACATCCACTACTGTGGCTGACAAATTTTATCAGAATCCTTGAATAGAATAGAATGTCTCACACTCAGGTTGTAATAAACGTTGCCAGCAGCCACTGAGTGCTTGTAGACATGCATCTATACATCAGATCTTATCAGCAAGGGCACCCAAGGCATTTTCAGTCTCAGCGTGGGGAGATATTTGGCTGGCCCAGTGCATAAAGCCTTGGGACATTTCCAGTAGAAGTCAGCCTTTTGATTTGTAGAGATACTGCAGTAGATTAATTCATGCCAATGCTGTTCAGTGGGGTCCTAACATTCTCACAACAGCTCAGAAAGCCAGAGCACATCCTTTTATGTAAGCTGCTTTCTACAACAGGGATGCAGGATGGGGAAGTCTGCAAACTCAGGGCAGAAGTCATCATTTCTGCTCATTTGTTTATTCCAGAAATGAGTCCAGCAGAGCTCCACCTGGCAATCCTTGCAGATTTGGGGCTGGAGTGGAAAAGGATTAGAGAGAGGATGAGGGACCATAGTGGACAAATTTTGTCACCCAGATAATTTCCCTTGTCCTTCCTCTCTATTTTCCTTTCTAAAAACCTCCTTTGCCTCATTCAGGTCAGGTCTTAAAATTCTCTCTCTCTCTCTCTCTCTCTCTCTCTCTCTCTCTCTCTCTCCTCTGATAGATGTTTGGCATCAATGGATGTGTTTGTCCTTAGCCTTTTTTTTTTTTCTTGGCTGTGCTTACAATGACTTCCTAAAGGTCTGTCTTCCACCCCCTCATGTCCACTGCTACGGAGGCTCTCTGATGGCAAGAGCTTTGCCCATCAGGTTCATTGTCATCTCCTCAGTGTCTGGTACAGCTATGCATGTAATAGACACTCAATAAAAATCCACTGAACAACTGGATGAACAGGCTGTTGTTTTTGAGATTCCTTTCCAGTTCTCTCC
This sequence comes from Felis catus, assembly GCF_018350175.1. Lineage (NCBI taxonomy): Eukaryota > Metazoa > Chordata > Mammalia > Carnivora > Felidae > Felis > Felis catus. The sequence goes on from NC_058373.1 coordinate 115,591,764, forward strand.
AGCCATCACATGGACGTAGTGAAGACAGGCTCCACTGTGTGACCCAACTGAAGGTTGTGGATTAGGGAAAAGGGCTCAGCACCTCCATTCCTGTTTTCACCCTTACAAACCCCTATCCCAACAGGTTGTCTTCCCTTGCTGCCTTGTCTCCTTCTGTAGGCAGATCACTGGGTTCCTCCCAGGGAAGAAATGCCCCCGTTATGAACCAGAGGTCTGTCCCACACAGTGTTTGCCAGGAGGACCCGCTCTGAATTAGAACAGCTACTGCTTATGTTGGCGTAGTACAAGTTATATAGGAGTTTATTTACTTTTTAAAGTTTATTTCTGAGAGAGAGAGCGTGAGTGGAGGTGGGGCAGAGGGGGAGGGCAGGGGATTCAAAGCAGGCTCCGCACTGACAGCAGAGAGCCCACGCAGGGCTCAAAGAGATCATGACCTGAGCTGAAGTCGGACACGCAACTGAGCCACCCAGGCGCCCCCGAAGAGTTTTGGGTTTTTTTTTAATGTTTTATTTATTTTTGAGACAGAGACAGAGCATGAACAGGGGAGGGTCAGAGAGAGAGGGAGACACTGAATCCGAAGCAGGCTCCAGGCTCTGAGCTGTCAGCACAGAGCCCAACACGGGGCTCGAACTCACGGACTGTGAGATCATGCCCTGAGCCAAAGTCGGACACTTAACCCACTGAGCCACCCAGGCGCCCCCCAAAGAGTTTAAGAAGCTGCCATCCTTAGGTGAATCACCCTGTCAACAGCAATCATATTATTTAAAAAATGTTTTAATGTTTATTTATTTTTGAGAGAGAGACAGAGTGTGAGCTGGGGAGGGGCAGAGAGAGAGGGAGACACAGGATCCGAAGCAGGCTCCAGGCTCTGAGCCGTCAGCACAGAGCCCGACATGGGGCAAGATCATGACCTGAGCCGTCAGATACTTAACTGAGTCACCCAGGCACCCCCAATCATATTATTTTAGAATGTGTAACTACCTTACGACTTTCCCTGGTTTCCTAGTGCATTGAGAAGAAAATCTGAACTACTCACCGTGATCTCAGAGGCTCTGTCTAGGTCTGTACCTAAACCTTTGTCCTGCCATACTGGCCTTCCCTCGTTTTAATTTCTTCTCCAGGCTCTTCTCTGCCTCGGGGCCTTTGCATTTGATGTTTCTTCTGCCTGGATTGCTGTTTCCTCAACAGCTGCCTGTGTAACTTTTGCTCTTTATAAGCTGCTTTCGAAGGGTCTTCTCAATATAAAGTGCCATAATTGCCATCTTAGGACCCTTTCATTTTCCCCATAGCACTTTTCACAAATCGCAATTTTTACACCTATTTATTTATTACTTAAAGCAGCCTTTTCCGGTGGGCCGGAAGGTCCTCAAGGGGAGGAACTTTATTTTTATCACCTAGCACTCTCGTCACGCAGCACAGTGACTGACAGACAGATGATTCTTAAGGAAGTGGGTGGGGGACAAGCCAAGGCGGGGGGTTTCTGGTTCTGTCAGTTTGTTCTCATGTGGCCTCTCAAGCCTGGTTGTATTCGTATCCTAAAGCTGTCATCATAAATTTCCACGCATCACGTGGCTTGAACAAACAGAAATCTATTGTCTCAGTGGTCCCGGAGACCAAAAGTTTGAGATCAAAGGGAGGCGGGGCTGGGATCCCTCCAGAGGCTCTAGGAAGGTATACTTCCTTGACTCTTCCCACCTTCTGGGGGCTGTGGCCCCCACGTTGCTAACGTATCACTCCAGTCTCTGTGTCTGTCATCACATGACCTCATCCCGTCTGTCCACGTCTCTTTTTTCTCTTGTAAGGATGTAAGTCAGATTGGATTTAGGCCCCACCCTACTCTGGTGTAACCTCATCCTAACTTACTGCATCTGCAACGACCCTATTTCTAAATAAGATTACATTGTGAAGGGGACATAAACTTTTGGGGAACACTCTCCAACTGAGCACGCTGGTCTTTGTGCTCAGTGCGATTCGAGCATGGGGACGTGTTGGAATGTAGTGTCTAGAACTGAACTCCTGGGGCCGTGATGACTCGTGTGGCAGGTGGGGACAGCCTAAGGCACTGGCTCACTGCAACAGAGAGCAGACCCTGCCTGCTTCTTCCTTTTATACTCTCATATTTATAAAGTCATTTGTATTCCAGAAAGGACTGTTATTTAGCCATTCTTACCTCAGTGTTAATCCCCCAACACAGAGAAAATGATCCTGCCAAAGGGAAAGGGAGATTAAAAATGAGGCGAATTAGTAAATTGTTAGCACTATAACCACAGGCTAAATCAACATGCACAGACAGAACCAGGATCGCTTAAAATTGGTTCAAAAATCCACCTCTGTGCTAAGGGAAGCAACACATTTTAAAGCGTGCCATTAGGTCACTTGTCCATCTTGTTCAGTTGTAACAAGTTCAAGGTCAAACCAGAATACGGCAGCCTAACCTGACGGTGGCACAGGGGACACTTACTTTTTCTGATGTTCCTAGGTGTTGGTGGCATTTTCCTCTCTGAAGACTCATGAATTCCTACCGCTAGAATAACTCAAACTATGCCCTTCCTAGATGGTCCTCATAACGCAGAGAAGTCTTGTACCTTTGTTGAAATCAAACACAAACGGAGGCCAGACAAAAATTTCCTGAGCAGACAAAACCAGTTTAGTCATACAAGCCAAGCTTAATTTAGCTTATTTTGCAAGACAAGTGAGGCTAACTTGACCTGGGTGCTTCTTGCAAGTGGAATTTAAATTGTTCCCCCAAATTGACATGAGGTAACCACTAACCAGTTCCCTCCCGTTTAAGAAAATTCTCATATAAATCAATTACTATGGAGAGTAAACACTCAGTGCCTCCATAATACAGAAGCTGCCTAGAACAATACATCTCTGAGCCTCATTCCATGTTTTGGTTGGAGTGTTCCTGTCTTTTCAGCGTGTGCGCAATAAACTTATGCTAATTATTACGTCAGTGATTCACTGGTTTTACTTCCGGCTTTTTTCTCCCCCCTAAACTTTTGATACCTTTTTCTCCAAGAGAGTTTGTAAACAGAGCCCTAGGTTCTTGGCTACTTGGTAGGACAGGCTAGGCTGTATGAACAAAGACAAGTCTTGGGGGCAGCAAAAGAGTTTCAGCAGGAAGAACTTAACCCTTTGTGGACCAGATGACATTTCGCACTTGTGGGGCGTTAGCACTGCTAATATCTGAGGATCATCTAGGATTTGAGAGCTGGAAGAGACATTTAGTTCAACCTTCTCATTTTGCAGATGAGGAAACTGATGGGGGAAGGAACTAACTCAAGGACACATTTAGGGCTTTTAGCTGAGCAGGGAATGGACTCACGTCCCTTGTCGCCGGTCACCTTTCCACTGTGCAACAGCATCCAGAAGAAAAATGTAGGTGCAGAAAAGTGAACACAACTCTCACATATAGCTGCTATGATTTAATTGGCATTCTCTAATCCCTGTCCCCCACCCCGAAAAATCAGGCCCAAAAATGCAAAAGGCTAAGATTTTGTGAGACTTATTGGCTTGAAAAAGCATTCTCTAAACATCTCTTCTCCCTGCTCCCATCCCTACCATCCTTTGGCAATTCCATTAAAAATAGCTTTGACTTGAAATTGGCCTGGAGATCATCACTCTGCAATTATATAAGCCCTCAACTGAACGTATTATCATACCAAGCAAACCCCAGATGACTATGGTGGGGCTGTGCTGTCTGAGCCCAAAGCCAAAATCCCTGCTGGGTCTGCAGATGCGATGAGGATTTCTCAGACCTACAGACGCCTCACCTAGGCAGGAGTGTGTGTATGCATGTGTGTGTGTGTGTGTGTGTGTGTGTGTGTGTGTGTGTGTGTGGAGATGTTCCAAAGTCCAAGAGGTGGAGCTTCCTAATCTCAGCCTCTCTCTATGTGTCATGGCCAGGCAGGGCTGATATGAAGTGAACTTTGCAGGCTCCAGGGGGGGCTGATGAACGAGGGTCTGGTTCCCTGCAGGATATGACCAGGAATTCTCTACACGGAGATGACTTGAAAGATGGAGTCACAGATTCTGGAGATGCTCTAAGAACATTCAAAGATCTTATCTGTAGACCTCTGCCCTTTTCTTCTCAGATGAAAGACCCGTGACCCCATGGGATAAAGTGACATCCAAAACAGCAAGAGAGAGGCAAGAGTTAGGCCTAGACACCATGGCACTTCACTCCGTGCCCAATGTGCTTTCCTTATACCAAGCTTCAGGATGTGTAATCTTTTTCCCCACTCCTCCCCCACCAAAATTTGAGAAAGGAGCCCCTTCATTCCAATAAGGTGCTAAAAAATAAACTTTTGCAAAAAGTAATCCAGACACCAGCATTTTCATTGCTAGCCACTCGTCTGGGGTAGTGAGCTGGTTAAAAGAAGGGATTCTTTCGGGGCACCTGGGTGGCTCAGTCGGTTAAGCATCCAACTCTTAATTTCAGCTGAGGTCATGATCTCAGTTTCATGAGTCTGAGTCCCGTGTTGGGCTCTGCACTGACAATGTGCAGCCTGCTTGGGATTCTGTCTCTCTCTCTCTCTCTGCCCCTCTCCTCCTCCTCTCTCTCTCTCAAATAAATAGATTAAAAAAAAAAAAGGATTCTTTTGATTTGAATCCCAGTGCCTCAGTCTTTCCATCTGCAGAACAGGGTCAATAATGCTCTTCCTTCACAAAGTTCTTATGAGGAGTAGGTGGATTAACTCATGTGAGGCACTTGGCACAATCCCTGGCACACGGGTGGTACTGACCAAGCCACACTGCTCTTACTGCTACTAAGCCCAGACATGAGAAGGAGGGAGACTAGAAGAGCAACAATCAGGAACTCCAGCAGGAGGAGGGAAGGGTGTTACAAGAGAATATGAAAGTGACAGGTGGTTGCAGATGAAGAGTAAGTGTGGCTTCAAACAAATCACATTTTAAAACAAGGCATTGAAGAGAAGCTTCTCCAAGCCAGCGAAATGTCTCAGTCCCTGTGTACATCCTGCCCTTACAGACGGAGGAGCCTTTGGGAAGACATCAGGGTTGGTCATTCCCCAGCAAGCTGCCTGCTGCCCAGTAGCCCAGCCTACAACAGGCAGATCACAAGTGCTCCATGCTTCCTACCCTGCTTCCGCTGACATTTGACTCCTTACGTTCTTCTCTTATTCTGAAACAAGGATGGACAAGAACCGCTGACTGCAGAGGAACCACCCAAACAAGTTCTGGGGTCTTCCGAAGTTGCTCTTGACTCCTCCCTGCCTATAGCTCAGTCCCCTCAACTCTGGCCACTGGTAAGCTCTACGTTCAAGTCTTTATTTTCTCCTTGCTAGCTTCTTGCGGATAATCCTTCCGGGGGCACAATTCATTCTTAAGAAAGGATGCCTGTTCCTTAACAACCTTTCCAACATGTCACCAAAGAAGACTCCAAAAGATATCATAAGAGGCCTTTTTGAAGGTTCTCCCGCCCTCAAGTCTGGGGCTCTCAAGAGGAACCTGGGTTGGGGAAAAGATGATGTGGGTGGGAGCAACAGGGCGATGCAAGTAGAAAGAACATATGCACGTGTACACAGATACACACACACACACACACACACACACACACACACACACACAACTGGTCTTCTCGGCACACAGTAAAATATAGCTTTATTGGATATAGCCATTCAAATATTATCCTTCCCATAAATATTTGAACCTGGAATGAGTTTAGACTTACTCTCCTACCATATGAAACCTCTAAGGGAAAGGAATGCTGAGCAGTTCATGCTATCTCGAACATTCAAGAGCTGTCAATGCAGGGATCCTACAGGACACTGCTCAGTAAAGTCCTGAAGCTCCACTCTCTTATGGAAGTGCAAAGGTTTTTGTTGGGAATCGTTTCCATGTGACACATTTTGCTTTTGGGAAATCAGTGATCTGGGCACAAAACCAGTGTTCTTCCCTCCACTCTAGCGACAAGAGCCCTGGACAAAAAGCTGGATTTCCAAGGATGCCCTTAAGTCACTCATGCACTCTCAGTTTTCTGAATATTGATTCCTTCACCAGGCAAATGGGAATAATTTGACCTGCTGTCTCCTATATGGGTCCCCTAAGCCTTCATGTTTCTATAGGGAATTAGGGAACTTTGTGAGGGCCTTGTTATAGTCAAGCAACACTGGGGATCCCATTGCTATGGACTAGATTGTGTTCCCCCTCAAAATTCGTATGTTGAAGGCCTAACACTCCCCGAAGTGATATTAGGAAGCGTGTGATGGGAGAGAGGGTGGTAAACTGGCTTTAGATGAGGTGATGAGACAGGAACATCCATCATGGGACCAGTGCCCATATAAGAAGGGGAAGAGACACCACAGCTTTCTTTCTCCACCATGCAAGGAAACAGCGAGAAGGCGGCTGTCTACACCTCTGGAAACATGCTCCCTCCAGACATCAAATCTGTCAGCACCTTCATCTCGGGCTTCCCAGCCTGCAGAAACGTGAGGAATAAATGTCTATTGTTTAAACCATCCAGTCTAGGGTACTCGGCTCTAGCAGCCCAAGCTAAGACATGCACGCATCTGATCTGTTCACCCCAAGAATCATACAACGTCTTAGCTGGCAGACTACCTCAGATCTCATCCAGTTGGACTTTATGAAGGATGAAACCAAGGTGTAGAAGGGAAACGTAAACTGCTGAAAAAAAAAAAAAAAAAAAAAAACCACACAGAAGCTCCCAACAGTGGCATGTAACCATCATGAACAGAGGGCTCTTGAGTTACGGCTTGAATTTTGGATTTGCCGCCCACCGCTGTGTTAAGCTTGCACTAGCCATGTTATGCCTCACAATCGGTTTTTCACCCTTTATGGGTTGTTGTGAACAGTAACTGAAATAATACTTAGCACACTGCCTGGTAGATAGTAAGTGTTGCATAAAGGCTAGCTACATGCGGTAGAGACCGGTAAAGACTCAGCCTCCCCTTCCGGAGTGTAGAGCTGTTGCTGGAACACGGCTGACCGGCCTGGAGTTACATTTCCCAGCCCCTCTTGCCTCTAGGGAGGGCCACAGGACTGCGTGATCACCAGAGGAGTGCAGGTGGACGCGATGTGTGCCACTGCTGGGCCAGCGGGGTAAGCAACGGGTGCACAGGCTGCCCGCCTCTACGGGTTGGATTATGCCAGAACAACTGTGCAGCCCCAAAATGGAGGCTGTGAGATGGAAGCTGTGAGACATCCCTGAGTAGTCTCAGCCGACATCCCTGAGTAGTGGCTTGGAGGAGCACTACCCGTCCAGGTCATGAGACGTGGCTTGAGTGAAAAATAAACTTTTACTGTGTAAGCCAATGAGATCGGGCGTTGTTAGTGCAGCTAGCATGAAGCACCCTGACCAATATGCTATTGCTATGATCACTAGAGTAGACAAACGCTCGGAAAATGAGAGGGCAACTGGAGGGTCTAACCAGTGTGACTCTTGCCTTTAACTTCTAAGGGTGGGAAAGGTGTACAATTTGCAACACCCCTACTGACACTAATCCTCATGCTCAAGGGCCTACATTCTTCTGCTATTAAATAGCAGAGGGCAAAGCGGCAGAGTCCAGTCTGGCTCCATCCTGCCTGGAGACTGACAGCCTTCCTGGTGAGTGATAAGAGGATTCTAAATGATCTCAGCCCTGGCGGTACGCTCCTGTAAAACCCCTGGCAAGACTGGTGAAAGAATTAGAAACACCACAGGAAGGGCAACGGCAGGGAGGCACTCAGACAGCCCGGTCTTCCCTTCACCGTGAGCTTGCTTATAACCAGCGACATAATTGAGCCTCAGTTTCCTCATCTGTAAAACGAGGCCCTGAAGGCCCAAGGATCCTTTCGGCTCTAACGATCCGGGACTTTTACAAGTTCACCCATTCAACAAACATGTATTGAGCTCTGAGCTGGGTGCTGGACGGACAAAGATCTTTAAGATACGGTCTCTGACCTCAAAATGTTCACAGTCCAGAAGATGTTCACAAAATGTTCACCGTTCACAGTGCCTGTCGTGGGGTCAGGCGTGATGGAGGTGGCCTTTATGCTGTGTTCTCTGCCCATGTGGCTGCTTATGAGCTTCGTTTAACACCTTTATATAAAATACAAAGGCAGAAAGAAGGGGAGAAGGTCTATTTACAAGTCAAGTACCCTAAGAAAGGTCTTCATTCTGGAGCAGCCCAGAATCTGCAACATGGCAACAATTCAGAAAAGTCTCTTTTTTTCCGCCTAGCAACTCCCGAGCACTGCATTTTAGACGCCCCCCCCCCCCAAAGGAGCCCCTTATCTCATACTCCCTCGTCAAATAAAACTAAGGCCTAGAGAGATTAAATAGCTCATCTGAGGCCATTTACCTGAAAATGAGGTCAGGTCCAGGCTCTCTTTGCCCATCATCTTGATCATGGCCTTGGAAAAGAAGGGAAATTTGAAAAAGCTTCCCTGCTCTACACCCATGGGAGTCCAGGTGAGCGTCTCCCGCTGCAATGCCACCCAGACCCCTTGCCTGGAAAAATCTCTGGATTTCTTTTTTTTTTTTTTTTCAACGTTTTTTATTTATTTTTGGGACAGAGAGAGACAGAGCATGAACGGGGGAGGGGCAGAGAGAGAGGGAGACACAGAATCGGAAACAGGCTCCAGGCTCTGAGCCATCAGCCCACAGCCCAACGCGGGGCTTGAACTCACGGACCGCGAGATCGTGACCTGGCTGAAGTCGGACGCTTAACCGACTGCGCCACCCAGGCGCCCCTGGATTTCTTTAATGGATGCCCCTAGTTCTGATGTACGGTCGCTGAGAAAACTTGAGACCAGTTGCTTCCTTAAGTCTCCCAGGCTCAGTTCCCACATACTATACCTCTTTTGATTATGTTTAAAACTCCAGAACTGCAAAACTCGTCCTGCAGCCCAACAAGGGTAGGGGGTGGAGTGCAGATCGCGAGCCAGAGCCAACAGTCACCTTCTGGTTGAAAAGATTCCCACCCTCTGAGGAAAACAAAAAGCCCCTTCCTCTGTTGCCATGGGAACAGTTCAGCAATGTTATGGATGCTCTGCAGGAGGCCGCCATGGAGCAGAGCTGGGGAGAGGGCTTTCTTGCCAAAGAGCCAGGAAGGCTGTTTGTGAAAAAGCACTTCCGTCAGCACTCCTAATCTTCTGGGGGGTGCTGGGAGCGGTTCCCCAGCCTCTGGCCCTAGGGCATCTTCGTACATGGCATTACCCAGCTGGCAAGAAAAGGGGCCAGGACCCAAGGCTCACTTCAAATGATTATGGAGTAGGGTTCTCTGTGTAAAGACTCAAAGTCACTGAGAAGACGTTTCCTCATCTGCACTGGTACAGCTGCATCCCTGTCCCACCAGCACAAGGTGACTGAGCACCTCTCATCTGAAGAAGCCAGAGATAACCAGAAAGGGAACCATGTTAGAGACGATTTGGTGGAGCAGGGGGAGGGGGGCATAAATGGAGACAGTGGGCAGCCTCGAGCCTCCCGTGCGACTTTAGAATCCTTCGTGACTCCCACACCACACCACACATTCACACAAAGGTTGACACTGATTATTGTCTCCTGACCCATATTTCCTTTTGCTCTGTTTCACAGAAGACTCATTTCTCCGCCTACTGCCAGCTGTTTATGACTCAGACACACCCCTGGGGAGCGCATCCCCTGTCCAACCCTCATGAAGAGCTCCGGCTTTCCTGGCCAAGGGCAGGAAGGGGGCTCTGATTATGTCAGATGGGCCTGGGGTTCTTTGACCTCAGTCAGGATAGTAAGCCTCAGAGTCTCGGTTTCCTCATTTGTAAATTGCATGATAATACTACCTATCCATAGGATTACTGGGAATAGTATCTATTGCATGGATAGCCTTTAGCCAAGAACCTGGAGTATAACCCATATTTAATTAATGTAGATTTAGCAGCAGCTGGGTGGCTCAGTTGGTTAAGTGTCTGACTCTTGATTTCGGCCCAGGGCATTATCTCACGGTCTGTAGGTTTGAGCCCCATGTCAGGTTCCTTGCTGGCAGTAGGACGCCTGCTTGGGATTCTCTCTCTCTCTCCCTCTCTCTCTGCCCCTCTCCTGCTTGCTGTCTATCTCTCTTTCTCTCTCTCAAAATAAATAAGTAAACATTAAAAAAAATAACTGTAGACCTAGCCAAAAAAATAAGTTTAGGCCAAATAAATTTTATAGTTTTCCCAATTGCAGGAAACTGTGATTTCTTTCCCCACTTCTCTAAAAAAAAAAAAAAAGTATTATGACTACCCTTCATGGTTAGGATTATTTCAACTATTTTTTTAATGTCTTATTCTCTCCTTTTCTTTTTTTTTAAATTTTTTAAAATGTTTATTTTTGAGAGACAGAGAGAGAGAGAGAGAGAGAGAGAGAGAGAGAGAAAAGGAGAAGCAGAGAGGGAAGGAGACACAGAATCTGAAGCAGGCTCCAGGCTCCAAAATGTCAGCACAGACCGCGACGTGGGGCTCAAACTCACAAACCACGAGATCATTACCTAAGCCGAAGTCAGACGCTCCACTGACTGAGCCACCCAGGTGCCCCTCTCCTTTTCTTATTCTCCTTTATTAATATTTATTTATGTTGAAGACAAAAAAAAAAAAACATGGAAGAAGGAACTACAACAAAATGTGAACAGTGCATATGATGGTAGGAGACTATGGAGGTTTACTTTTTTGTGATGGAGATAAGATAAAATATTTTTAAAAGTGGTGTTATTCAACATTCTATATAAACTCCACCTCTCTTTCCGCCATCTATTTAAGAGGTCTTAAACATCGCCTAACTTTAATCATCTTTCCCACAGCAAATTTATTTTCAAGTCTCCACCTCCAGGCCTGGCTTCCCTCCCAGACTTTGGGCCCCCTGGGCCAGCATACATGCATGTGGATGAGCCAGAAGAATCCATAATTAATCAACTGCTCATGATCTATTACTGTTTACAGAGCCCTAGCACACGGGTCTCACTTGATCCTCAAAATAACCCTGTGATAAGGAAACGAATATCATCACTCCCATTTTACGGAAGAAACAACCAAGACAAATTAGAAGGCTTACATATTCCATTGCCATTTCAGTCGCTAGATAAATGGCGGAACTAGAAGTGTGAATCCAGGGGTGCTGATTCCACTTCAGGACAAGTTTCTCCCAGAGTAAAACACCTGGACAGCCACGCTGATTACCTACCTCTCCCCCATAGCCGGTGGCTCCTCCAGCCTCTCTGTAGTGATGGCCTTACCATGTCCCCACTCACCTGGCACTCGTCTGACTTCTCTCGTGCTCTTCTCTGCCACCTCACTCTGTCAGTCATGGAGCCCTCGCATTTCCTCCCTTTCAGTGTCTCTCAAGTTGTCCCCATCCCTCCATTTCCACTGTGACCCCTCACGCGCTGGCCCTGGATGCCGCCATATATGCACTGAGGACCCAGCTATGCGATAGCCTTCCAGTTGGTCTCACTAACTCCAATCTCAGGGTCCTTCGTGGTAACCAGGTTAATCTTATTTACTGTCTCTAGTGCAAAAACCTCAATAGCTCTGAATTGCCTACAAAATGAAGTTGAAAATCACTGCCTGACAGACAAGACCCTTCTCTAGCTCCTGAATCTACGGATCCTTGGTTTAACCCTTATGATTCCTCCAAATCGGTCATTCAACTCTAACCATATACGTATGAGTTGCCCCAAAATGATAAATGGGTTTCTTCTCGGATACCAAGAGATCAAAAGGTGATGTCTGCCTAGAGCCCTGAGTTAAAGAGGCTTATTATAAACATATTTGGGTCAGAGAAAAAGGGTGCCAAAATCAATTAGCAATATCTGCCACCGTTAAAAGGAGGAGAGGTGGAAGAAGGTGGCATTTCATTTGTATCCCTGGTCTTTTCTATTAGAATGAAGCTCATCTAGGCCATAACTTTACTTTTCTCCCCCAATCTAATTTTCCCTGCAGCCACTTAACAGTACCTTGCACACAGTAGATACTCAATAAACATTTTTAAATGGACTCATAAATTTTTCTGAACTCATCTTGACCTACAATAAAGCAGAAGCCCCATAGGATAGAGCAGTGGTTCTCAACCCTGGGGAGCTATATATTAACAAACAAAAACAAAAACAACTGATGTTTGGGCCTCACCCCTATAGGTTCCGACTTAATTAGTCTGGAAAGGATTCAGCACTAGTAGTTTTTTAAAGCTCCCCAAGGTTGGGAACCACTGGTTGAAGGGAAGGGCAATAGCACTCAGAAGTCCTGCTTTTCCTGAATAGCATGTGATCATGAACTAATCACTGGGTCTCCATTTCATCTGTTCGAAAATAAAGTAGTGCGACTGTGTTATATCTAAGGCGTGTTCAAGTTCTCCCAGTTTTCTCTTCCACTTCCTAAAGAATTTCTCTACCAGTAGAGTCCAGCTCTTATACTAGGGATCTAGAAGCCTCCATCAGATGCTCCTAGAATCAGAAGAAATGGAAAGCCTGATGTATTCTTTTTTTCCCCATTTTTCCAGCCTGCTCTAGACATTGGAAAGATTGCTTCTTACATCAATCAACCAACCAACTCTATTAATGATGATAAGTAACTTGGGGGACATGAAACCTCACCCACCCTTAGATGTGCACGACTGACATTTTCTCATATTTGTGAAAAATGCTTTAAGAAAAATTCCTGAACTTCTCTTGCAACCAAGTTGTTGGCTCTAAGACTTCCTATGTAGAACACCTAGAGCTGCCGAAATTAAGGACTTGAATGAATCTCTATTTTTGTTTAGAACTATGCAAGGAGCTGTCTGGAGAAACACAAAGCAGCACAAAACTTTGTCCAGAGAAGCTTAGACTATAACTGAGGAAAGAAAATCAACACATACATGCGTCCACGCACGCACACACATACACACACACAATTTAGAACTAAATACAGGGCCCCAGTATAACAGTGTTCAGATGGCACCCAGGGGAGGGAAAGATCTATGTTCTTCCCACCATTTCCAGCAAGGCCTCTTTGACCTTAGAGTGCTGGTATCATCCCAAACCTACTATCAAGTTTATTCATGCCATGACTAATTCCTGGCAATGGGTGGGGGTTCCCAGAATGCCTCCTAATTGCTGCGCACAGCAGGAAGTAGCAAGAAACATCTACTACCCTTCCCATCGTCTCTGCCTTCTACTCCCCTAGTAATGGCCCCCCAAATTCATTTCCAAGTAATTTACATGCAAATTAGATCACAGGGTCACAGAAAGGATTGGGGTGGGGGAGTAAATTGTATCCCAGACACAATTAAGGAGCAAATGTCTGATTCATTGAAAAGTGAGTCTGGGTGGTGCAGAGACTAGGTTCATGGAGGACGTGGTGAACGTGGACCTGGTATAGGTCAGACATCTGGGCATTGTGTGGTAAGTGCACCGCAAGGCAGATATTTTGAACTTGCCCAGTAGCATTTCATTGACAGGTCTTGCAGACCAGTGTTCTTTGGCCATCTCCCAAGGGTTAACTCTCAACTATAATTGTTTCTCTTCCAGTGAGTGTGACCAGTAGTAGCCGAAGGCTGCTGATTGTGATGGTGAGGAATTATGCTGGGTCCTGCCTCCCTGGGACCAGCACCAGAAAGTGTCTTCCCCTGTGGTGGGCTTTCTTGGCTTAGTTCTGCCTCAGAATGTCCTTCTCTGATAGCAGCTGGTTTGTTATGTTCTCTCCAAACATGGCTTCACAGAACATGGGACCATCCTGTCCAACCGCTGATTTTACAGATGAGGAGCCAGGCCCTTCCAGAGTAGGGACTTGCCCAGGGCCACCCACTAGGTGGTGTCAAGCATCATGACACTCTGATGGTTGGTACTCAGGTCTGAAGGGTACCATGAGGAGAAAAGACACTACACACTTAGCCTTTGGACTTGTTTTCTTCATTCGAAACTCTCCCGTTTGGTGATCTCATATACCTCCAGGTCTTCAGGCTCATCTCCACTCTCACCTCCCTCTAATCTGTGTCCCTCGCCCTGAACCTATCCTGAATTCCAGGACCATATTGCCATTTGCCTACAACATTTTCACACGGGTGTCCCATTACCATCTCAAAACAACATGCTGTAAGTGGAATTCATCACTGACACCCCCAAATACCTCACAAGCTTATTCCCCATTTGCAGGTTCTCCAACCTATTTGAAGGGCAGTCCTAACCATTCTGCCATGCAGAATTGAAACTGGACAGTCATCCTTGGCTAACTCTTTATTTTCCCTCCATAGTGGCATTCAGTCTCCAGATCTATTGGTTCTCACCATAGAATGCCTTCTCACCCGTCTCCTCCTGTCTATTTCAGTGGACACAACCCAGGCCCCATCATCCGCCACCTGCATTACTGCAACAGCTACTTCATCAGTGGTCCTCTTTCTGGATTCTCCCCATCTGCCCCTTAGCGGTCTTCCATATCCCTGCCAGACTAACTCTTTAAGAACACTGATCTTTCCTGTCATTCTCTTACTCAAATGAGCTCCTATGGTCACTTTATTGTCTAGAGAGTAATGTCCAAACCCTTCTACGTATCATCAAGGCTCTCTACAATGTGGCCATACTCCACTCCACCCTGCTTCTCCTTCCACAGGCCCTGAGATTCCTTCTCTTGAACAGACATACTCTTCCTCCCATATTATCTTGACAAAATGCTACTTGTTCTTTAGGACTCACTTCTTTAACAAAGCCACCCCCCATGCCACACATTCTCACAGAGTGGCGCCGTTAAGAGTTTAAAGTGAAATTGACGACATGCTGGCTATTGACTTTGATATGAAGATATTAGAAGAAGCTGTACAAAAGCAAAACCGTGGAAAATCTGAAGTAGTTATGGGGTGACACCTTTTAACATGTTTTATTTCTCCCAGTCAAGGGCCAGGCCTCAGGCTGTTAAAATCCTTCTCCCTCCAGTCACTGTACCTCGTCGTACCTCCATGTTAGCTCTTACTATCCATCTCTCAAGATAGGTGTTGGCCAAAGAGTTTTCCTTCCCAGTTTAGAGCTCATACAGAGCACCAAGGAGTCTGAACTTGGGGTGCCTTGGCATTTGTCAATGTTATCACCAGGTTAATTAGCCTCTGTTGTAGTTATGGGCATAGTCCTCATTATGGTGCTAGTAGGATGCGGTTGCCTGCATGAAGCGGGCCCCCTTCTTGGCTTGGGCTCTGGGCCTAAATGCCCATGCGTGACTCCTCCACAGAAGGCCAAACAGACCTTGGGAAGGCACATTTTCCTCTACAGGGTAGACCCGAATAGAATCCCCCTACACTCAAACTCATCTCAGATGATACCCTGCTCGAGACTGGGCAGGCCACACTCAACGCCTGTAAGGAGAGGAAGAGAGTTCAGATGATGATGGGGCGAACCTGAATAACCTTATCTAGACTCCTAGGGAAGTGCCTATAGAAAACATGGTGTTCTGGAATCTGACCATTCTGTTCTGGACTCCTTTTTAGGAGGGGTAAACAATACTGAGAAAACTTCCTCCCAAAGGCTACCATTACATAATAACTACCGTGTCACTTAAGTCAGGTGTCTATGCTAAGAGCTTTATAAACATCATCTCCCTTAAACCTCCCAGGAATCCTATGTGGGTATTATAATTATTATTATTCATCCTTATTTTACAGAGAAGAAAAGCAAAGTTTAGGAAACTTTAAAAGCATTAAGTAAGCTTCATTAATGTTTTAATGCATTTATTGAACGCTGTGCTCCAGCCACTATGCTAGACACTGTGGGAGATACAGGGATAAATCAAATACCCTCCCTGACCCAAGAAGTTCACAGGCCAGTGGAAGAGACGCTTAAGCATTCAAGTAAGCCTGATTTGTTAGGGAGATGGTGAGGTTGGCAGTGACGCAGAGGTCTTAATTAGAGAAAAGAATTTGGGCCAGTGGAGTTGCAAGACAGGTCAGACTTCAAAGGCAGAGATAGGAGGGCGCGTGCTTTCTGCAAACTGAACTGAACTGTAAACTACTTGAAGGCAGAATCTAATCTTCTGTTTATAATTCAGTGCCAGAGATATTTATCAAGCACCTTCAATGTACCTGCCAGGGTACAATGTATCTGCCATACGGAAGGGGGGGATAGAGAGAGAAACAACACAGAGCTGTTGCCCTCAGACCTCTGGGCAAACCTCCCCTTAGTCACTAGTAGTATGCCTTCCTCTAGACACCCCTGGGATCCCCTTGCCCTCTTTCCCTCAATGAATACTTGACTGACTTCTTTGATGGTCTTCTGCTTCCTCTGGATCAGACAACCCAGAACAGCATCTGGGGATGGAATTCTGAGACCAGAAAGACCCTGGGAAAGAGCTTCACAGCCTAACGTACATGAAGGTCACTTACCCAGCCTGTCTACACACACATTTCAGAGGAAATGGAATAAACTTCCTTAATGATACTCAACTCACCTGAGGTTTATCTGCTGCCCCACATGTGCCCACCCTTAATGGACGTGCGACAATGCTGATGACTAGGAAGTCAGAGATGCTGGGTTCCTGCGTTTGCTTCTGTGCTGTGTGTGCACATCCTGAGGGTGTGCACGTGTGAGCACGCGCGCGTGTGCGTGTGTGTGAGAGAGAGAGAGACAGAGAGATCGACAGTGAGCAGGTAGGTGCAAGGGATACTTCTCAGGATCACCCTCCACACTGAGAGCACCCAGGTCTGGCTTCCCCTGGCCCTCTGCAAGGGTAATGAAACCTATATCCAGGAAAACACTGGCAAGCCTAGCTAATTGACCCGAATGGCAAGGCAAGTCCTCTGGGGATCCTCAGGGGCTTGTCTGAGAAGAGCCATGAACATTCATAATAACAAAGGCAGAAAACATAACAACAGTCCATCTTGGCGCCCTGGCTGTAAATGGCTCATTTACTCTGGCAAGAGGAATGGAGTTTTAATGACAAATTGAAATGCCGCACAGCAGGCTTGGTTTTGTGCTGTAAATTATTTTCGAAAGAGGCACGATGCCTTCATAAAAGAGGATTGCTCTCTGGTGTGGAGTGAGGGTGACTGGAGTCCCCCCCATCCTCACGTCCCCACCCCACCCCCCACCCCCCCCACCCCCCAGCGCTTCCCTGCTCCATCCAAAGGCCTACTTCTTCCTGCCTTTTGGACAATCAGGGCAGTGCATTTCATAGTGGGTTTCATAGTGGGTTTCATAGCATGCACCCTCTCTCCTGGGCATGCAAAGGAATAGAGCTGAATTTCACAAGACCAGGAGCCAGAGGGCACAGGGTTCAAGGGGCATCTGCTAATTTGCCTGGTCGGGACTTCCTGGTCTCTCCCTTCCGCACAGGATTCGCTTTTACAGAGGAGGAAAGAGGTCTGAGAACGGTGCTGCATTGATTCCACACCTCCACGTCCATACCATCAACATCTGTTCACAAAGCAACACCGTTTAACAGCCCGTGGGGATAAGAGGCAGGTACCCCTGAAGCACCATGGTAAAGCTAGTGCTCGCTCAGCAGCCACACCCTCCGCTACATTTTCCAGGTTCCCGTGCAGTTGCAGCAGGCCACGTGACCCGTTTGGGCCAATGGACTCTAATTGAAAGCGCAATGTGTCAATTCAAGGTGAAGGCAGTCCAAAGCCTGTGTGACCCCTCCCTCTTTCTCCCCCTCCGTCCTCGCTCCCCATCTTTCCAAGTGGAGGAGCCGCCAGATGAGGGAGGGCAATATGTCCCGCCTTGGGGGTTGTGGTCTACTGAACAAGAGATAAACTGTATGGTATGAAGCCAGTGAGAGTGCAGGGGTTTTTGGTTACCGCAGGGGCACTCGAGACTAGCCTGCCCAATGCAACTAGCATCTCAAGGGCTCATACTCAGAATCACATTTCCTGGTACAGGGAAGCTCATCCCCCTCACCCCCCATTGCGCAACCACACATTAGCCCTGTCTGCCTTGAGGCCTGACTGTGGGCAACGTCAATGCCATCAGACAGGCCTGTGTCCCACTCTGGCTCCGCCACTTGCTAGGCAATCTCAGACAAGGAGCCCAACCTTGCCGAGTCTTGGTTTCTCCATCTGTAAGATAAGAACACCTGGGGCGCCTGGGTGGCGCAGTCGGTTAAGCGTCCGACTTCAGCCAGGTCATGATCTCTCGGTCTGTGAGTTCGAGCCCCGCGTCGGGCTCTGGGCTGATGGCTCAGAGCCTGGAGCCTGTTTCCGATTCTGTGTCTCCCTCTCTCTCTGCCCCTCCCCCGTTCATGCTCTGTCTCTCTCTGTCCCAAAAATAATAAATAAAACATTGAAGAAAAAAAAATGTTAAAAAAAAGATAAGAACACCTATTTTGTCAGGCTATTGTGACAAGTGAGACAATCTGTATAAAACCCCTAAGGCACTTCTTGACACATACTAGGTGCTCAAAAAGTATCAATTCTTACCTTTTCTTTTCCTTTCTTCCTTCTCAAGATGCAACGTGGTTCTGAGTAAAGCGAGGCTAATTGGCTCACGAAAATCTACCCGCAGAATTGGCTTCGTCAGCGATTAACGCTATCTAAATATCCGAATATCCATATGTGTCGCTTATTGGTTATGTTGCCTCGGACAAGCTACACAAGTTCTCTGTACCTCAGTTTCCCCATCTGCAAAATGGGGGAGCAAAGGGGCCTCACTCACCTGGTCATTCTGCAGATTACGCAAATTATGTTAACTATGTAACTTGCTCGATACAGTGCCTGGCACATGTAACCACTACATCTAAAGGCTTTCTATTATCATTACTAAAGGTTATCTATTATTATGATTACTCTGCCCCTTGGCTAAACTCACTTTTCCAAAGCCACCTCTCAGGAGGGGCTCATCTGCGTATACATGAATTTGAGAAAGCCGAAGATCCAGAAATGTTGCTCAGGTACTAACAGAAAACAGGTGACATATTTTACCAGGCCCTAGTGTGTTTCAGAGTACTCTTCACCTGTCTCTAGGCTGGCTCTCAAGATTGTTTGGTCTAGTCTTCTCAAGCGTTTTGGTTTAATTGGAATGAGAGACAAAGGTTAAAAGAGGAGAGAGGAAAAGGAAACCCTATCCAGATATCCGAGCTAAAGATCTGCTCTGCACTTGGTGCGTCCACTCATTTATCCTCCGAGCATTTATTCAGTGCCTGCTGGGTTCCAGGCGTTGGGTCAGGCACCCGGGGTGAACGAGTCATTGTCTTCACACTCTGATCAGGATGAGAGACACATGAACAGAGAGTTGTACAGGACTGTGAGTGGGAGGGTGGAGATTTGTACAAAATTTTTTTTTTATTTTTATTTTTTGGACAAAGAATTTTCGAGAAGACTGAGAAAGGATACCCAAAGCAGCCTGGAGTGTGTGTGTGTGTGTGTGTGTGTGTGTGTGTGTGTGTGTGCGCGCGCGCGCGCGCGCGCACATGACGTTTTCCCGGATGAGGTGACCTACAGCTGAGTTTTATAGGGTAGGTAGGATTTTCCTGGGCAAGGAAAAGGAGAGGGCATTTAAGGCAGATGGACCGGCTCAAAGGCACAGAGATGAGAAACAGCCAGTTATGGGCAGGGACCAGAGGCTGTCATGTGCAGCTAAAACATAAAGCCTGAAGCAGCATGAAGGGAGATGAGGTGGGCGGGGTAGACACGACCAGGTCACAGACGGTACCATCTTTCGGATGAGAAGCCTGTGTCTCGTTCAGTTAGTGACTAAAGAACTTCAGGAGCAAGGTTTACTTTGGTGACCGTGTGGAGGGGGAAAGACTAATGACACAGGCCACTTAGGAAGTGATGGCAGTAACAACAGAATGAAGATGGTGAAGGCCTGATGTAGGCGCGGCGACAGGCAGACGGCCAAAAGAAGGGGTGGATTACTCAGACCCCTCTGTGAGAAAAAGTTGTTAGGAAGAAGGGCGTGGGGTTGGACGGAATGCAGAACAAAGCAAGCTTGGCTTGAAAGAAACTCAGGTGAACGGTGGTGTTAGCAGCTGAGGAAGAGGCAGCTCCCTGGGGGGCGTAACCGTGAGGCACACGGGTGGGGCGTTTGGGCACAGATGTCCAGCAGGCAATGAGATACGTGGCTAAAGGCGCAGATCTGGGTCTCATCGATCCAGAAATTGTGGACAAAACCTGAGTGAATGAAATAGATCAAGAAGACTATAGGGGTGCCTGGGTGGCGCAGTCGGTTAAGCGTCCGACTTCAGCCAGGTCACGATCTCGCGGTCCGTGAGTTCGAGCCCCGCGTCAGGCTCTGGGCTGATGGCTCGGAGCCTGGAGCCTGTTTCCGATTCTGTCTCCCTCTCTCTCTGCCCCTCCCCCATTCATGCTCTGTCTCTCTCTGTCCCAAAAATAAATAAACGTTGAAAAAAAAAAAAAAGACGACTATACAGCAAGGAAGCAAAGGTGGGACACTGAGGAGGGCCAAATTTATGGGGTATGATGGAGAAAAAGCTACCAGTGAGACAGATGGAGACATAACAGAAGAACCAGGAGAGTGCTCTGTTCTGGAGTGCATGGGGGTACAGAACTTCCAGAAGACTAGTGATCAGCACCATCGAATACAGCAGAGAAGCCTCACATGATCTCAGAGAAGTCATACTGCGGAGGAACGAGGCGTGAAGGTACACGGGGACACAGGGATGGTGAGACGCCTGAGAAGTCTGAATGTGAAGTCCAGGAATTGGAGGGGGAAGAGGGAAGGAGCTGAAGTGATATAGGAGAGGAGGCAGAGGATGGGGCTTCCATGCTTTGGAGCCATACAAGGCTTAACTAGATGCTCAGCTTCCGTTCAATTGTGTGGCCCAGAGTAGATCATCTCACCTCTAAGCCCGTTTCTTCACCAGTAAGGGGAACATAATAAAAGCTAGACCATAGGGCATACAGTAGGTGCTCAATAAATGGAGCCAGAGGAGGACGCAGGGTCATAGGAAAGGTTTTTTTCAACGATAGGTAGACCAGAAGTGATAGGGATGGATAGGTAAATTCAGACACCAGCCCTAGTATCATCAAATGGTGTCATTCAAGGGCTGCTCACTTCTCTTGCTGAAACGGGGAGAAATCATGAGTTTCCTAGGCCCTTGCACTTGATGACAGGAAATGTGTCGGTTACAGGATGTGACAGCGTCCGTAATTGTTTATTTAGGAAGGCACTGTGTCTGTGTGAAAATCAGGCGGAAGTTCAGGGACAGTGGAGAGGAAAGGTCACAGCGATAGTTTGGAAGTGATAAGTACAGTGAGAGAACAATGGAAAAAACGTAAAGATCAACCATGAAACAAGGTCCCAGGGAAGGAAGGAGAGGCTGAGGCCGAGGGCTGACTCTAAACAGCACGAGGGGCCGTGAGACACCCACACAGCCTCCTGGGAAAGTTCCCGAGGGAGCAGATTCTCACCCTGGGAGGGGAGGGAATGATCTGCCGTCACCGGGTTGCCCGTTGGCCGTGCAAAGAAAGAGCTGGAAGACGGAATGGCTGATCTACATATAGTTAATGGTAGACCTAGAGCTAGAACCTGGATCCCTTGGCTCTTTCTACAGCATCTGTGGGGTTGAAATGAGTTAAAAATGGAAGAATTCGCTTGTCTTGTTTGGGTGAGTTCCCCTTATGGTGATCACTTCTTGATGGACTTGAATTGGAAAGAGGAAGCCAAACTGAGAAACAAAACGCCTCCGGTCAGAGAAAGTAGCAAATTTGAGAAATGCTGCAGGCTTCACCGTTATATTTAGGGGCCACCCTTTTGTACTATACACTATTGGAGCTTATTAGCGAGAGTCCTAGTGTCTCAGCACCAAAAACAAAACCAAAAACAAAAAGTTACCAAAGAGCAACTCCTTTTACAGATGAAGACCTCAGTTTGCCAAGCACACAGGGAATCCATGGCCAACCTGAGGCTAGAGCGGCAGTGCTCGGACTCCCAGCGGCGGGGGCAAGCGCAGCTCTGGCGGCTTTCACTTGTGGCTCTAAGTAGCTCAGAAGGCAAACGGGGAAGAGATAGGAAGCTCCTTGTCCCATTCCCGAGTTGCGTCTCAGGGCAGCCTTTGGAGGTGGCCGTCCTGGCAGTGTGGTGTTCCGAGAGGGGTATCTAGATTGACCAGATAAATTCAGCTCTTTGCTTTGCTGCTGAGCACCCGGCCTCTGTGAGCAAGCGTGTGCTCTTTGTCAGTTCCCCAGGGAGGTGAGAGGAGACAGGAGCTGCAGGAGTCCACGGCCCATCCTCGGGCATCCGGGGATTCACCACATGACACAATGAGACCTTCAGATCCTTTTAGTGGGGCCAGCCAGCAACTCACCTTTCTCTGCTACCTGGCCCAGGCAACATCTCTGGCCCTGCCTACCACTGGCTGCTGTCTTCTGATTCTAATGTATTGCCGGGATCTGCCGCTCAATAAAAGCCACAAAAACACGAGCTAGGAAATCCTTCCTTCCTCTAGCCACTGCCCCCTCCTCCAATCTCCCAAACCAAATAGATGCCTTTTGAAGCTATACAAGGGGGAGGGGGGCTTCCTTCCCCACCAGCATGGCAATAAAACTGCGGCAAGGTTGGCTTGGTGCCTTTGATGGCTGCCTCTGCCATTTGTTCAAGCTCAAAACAATGAGACCTTAAAGGAAGAGAGGAAAGAAACAATGAAATAGGATGTTAAGTGATGCCTCAAATGCTTTTGTGCTCCCAGCTCCGGCTGAGTAACCTCCACTCAACAGGCTGGACAAGTGTTCCTGATGCCAGGTTCTGAAATAGCAGACCCTCGGCCACCCTGCCTCCACCGTCACTCAGAAAAAAAGCAGCAAAAGGGCTAGGGACTCCTTTTGGCAAAGGCAAATGCCCTTGGGTGGTAATATCCTATTCAGAGTAAGGTGTCTGGAGGCTGGAGAGGAGTGGACACTGAGCATGTCTTTTGGCGAAGTCCAGGCATGGGTGGGAGAACCCAGGATGGGGCCGCAGCACATCAGACGTTGGGAACCACTGGGCCCACCATGCCAGGTCCCAAAGCCAGCACGCCACTCTTGATGGTTAGCATCCCAAATGCCCAATTTTCACTGATCTGTCAAGAATTCAAACAAAAAGGGATAAGAGAATACAAGCTTAAAGGGATGCTGTGATGAAAACAGCTCTGGTAGACACAAAGCTTCTGGAGGTTGGAAGCACTATTGCTGGGAAGGCAGAGGTAGCTGAGGTATAGAAAATGATCGGGGGGAGAGAAGGCCATGGAGATCGGGGAGGGGGGGGGGTCAAGCTCAGGGAACAGTCCGCTTTTAAAAGGCTGGCATTTAGCCCACGTTTTACTCCAAGCCCTATCCTGTCCTCAGTTTCATGTAGTTCTCTTACTGCCCCATTGTCCCCCCCCGCACCCCCCCCCCAGAATTCCCCTCTGTCTTACTTTCTTCCAGCTGGTGACTATGAAGGGAACTTGCAACTCCCACTCCCTAACCCCATTTTGCTGGCATTTTTGGCTATCTCCTTTTGGTTCTCCTCCAGCACGGAGATGGAATTAAATTAAGCGCACACTCCTACAGTCTAAGGAGCAACTGCGACACTGGGACACTTTGCCTTGGATCTCCATCACTCTCTTTCCCGAACACGTTCTCTCTGCTGTCTTATGTGCTGCCTGTCTCATCTCCCAATCAATAGGTGCTTCTGGGAAAGGTGCTCTGGCTGGCCGTGTTTCCTCTCCCAGGGATGTTTGCATCTTAACAAGGGATTGAGCCTTCTCACAAAGAAAGCTTTCTTACTTAATGATATTTTAGACAGAAGCAAGATGATGGTGACCGGGAGTGGGCGAGGCTTTTTGATTTTCATCCCTGCATTTTTTTTTCCCGTTCTGTGATTCCCCATCCAAACCACTTCCGGCCCCAAACCTAGTCCTCCCCACGTTTGCCTGAAGAAAGTGAACAATATCATCGTCCCCTTACAATGAAGTAAGAAGCCTGAACACCCTTCCCATGACCTTCTTTTTACTCGTCCCACATCCAAGCCATAGGCCCAACTTGTCATTCTTTCTGTTCTTTGATATCTAGGCTCCAATCACTGCTGTCACCTTGGTCCACGCCATCATCACTTCTCACCTGGAACAGCTCTTACAAGTCACTGACTAGTCACCAACTCTTACGTGCACCGGCCCTTATTCCACGAGCAGCTCACCCTCACACGGCAGCCTTTCAAACACCCGTCACGTAACGCCATCCACTTGCATGAGACCACCCAGGCCTTGCATGCAGAATAAAATCCCAACCTCTTACTATGGTGATATGGGTTGAACTGTGCCCCGCTAAGATTTAGATGTTGAAGTCCTAGCCTCTGGTGGCACAGAATGTGACCTTATTTGGTAATAGGGTCGCTGCAGGTGTAATTCGTTAGGTTATAACGAGGTCATTGTGGAATAGGCTGGGCCCCCAATCCAACATGGCTGGTGTCCTTATAAGAAGACGGCCATGGGAAGACAGGGAAAATGCCACGTGATGACGAAGGCAGGTTGGAGTGACACAGCCACAAGCCAAGTGACACCAAAGATTGCCAGCAACCCACCAGAAGCTAGGAGTAGGCAAAGAAGGATCCCCTACAGTGGGATCCTGGCTTGGCCGGCATCTTAATTTCAGACGGCTGGCCTCCACAGCTGTGAGACAGCAAATTTCAGTTGTTCGAAGCCACCTGGTTTGTGGCACTTGCTACAGCAGCCCAAGGAAGCCAAGACACGTGGCTTCTAAGAACCTGCGTGAGGAGGACTCTGCCCCCTCCACTGAGCTCATTTGATGAGCTGTCCACATTGGCTTTTTCTTCAAGTTCTAGAACACAGGAAGCCCACACTGCCTCTAGGGCCTTTGAGTGCACTAGTCCTTTGCCAGGGACATCACTCTTTTACCTCTTCACGTAACTGTTCCTTTTGGTTTTGCTTTAAATGTCGGCACTTCTTGGGGCGCCTGGGTGGCTCAGTCGGTTAAGCGTCCGACTTCAGCTCAGGTCACGATCTCGCGGTCCGTGAGTTCGAGCCCCGCGTCAGGCTCTGGGCTGATGGCTCGGAGCCTGGAGCCTGTTTCCGATTCTGTGTCTCCCTCTCTCTCTGCCCCTCCCCCGTTCATGCTCTGTCTCTCTCTGTCTCAAAAATAAATAAACGTTAAAAAAAAATTTTTTTTAATAAAAAATAAATAAATAAATAAATGTCAGCACTTCAGAGAGACCTTTCCAGACCACCCAACCTACGTAAGTTCAGAGCACCCTGCTTCTTTCCTTCACAGCATCCATCTCAACCTAAGATTATTTAATATTGTTAGCTACTTTACTCTTCCACTAGACTATTGGCTGCATCAGGGCACGGACCGTTAAAAATGGGATTGCTGTTTTAAGCCGAGCTCGCAGTCATTGTCTTGAAAGAGTTAGTTCACCAATACATCCTTCTCCCACTGCTTGGCACATGGGAGGTACTCAATAAATATGTTTTCAGTGAATGCTACACTCAGGGCACATCTCCCTCAAATGAAGGCAGGAGCACCCACTATGAAGCACAGAAGGGCTACTCAGCGTAGGTGACCGCAGGCCTTCATTGGAATTAGGAACAGAATCGGAAACCAGGCCTCTAAGACTTAAAACTCATGCTTGTTTTTTTACTCTCATGCTAAGACTAGCAAGAAAATCTGTTCATATGTCAAGTTTTTATCAAGCAAGTCACGTTTTTAAGGTACCGAGCAGGCTGGCCACTTAAAAGGAATCCTGAGGCAAACTAATTCGTAAAATGCGCAACAACTCCCGAAGAAGTCGTAAATTGTGAAAATTCAGCTTTGTGCTTAAGAGGTGGCTGGTGTCGGGGCACACCCATGGGTCCTGCCCTCTGGAGACACAATGGTGCTTATCTGTACCACCTGCTCAGAGGTGGATGAATTTTTCATATAAACTCCTTGCCTTCAGTCCGCTTTCAGGGTTGGATGCCAAATACAATGATCTGTTCCACAAAACAACCCACCAGTCTGTCTGGTTTGAAAGCTCCCCCCCTTGCTTTGCTTTGCTTTCTTTCTTTTCTTTCTTTTTCTTTCTCTTCTTTTTTCTCTTTTTCTCTTTCTTTTCTTTCTTTCTCTTCTTTCTTTCCTTTCTTTCTCTCTTCTTTCTTTCTCCCTTCCTTCCTTCTTTCCTTCCTTCCTTCCTTTCCTTTCTCTCTCTCTCTCCTTCCCTCCCTCTCTTGCCAATTTGGAAATCTCTCAGCATCTCCTTCCTTCCTCCCTCCCTCCCTCCCTTCCTTCCTCTTTTTCTTTTGTCTTCCTTCTCTTTTTTTCTTTCTTTCTTTCTTTCTTCTTCCTTCTTTCCTCTCTCTCTGTCTCTCTCTCTCCCCTTCCCTTCCTCCCTCCCTTCTCTCTCTCTCTCTCTCTCTCTTTTTTTTTTTTTTTTTTTTTTTTTTTTTTTTTTTTTTTTGCCAATTTGGAAATCTCTCACATCTCATCGATTTCATTCTCTGGGGAAAATGGGTTCTTCAGTTCACCTCCACAGGGGCAGAGGACAGATGACTTAGCATGGCCTGTCCTCGTTCTCCATGCTGGGCAATGATTCACATCCACGGTGCCCCAATCCATCACACCTCTGAGTCCCCTCATATGCCTTCCCTGGTACAGATGTGGGGGGGAGGAGAAATGAGTGGCAGATGTTCCTGGGATCTCTGGCTTTCAGGCGAGGGGAGGCGGCAGGGTGGGGACGGCCCTACTCACACTGCCAATAGCTGTAGTCCCTGCCCTTGAGGGAGCCTGTGGCTGCAGGGCTTCCAATGGCCTGTGTGACTCTGTGAAATAATCGGCTCTAGGCTGAGAGGAGAACAGCCTGTGGTTTCTCAAATACAGACAGCAGCTGCTGAGAAAGGGGCTTCCAATATCTAGGCTGTAGACTCCATGGAGCAGGGATTTTTCCCGCTTTGTTCACTGTCGCATCTTCAGTACCTAGAATAGTAGGGCTTAGGCATCTTTGTTGACTGAAGGAAAGAATGAATGAACGACTGGCCATGCTTCCCACCAACCATAAAAAGCAACTTCGATGTGACGAACGCTTCCTTGAACCAATGGTTTCTTCCCGCTCTGAGCGCATAGCTCTGGCCACTGTATCACCCACCTACATCAAGCAGGTTGAATCTTGGTTCAAACCTCTCCTGTCATTCACTGGCTGGAAGCTGCCGGAAGGTAGGGGCTTAGAGCTCCGCTTACAACAACAATCTCTTTCCTTGATCCCCCAAATTGAAGCGACCCAACCACGTGCCCTGAATTGGAGTTCAGAAAAAGCGGGCTCTGTGGCTCAGTGCAGTGCTTTGCATAGAGCAGGCTCCGGTAAACACTTGAGAATGAGGGTGTCCAGACTCCTGGGTAGGATAAGGACACAGAGCAGAGAGCACCACAGTCTCAGTGCTCTGCTTGTCTGCCATGTGGGGACAAGCAAACAGCCACCTCGGAGGTTAAGCAAAGAGGAAAATAATACAGTAAACCTTGCATTGGCTACCACTTAGAAAACACTCGCCCAGTGCCAGGCACTACGCTAATGTGCATTACGTATTTAACAGGATGTTGGACAGAACTTTCTCTGCTATCCCGACACTGGCAGCTGGAGTGCAGAGCTGAGGCAGAGAGGTCTTAAGTTTCCCCAGACTTAAAGACAGGGCCCACAGCTGACCCGACACCTCCCTCAGGACTTGGCAAAAGGCCACTGAATTGGCTCTGCCCACCCCTTCCCCTTCTCTCTCCCCTTGCTCCAGCAACCCCCCTTCCCAGTCCCTAACACAGAGAAGGAGAGAGGGGGGGGTGCCTGAGTTGTTGAAGAGTGGGATTTTCTGCCTTTCCCGCTCCTTTCATGAAATAAAGGAAAGAAGACCTTTCTCGCACCCCCCACCAAGCCAAACGAAGGGGGAGCCAAGACAACTGCTCAGAAACATGGGGCTGCCTCCGAGAAGGGCCACTGGCATTCCACTCCCAGATGACAGTCTGCCCCCTCCCTGGTGCCGCCATCAAAATGAGCAGAGCAGAGTACTGAGAGAGTCTTTAAGGGAGCCAGGGTGAAACCCCAACATTTCGGGAGCATATGAGAACACGGAGGCTGCTGGATGGCTAGGGCCAGCTAGCTGAAGAGGGATGGCAGTGCAATGTCCCAATGTCCCACTCCTTCCTCCAGGTACCTCTGGGCCTCCGAGGGTATCAAAGAGGAACCCAGGGGCTCCCATGGCTACACAAAGGAGAATGTAAAGGTAGAGGGCAGGAATGAGCCATAAGGTGCCCAGGCAGCTTCTGGATCAAGCAAGGTGATGGGAGAGGGGCTGGAGAAATGGGCCTGGCCTCAGGGAAATATAAGTGCCTCTCTCTCAGAGGGTCCACAGTGACTACAGGCTATGTCAATAGAGTGAGTGACAACCCCAGACACTTCTCTTCCTCCTCCCTGACCCGAAACATCAGAGGAGTTGAAATGTAGAAGTGGGCCAGGGTGGAGGTGTCCCAGAGGCAGGCCCCGCATCTCCAGTGGTACCCCCAAGAACCACGGTGGAAGTTTGAGATTGGTGTTTTCAACTCAATGGACAGAATAGCTTTAACAATAGAGGTTGCCAGGAAATCATGGATTCTGTTCAAGACATCAATCAGTTTAAGGCATATGCCCCAGAGGGGAGGGCAGTCAGTGTAAGGCTTTTTGGAGACAGTGAGTCAAGAACAATAAAACTGTCCCATATACTGAGTCCAGACTGCTTAACGAACTAGTTGCATGTATGTTATGTCACTGCATACTTATGGCAGCCATGTAAGGTGTGATACACAACCCCCACTGAACAGATGAGGAAATTGAGGGTTAAGGAGGTAAAATAACTTGCCAGAAGAAGTCACACAGGAGTAGGAATCAGTGCTCTTAACTTTTGCAGAACACTGCCTCCCCCATTCCTCGCTATGCACTGAGCCCTGGACGTGTTTGCAGGCAGAAGCCATGGGGGATTTAGAGCATGGATTCGGGGCAAGACAGCAATGGATTTGTGTCATGGCACCGCGGTCTCACACCTTGGGATTCAGGACAAATGACTTCATGAGTCTGGGCTGAGGTGCTATGAGGGTTTAAGAACACTTTTGCGTACGGCTGGCAGGTAACGTAGGTATACTTGACTAATTCTTGCAGCCATTTCCTTGAAAGCCTAGCTCAAGGTGCACCCTTCTCCCTTGATCTCACATGGCACCAGTAAGACCTTCTCGAAGGAATCCTTTATCTGCAACACTTGGCACTTCCCGTGACCTGCTCTGCATGTGTTTAGTGCCCTTTCCATTGGATTACATCTCTCCTTAATTAGACTCTAAGCTACTTAAGGGTGAAACCAAATCCACTCTTCTCTGTGTTCTAAAGCATCTAGCCACACACATTGTAAGAGCTAAATCCTAAAGCAATTCAATCTATACTCTGCTGACATAATCACCTGGGTTTTTTTTAATTTTGTAATGTTTATTTATTTTTGAGAGAGACAGAGCACAAACAGCGGAGGGGAAGAGAGAGAGGGAGACACAGAATCGGAAGCAGGCTCCAGGCCCTGAACTGCCCAACACAGAGCCTGACAGGGGGCTTGAACTCACAAACCATGAGATCATGACCTGAGCTGAAGTCGGACGCTCAACCAACTGAGCCACCCAGGTGCCCCTGACATAGTCACCTATTAAACAGCTGGGAAGACCTGAGGCCTATGGAAGAGAAAGATGACGACAATGATACTGAAAAGAAAAACAATTAATTTATTGAGCACTTACTGTTTGTCAGGCATGGTACTAGGTGCTTCAAATGCATTCTCTTGGGGACTCCTTCCATCAACCCTGGCTAAAAGGTTTTGTTTGTTGCTGGGTCAGTTAGTTGGTTGGCTTAATTAAGAGTTATTAAGAGCTTACAGTAAGCATGGACACTGTTCAAAGTGTATTCAACATGTATTATCCCATTCACTGAAAGGCTATATGATAGATACTAGCATACCCATTCTGTAGGTAGAGACACAGATAGGTTACATAGATTGTTTAAAGTCACAGAGCTAGAAAATGACAGATCCAAGATTCAAACCTTTGAAGTTTGCCTCCAAAGCACAGTCTTAATCCTTGTGCTTTAGTGCTAACAAGTTACGGGACCTTCCAAACAGTATGTAGCTAACGATTGACAATACAGAGGCGGGATCCCTCCGGCTCTAGAGCTCAGTCAGCTCCAATACATGGTAGCAGAAACAGGACTCCAAGCAGCAGTTCATAAACACAGCACTTGTTTGTTTCAACCTGTGGAGCCCTTCCCTAGGACAAGATGTCATGGGGCCCGCTTCTAACCACTTGTATTGTCAACAGGACAAGCTCTCCCCAGATCTAGTGGGAGGAATGGTAAGGCTTTGGATGTGACACCCAAGGAAATAGTCCCAACTTTCAACTGATCAGAAATCAATTCATGCCCCACCAAAACCTAAGTGCTATAATACAGGAATATTACAATCCCAGAGGGCTATCTCTGATATCCTCCGCTAACATTCCCAGAGACTCAGTCCCTTTCTGAGATCTGTTCTCTCTCTTTCTCCCTGGCTGACCTCTTTCATCTTGTAAGCCACTCTCTCTGAAAAGGTGCTCACCTAGCTGCCACCCCTGGGATCTATAGATCTAGCCCAAGGGTCCCAGTGGCCTCTCTCTCAACAATGACAAGAGTCCTGCCATAGAACCCAGCTCCACAGAGCCCAGCCCAGCACCTAATGGCCAATGCAGTCCCACGTGAGCCAGAGCGAAAAACTGGAAGGGCCAGTCACTCGAGTTGGACTGAGTCAGAAACCCTACTCAAGAAACAACAGGTCTGATGTACAGGGTGACTTTTTAACTGATTGACCTTACTGCTATGAGCAGACAGGCTTCCAATCTCTCCTGGACAATCAGCCAGGGCTTTCTTGAGAGATGCTGTACCCTATTCTTGCAGAATCCGGAAAAAGAGCTAGAAACCTTCAGAAACTCTGGCTGACTGTGATCATCCGGATTCACATAAAAGTCAGGTGGGATAGATAAGCGTGGCAATGCAGACGATCATCAGTTTATCTGAAAGAGTCTTCATTTGAGTACAGGGCTCCCCAAAATATGATTTAGCTTCCATCAGCTGTTCACAAATGTGTGTAAAATAAGGCATTTGGGTAATTTTTTTTGCTAGAATTAGTGTAAAGCCACATTCTTAGATCCAACTAATCTTGCATAGGCTGGTTGATTTTTCTCAAAGACAAACAGGAATGATCTTCTCTTGGGAATCACACTTAAGTCCAGTATTGACTTCCAATGATTGAATGGATAGAAATCTACTCATTTCTGAGTGCAACCTACTCTCCAAAAACCACCACTCAAAAGCAGTTAGCTAAATGTTACCATTTCAGTGGAGGATTCTCTTGTTCTTTCTCTAATTTGACGTTTTTTCCCCCATCTAGTCTAGAGGGTAAGACTCTGTCTGATGCACTGATTTGGATTAAATGTATCCTAGATTCTTCTGCTACAAAAAAAGAAGTCACAATTCTAGAATTATCCCTCAGTGGATGCAAAATTAACTCATTGCCTTTGCCTCACCAACAAAGTTTTGGTCTGGGGCCTGCACTCGTTTTATGATTCACCACCGAGCACAGCCATGTGTGACACTCTAGCGTTTTCCCGAAGTGGTAGCATAGAGTCTTAAGCCCGGGTGTGCTTGGTTCCAGAGCCTTGGCACAGAACTCTCTCCATCTCCTACTGCAAAAAAACCTGTCCACCCACGAAGGGATGGGTCTAAAAGCACTTTGGAGTGGGGACAGGTAATCTGGAGCAGCAGTTCTCAACCCCAGCTATATATTAGAACCCTCTGGGACGCTTTTAAAATATACTGATGCCCAAACGCCACCTCAGCCCAATGAAATCAGAATTTCTGGAGGTAGGACCCAGCTCTCGGTATTTTTTTTTAAGCTCCCTGGGTAATTCTACTGAGGAGCCAGGCTTAGATCCACTCACCCACAGGAAAGGACTGAGTTCATGCCTAGGAAAGTGTTTTGATTCTAGACCCCAGAGCTGATCTGAATTCTAACAGCAGCAGTAACTTGGTGGTTTTGCTGCTGCTATTCTAGAATCCCACACCTCTCTCTACCCCCAGAGAGCCAGCAGCCCTACCTATGCCCTTCTGAGTGCTGAAATGTAACATGGTTGTTAGCTGTACACACATTTCATGGCACCCAGGTGCTTACTTATCCTCTGTGAATTCTTCCCCCCACCCGTGCCCCTCTCCCTGTCCCTCGCCCATGGTTGGCCATTACCTCTTGGAAGTTCCCACGACACCATGATCACCCACCCCGTACAGGACTCATCTCACTGTTCTGTCAATATCTGTAAGTCCACCCTCCACCAGACTGGGAACCACACGGGGACTGAGGCTGGGTCTGGACTCTCCCTGTATCCCTGCTGTGTGACGGAGCATGGACGATGGACTCGAACGAGGCTGGTTGAAAGAATACATTCAGACCTGATACCGGAAAAATCTGTAGAGAAATCTGTCTCTTTCTGGTGCCACAGCCTCTCCTTCCATTCACCTCCATTTGATACTAAGACTTTTTAGAGGAAGCAAAAAACAAAAGTAACTCACCCTTCAAGATTTGGCTCCAAACCTACTTCTAAAAGGAAGTCTCTTGGATCGTCCCCAGCTCATAATGATCTCTTTTAGTGAATTTTTATAGTCATTAGAGTCTGTATAATTCAGTTGTCAATTGCGTTCCTCTGTTACTGTCTTCAATGGTTGTGTTTTGTTTTGGTTTTTTTTAAAGCTCACAGGTTTGTATTTTACCTTCCTAAAAAGAGTGTAAATTCCGCGAATTTAGGGACTATCTCTAAAACGGTAAGCCATTTTGTTGGCTCACTTGTTTGATGTCTCCTGACAAACGGTCCGCTCTTTGAGGCCTGACACTCTCTGACATTACTCTTCGTGGGGGCGGGCCCTGGCAACGAGCTGGCACAGGTTAAGGGCTTAGCGGGACTTTGTTAAATGAAGACAATTGGTAACCCCTTTTAGCCCGATGCCCTGAACTCACTAAGGTTCCCACTAATCATATTCGCTGACTGGGCACGAAGAGGAAAAGCATAATCCTTATTGTAAGACGTGGTTCGTGTGAGGCCTGGAAATTCTCCGATTAAATCCTGTTTCAACCTCTCGTTTGCTTTCGGTAAGTGCTTGATTACCTGGCTCCCAAACTGAATGAGAAGTATCAGGGAAGAATCCCTCATCTGCTTCCAAAGCCCTCGTGGATCAATTCTACACCAAGCCTCTAAAGCTTCAATTCGACTCCCTCTGGATTTCATACCTCCCCATTATTAAATTCAGCAAGTCGCTCCGGAGGAAAGCTTGAGATGCCAGCTGGGTTGCTTGGTGTCTGCACACCCACAGTTGCACCTACGTGTGATTTCTAAATATAGAATCAGGTCTGCTGTTTCATTTCTTAATGAAGGAAATGGATACCCTGGTCCCCTCAGCAGAGACGGTGCTCCCCTCCATCAGCTGCAAAACACAGGGCTCTCCTCTGTTCTGCCAACTGACGATACAGAAGGGTTCCCCGCAGATGGCAGGCCTGGTACCCAAAAATAGCCACGTTGCCAAACAGATCATTGGTTTCTGTCTTCCTTAGGTTTAGTAAAAGGGGTGGGGGAAGGAGAACAGAAGAAGGCCAAAAGGAACAAATGAGCTCACCTGCCCCAGAAAACCTCTGCACCACCCTGAATCCCCAGACCCATTTTTGGCCCCACAACGGTTGCTGCCCAGCTCATGCAGCTGTGGCTACTGGCTTCGAATGAGCCACAGTTAGGGTAGCGAGAAGGGAAGGGTTCCAATGTCACCAATGAAGAGGTGCAGAGACAGGCACTCAGCAAAGCTGGTTTCAAAGCTGATGAGTATAAGGAAGGAAGGCAGAACCGAAAGACAGTATGTCCCAAGGATCCAAACTACAGGCTCAGTGTAAGATGTCCACTGGCACGCTATGCAGGTGTCTCAAAGCCACCACCAGTCGGGGATGCTCGCAATCCTTCACCACGTGCAAAAGAAAGAGAGACAAGGCATTTTGCTTGGCCAACCCACACCCAGCCCTAGCCACTTGGGCTTCGGCTCTTCAACCTTCTTGGAAATGTAACGGCCACTGTGGGTGCTGCCCCACCCTGGGCAGTGCAAGATCTGTAGCACCCAGAGTGCCGTGTCCAGGAAATCCAAGCCAAAGCTCCTTTGGCAGGAATCTGGGTCTGCAGCAAAGCCTAGGGGCTAGTCCTTGTCTTCAAAAGGCCACCCAATCACATTTCGCCTCTTACTACCCAGCGACAGGCAAATGGGTTTTTTTAAATCAGCAGTGACTCAGTTTCCCTCTTTTAATGGTACCTGAGAAAAGCTGTGAAAGGTATTAAGGGGATGAATGCTCTCCAAAGAGGCCCAGCAAGGCAAGAGGGGGAAGGGCGCTTGCTTCTGGCCTTGGCTCCCACGCCTCCATCTAGCCATGAAAAAAACCACACACCTGTTACACATTAAAGAAGGTGTCCGTAAACAGAAACGCACTTAAAATCAAGTTCCACCAGCTAATGAAAATGTTGTTATCAGAGAAAGGCTCACAGGAACGAACTGTATTTGGAGCGATGCTTTAGTGTTCGCTAATTCAGTGTGTGCGACGACTTTATGGAATATAACTCCTACAAATCACGAGAGTCAGCTATACTTTCTGGCACAATCTTGGCTACTCAAAATGGTTTTCTACAGTATTTCAAATCACAGAGACACCAGGACAGATGAACAACAAAAGGAAGGAAATCATGTGCTTGTGTCTACTGCCTGCCACTTTTTACAACATAATATACGTCGCTTAGTCCTTGTAATAACTCCATATGGCTGGCTTTGTCATCCTTTTTATCCAGGTAAGGAAACCGAATCTTAGAGAAGTTAGGCAATTTACCTAAGGTCATGTAGCATGGCAGGCAGAATCCTAAAGTGGCCCTAAGATACTTTCTGCTCCCTCCGCACATGCCCTGTAGAATCCCCCAAGTGTGAGTGGGTTCTGTGAACATGGTAAAGGTTTTGGTACAGGTGAAGGCATTCTGCAGATATAATTAGGGTCCCTAATCAGTTAACTTTTAAACCTTGATTTTAAGGGAAATGATCCAGGGTGGGCCTGGCCTGATCAGGAGAGCCCTTTAAAAGAGCTGAGAGTCTCTTTGTAGCTGGCCTTGAAGAAGCAAGCCATGCAAGGAAATTAATTCCGCCAATAACCACTTGAATTGGAAAAGGATCCAAGCCTCAGGTAAGACAGAAGCCCCAGCCAACACCCTGACTTCAACTCAGCTGTGTCTAGATTTTTGACCCACGGAAATTGAGAGATAATACATCAGTGTTGTTTGTGGTAATTACTTATGCAGCAATAGAAAGCTTATATACACAGCTAAGGAGCTGCAGAGTCAGGGTTCAAACACAGGTCCACTTGTCTCCAAAGCTTGTCCTTCATATTATGTGAGACCACATCTGGTTTGGTTTTTGTTTGTTGGCTTCCTTGCTTGGTTGGCATGGAGGAAGGTCTTAGCAGAAGGAGATATGAAAGACATTCAGACACCACGGCTAAGGTCTAAGCCCCAACACAAAGGACTTGAATGATGGCAGTAACAGTGACCATTTAAAAAGTGGGGAGCCTCCAAGTGTTGGGAGATGAAGGATGGGAATGGACAAGCATTTTATCTCCTCTTGCCCAGGAAATAGCTTGTGGGAATTTAGAGGCAGCAATGTTCATACAGAGACAAGCTGATCCCAAGTGTTGGATGAGCCACATGAAATTGCCAACGTGATTGTTTTTGACATACACAAATGCAATTACATATGCTTCAACAAGTACATGCAAGGACAAGATTTAACCAGCAGTTAGGAAGTGCCAGGTCAGAGACCAGACGCTGGGAAGAAACCAAGAGCTCCGCAGGGAAGGTCTTCTTGAGTGGGAAGACAGATGAACGGGGATATGTCAGGGCAAGGGTTCAGAGCCAAGAGGAGCAATGTCAGTGATCACATTCATGCCCCAACCATGGGGAGTTTTAATTGAAGACTCTGCACAACTGTGGAAAGGATGAACACCTATAAAACCCAAGCTTAATCTTCGAATATCTGACTTCAATTTAGTAGTATCCTGTGCAGGAATGAGGAAGCACAGGCAGAGTGTTCATGGCTGGGATGGGGTTATACCAATATGGAATTAATACAAGGGTCATAAAGAATACATCCCACACACCTAGTGTAATAGTTGGCATGTGGTAAGTACTAAATAAATGGCAATCTTATTATCTGGCACTTATTTGGTGACAGAAAATTGCCTTGCCACATAAGACGAAAGCAAGGGTGAGTCATTTCCAAATACAAGGATAAAAAGAAGACGTATGAGGCCCTCACAGAGAAAGCCAGAATCAGGCTGGAAAATATTTAATTGGTCAGTGAACTTCCTCTTTTGCGTGGCACGGGAGAAGGGCAGCACCCTGGACAGCACTACAGGAGTCATGGCGCTCTTACTCCAGATCACCTGTCCATCAAGAGCAGGGTTCTCCATCTGAAGGAGTCCAGGACCCACAGGAGTGTGGTTTTCATCACAGGAGCCCATAGACGGGACTCCACTCTGGAACAGTAAGTGTTCTGTTTAAGCCTCCTGATCAGCAATAGGATCTGGGTGGATAGTGTAGCATGAGGCCAGGGGGAGCAAGTCAAGTGAGAGAGGCCTCAACACTGCCTACATGCCAAGGACCCTCAGGAGCCTGCACTATAATTATTGTAGTTGTCCCAGCCCCAGAATCCCACCGGCAAGTAATTTCACATGTAGTTATGCTTTCGGCCCTTCCTCTCCTTTTATTCTCCACCTTTCTCCACGTTCCTTCTTTCCTTCCCTCCATCTCCCAAACAAATCCCATAAAGTCCACCTCAGGATGCAGAGGAATCAACCCCAAGGTCACCTCTCACCCCGGCCCGAGGCTGCTCTCCAAAGAGAGAGCAGCCTGTCATGTTCCTTGACATCGTCAGAGAAATCCCAGATGATGATATTTCCCTCCACCTTCCTCCACACAAGACTCTTTGACTTTCTATCTTTAGATCAACTGTCTCTTCCTAAAAGCTCACCTTGGGCTCAGAGTGAGAATATAATTACTAATAGGAGAACCTGAGCAAAACGCTGGTCCACATAGGTCAGAATGGCTGTGATATGGCCAAGGTTCTATTCATTAATTACTTAACTGATAACTAGCACAATATGCCTGATGAGTGATTTAGACTAGGCACCGTGTTAAATGTTTGACAGTCGTTTCTAATCCTCATGTCAACCCTACGAGGGAGGTACTATTATTATCCACATTGCATAGATGAGAAAAGTGAAAGGTTAGGTAACCTGCCCCAGCTCCCATCACCAGGAGGTAGCCGTGCTGGGACTCCAACTTGGTCTGTGTGACACCTGGTCTATGCACTTAATCACCCTGCCCTATTACCCTCCTATGTGTATACAGGCTTCTACCCACACTGTTGCTCTTACCTGTCACTGGCAATCTCACTGGTGATAAAGCAAAGTCCTGTCTTCCAACTCCCTGATGCTCATCCTGTGCCCCCTACTCACCTGAGTGCCACCCTCCTTACATGACAGTCATGGCTCTCTTGATGTTAGGCTGTCCTGCCCCAGCCAGGCCTGCCTCATTTGAAGAAGGAACAAGGTAACATGTCCGCATTTCAGGACAAGCAGGTGACACACCTACATCTCAGGGCCAGCCGCAAGGCACCAGGGGACACCAAAGGGAGAGAGGATCGGGAGAATAGGTCCTTCTGTTGCCTCCCAGTCACAAGATGCGAGAGTCTTGACCACATGGGGGGGGGGGCATTGTTGTCAGTGGCCCAGAGTTTAGCCATTGGAAGGGTGGGGAGGGAGAAACGAGCATGCAGTTCATAGAGCATCACCTAGGGCCTCTGGGCAGTTATTTAAGAACTACCAATGGACCAGGACCAAGGAGACCAGAAGACAAAAGAGGAGGCCATTATAATAGCTGTAATAAAGTAACTAATCTGACTGGGGTAAATGGCTTAAAGGAAGTGGCCTTTATTCCCCTGGTTCCTCATATAATTTACAAGCAGGAATCCAAATTATATGGACACTTATAGTCCATATATAAGCTGTTAAATGAGGTCTGGCCTCCTTTGCCCTGGGAGCTGTGGGTCAGCGGCGTAAGGACAGTTCACCCCACCGGCACTGCTCTCCCCTGCACCTGTCCCTCGGCTATGAGCGCGAGGTCCCTCACTCCCTGAAGTGTAGAGTATGCATTACGCGGGGCTTGGGTATCAGCTTCCTGCAGCTGCTATAACAAACCTGGCAGCCTCAAACAAGAGAATCGTTTTCTCTCGTGGGTCTGAAAGCTACAGGTCTGAAATCAAGGTGTTGGTAGGGTTGATGCCTTCCTCAGCGGTTCTGAGGGAGAATCGATTCCATGCTTCTCTCCTAGCTTCTGGTGTTGGCTGACAACGCTTGGCACCCCCTGGCTTGTAGCTGCATCCCTCTGCATCTTTGTCCTCTGTTGTCACACGGACTTCTTCCCCGTCTACCTTCACATGGCCTCCTTAAAAGGATGCCAGTTGTAGGATCTAGGTTCTGGGTAGACCTGAATTTCAGTGGGTCGGCGGCGGGGGACTCTCTTCAACCCAGTACGTGTTGCCAATGACGTTTTTGGCAGATCCCACATAACAGCAAGGAAGGGATGTGGGTTCCTCAAGAGGAGGGCTCAAGATGCAGGTGGGGAGGTAGAAGGAGGAGGCCACCTTGAGCAGTCAATGTCCACGCCACCCTGAGGCACCGCCCCACTTAAAACATTTCACAGAAATCGAGCCCAAAGGAGCAAAGAAAGTCATGCACAGAACTAAGGCAACTCCCCCCACAGCTCGAAACAGCAGGCGTCCTCCCCCACAACGGGCAACATTTGAATCATCCAGGTAAAATGCCAGGTAACTCAACCCATCTAACCTCCCCTCCCCACAAGCTACCATGGAAAACAGGCAAATGCCTTCAGTCTCCTTTCCTCTCCCTTCTAACCCCCAGGAGGGCTGGAGGACCCCAAGGGGCTCTGACCATGAAAGGAGAACGGGGCCCCCGGCCTCCCACTCAGCTAAGAACAATCCTGGGCAGGGGGGTTTGTGGCAAATCACAGAGCAGAACAGGATCGACCCCCAGGTTCCCTCCTTTCTGCTGGTGCGGACTCTGCAGAACTGCATCCAATCTGGGCTAAGCAGATTAGTTCCCTCCCAGTGAAAAGTTCTGGGCAGCTGAGCAGGGCAGCTCCCTGCACAGTGGCAGGGGGCTGTCATTACAAGGCCCAGATAGGACATAATTACATGCTCCCCGGAGGGAGCTCCTAATCGAATTACAGGGTGTCTCCTGAGCAGGAAAGGCAGCCCGTGCTCAGAGGTGGCCGAGCAGTCCAGGAACAGACCCTCCGAGGAGCTGGTGCCAGGCGGGGGTTGGGCCGTGGAGAAGTTCAGGCACGCGCAGGCCCAGAGGGCTCCATGGATCTCGCCGAAACTGGGAGAGGAGAGGAAGTATGCGTGGAGAGCAGGGGACCCCTGGTCTTCATGCCTTAGAAGTGAGTTCCAGTCCCATGTCCCCCTGGGCTTGCTGCAACCTGGAAGTGGTACAGAGCCAGAGGAGATGCCAGGAATTCATTCTGTTCGTTCGTTCGTTCATTCATTCATTCATTCATTCAACGGACATTTTTTGGTGTCTCTATGATATGTGACAGGCATGGGGAAGAACTGGCTGCTGTTCTGGTCTGAGGACATGGCCTGGCTGGATACCATTTACTCCAGAGGCCAACCTGTACTTATACCTGTGTGTGCCCCACAAGCCAAGCCAATTAGCCAATCTTCTTCATTTTATTTTATTTTTTATTTTGAGAGAGAGAGAGAAAGAGAGAGGGGGGGAGAGAATGAGTGGGGGAGGGGCAGAGAGAGAGGGAGAGATAGAATCCCAAGCAGGCTCCATGCTGTCAACACAGAGCCCGACGTGTTGGGGGATCTCACGAACCGTGAGATCATGACCTGAGCGGAGATCATGACCTGAGCGGAGATCAGGAGTCGGGTAATTAACCGCGCTCCAGCCATTCTTCCTAACCAGTCTTCCTGGGGCGACTGCAGGAGGAGGTCACCTCTAACGCCTCCAAACTGAATCCCAACAAAGGCCGGTGGCAATGCCTCTGTGAGGCCACAGCCTGAGGAGGACCCCTCTTCTATAGAAACTCTAAACTGGATGTGAACTGATTAGTTTTTATTTCAATTCTAGCTCGTTAACATCCAGTGTTCTATTAGTTTCAGGTGTACAATCGAGCGATCCAACACTTGCATACATCACCCAGTGCTCATGACAAGAGCACTCCTTCATCTCTATCCCCTATTCCCGCCCCCCCCCCCCCGCCCACCTCCCCTCTGGCGGCCATCAGTTTGGGCTCTATAGTTAGGAGTCTGTTTCTTGGTTTGTGTCTCTCTTTCTCTTTTTTTCCCTTTGCTCGTTTGTTTTGTCTCTTAAAGCTCCACATACGCAACTCCTTCAACACGCTTCAAATCCTGCCAGACTGGGAACTCCCTGAGGACAGGGATTGGGTCTCTTCTCACTGTGTCAACTCACAGTGTGAGCTCACCAATGTCTGCTGGCTGTACCCTGAGAGCTGGACACCGGCCTCCTGCTTCCACTCTCCTGTTGCTTCCAGCCTCACTGATTGAGCCTCTCATAGGCTCTTGGGGGGCTGCGGCGGAGCCCCTCCTGCTCTCTTTGATCATCCCTCCCTCTAACTCTTGGTCCTAAACGCCCTCAGACACCTGAGGCTGATAGGCACAGCCTCAGAGGAGGCACCCCCGGATCTGAACACGTGGTCCTGTGCCAGCCTTGCCCTGTTCCCCAGGCAGCAGGCCAAAGCATCATCTGTTGGTAGCTCCTGATGGTGCAGTGGCACAAATAAGAATCCTCTGTGCACCGGCCTGGGCACGGGTGGGGCTGAGCCAGCAGTCAAGGGTGACGAGTCCAGACTTCTGAGTTGGGCGTTAAGGAGTTTATTTGGCCCTGGCCAACTTCTCTGAGCCCAGCTGCCCCTGAATTAAAAGGAAAGCAGCCAACTCTTGCTGTTAAGGAAGAGATGGGGGGATGCGCCCTTAGACTCTTCCATAGGAGGAGAAGAAAGCCCGCTTTCAGCTTCATCACCTTATTCTGATGCTAAAATGTGGGACATAGTAGAAAGAATATGTGATTTAGAAACAGAAGATCTAGGTTTTTAAAAAAAAATTGCTTTAATGTTTATTTTTGAGAGAGAGAGAGAGACTGAGACAGAGCACTAGCAGAGAAGGGGCAGAGAGAGAGGGGGAGACAAAGGATCCGAAGCAGGCTCCAGGCTCCGAGCTGTCAACACAGAGCCCAGCGTAGGGCTTGAACTCACGAACCATGAGATCGTGGCCTGAGCTGAAGCTGGACGCTTAACCGACTGAGCCACCCCGGTGCCCCGAGATGATGTAGGTTTTGATATGTCCTTAAATCCCTGTGTTCTAGGGCAAATTACTTCATGTTTCTTAGGACTCTGTTACCTAATCTGAAGAAAGTGATAACGTTAACCCTAAAGTATTACAAAATCCTTATTTTTTTTTTATATTTTCAAATAAATATTCCAAGTTGTATTGTGTAGGAAAAATAATAACAATAGTAGTCTTTTCCCCGCAGGTCTGAACGGTAAAGCCTCAGTAACCAATACTATGCCTTATAGTCTGATATATTCTGATATATTTCTAGTACCTTGATCTTCCCATGAGGTCACCTGCATCAAAATAACTTTAAACAATTAGTGCCTAATATTTTTAGAGCATTTCACATCAGACAGTTACTTTGAAAGTCAGCCCTTGGCTATGTTCATTCTACTCACTCCCTGACCCCCAAACTAGAAAGTGTATTTTCTACCAGCAGTCCACATGGGTTCATTAAAATGCCATTTCTCTTTGCTTTGGCTACAATCAAATTCACTCATTGTAGTAACGTGAGTTATCTTTTGCTATGTTTTAGGGGGGAAAAAAATGAAAATCTAATTAATTCTCAGTGAATC
Source organism: Felis catus (assembly GCF_018350175.1). NCBI lineage: Eukaryota > Metazoa > Chordata > Mammalia > Carnivora > Felidae > Felis > Felis catus. The sequence continues at coordinate 115,633,744 of NC_058373.1, forward strand.
TTCTAAAACACGGGTTCTATGAGGAAGGACAGATCATTAAAATGGCCTGTGATGGGGAGCTGGCAGGGAACCACTGGTCTAGCTGATGAAACCCACTAGCTTAGCAGGGGTTCTGAAAGATCATGGTCTGACAAGTAAATTACCTGCTCCATGTGTCCAATGGGCATTTGTGGATCTATCCAGGGAACAGGACAAAGTTCTGCGTTGTGTAGGATGAAGAAGAGAGCGGTTCCTTGGGACTGGCCCCCTATCAGAGGCAGTGGCAACTTCACACTAATGCAACTCACTGAAACGGAGACTCTCGAGCTTCTTCATCCCGTGAAGTCCCCTCCATTTCTCCACCCAGGACTAGCGGTGGTAGATATTTGGCCTTCCCTTCTCATAGCCACAGGTGGGTCCGGCCACAGCCTCAAAACTCCTTTCCAAGATGGCTCCCCGGACAGTCACTACGAACTGACTGCAGCTGCCACAAAAGGACTCCTATCTTACACCCCAGCCCGGTGCCCAGGAACACAGGCAGCTGACAGAGTCAAACACCGTGTCACCTGGAGATGGGAGGGAATACTCTGGCTTCCGGGGAGTTCCTGGAAACGCATCCAGTTACAGCTCCAGACACAAAGAGGGGGCGCCTGCTGGCTCCGGCTAAGTCCAGCTGACCAGCTGTCGGGCAGGGGAGGGGTGGCAAAGGAAAGGCTGTCACTCTGTCCCTGGCGGGCACGGGAGGTAGGAAAGCTTTCTGTCTTGGTCTGGAACACAAGCCAGTCTGGAAACCCAAACCCAGGAAGAGGCTTTGAAAGTGACTCAGTACCCAAATAACACACTCGAAAATGACAGCAGCTCATCTGCTGACGCTAGTCTCCTGGAGAGGACAGACCAGAAGAGGATGGGGGGGGGGGAGGGGGGGATGACCCTGGTAGCCTTGAGATTTGTGCCACTGAACATCACCCACTAGGAATGCTTTCTGTTGATCCGAGCAGAGGCCAATTTACTCTTGGCTACTGAGGCTGCGGTCAATGTGAATTTGATCCGGCTGGGGCCTCCAGAGGCGGCTATTTCTCCCATTCTCCAGCCTACCGCCCCAGCCCAGACCACGGTAAAATCAGCGTTCTCTCTGAGGCACGGCAAACCTCGTTACGTGCCAGTTTTGAGGTGACAGATGATTGACACACCTGGGACGTTTTTTGAAGTGACACTGCCCCCACTCAGAGACACAGCTGCTTGGGTAGCTTACCGTGGAATCCGCACGGTAACTTCGTTTTTCCACTCCGCCGTCTGGTTGTGGCGGATTAACTGCTGGGGCGAGGAGAGCTTGGCTTGACTCAGGGCAACCGAGACAGATCTGGCCAGTGGCCTCTGACATGGCCAAGCTGGCAAAGTATGGACCCGTTCGATTCCCTCTCTTGAGAATCTGAGGTAGAAGGTCTTTCCAGATAGGAGCCGAGAACCACACGGAGAGAGGAGCCATGAAGCAGGACGGCTGGTCTGTGAGTTATCACAGCAAGCTAGGAAGCGGCTCGGGAGAAGGCCACAGAGAGAAGCGGAGATGCCTGGAGACAGAGACCACGTGGTCCAGAGGGGAGAGCATCAGAAAGAGAAGGTAGCCCCCCAGGGCTCCCCTGCCTGCCTGACAGCTTTCTGCTACCAGTTCTAGTCTAGGCTGATCCTTACAGTTCAACCCTACTGTCTCAACATACAGTCAAGGCAAAGACTTTGTGGGTAAGGGAAAAAGAGCACCACAGTGAGTGGTTTGCTAGCTGGGGGATATCAGTCTTCTGGGTATTATCGTGAAGCCCGTTCTCTCTGTCCAAATGACAGGCTTTGGTAAGGGATACCTACAGTTCATTCTTGATCACTCGAAGAAATCGCAGATCAGACGGTAGACACGAGGCAATCCAAGTACAGACGCCAGCAGTGTGAGGGATAAGAATAAAGAAGAAGTGGGGCGCCTGGGTGGCGCAGCCGGTTAAGCGTCCGACGTCAGCCAGGTCACGATCTCGCAGTCCGGGAGTTCGAGCCCCGCGTCGGGCTCTGGGCTGATGGCTCGGAGCCTGGAGCCTGTTTCCGATTCTGTGTCTCCCTCTCTCTCTGCCCCTCCCCCGTTCATGCTCTGTCTCTCTCTGTCCCAAAAATAAATAAACGTTGAAAAAAAAAATTAAAAAAAAAAAAAAGAGAGATGATGCACCACAGGGCGTGTAGAAGAGACGGCGAGCATTAACAACAAAGTATTCCAACAGGAAGTAAGGTGTGAGCAGGGGAATAAGGCAAACACGTGAAGATTTGCAGCCAGGGCCGTGAGCCCTAGCTACGGTGGCGGAGCACATCCTAGATGACCACAGCTCAGACAGAGAGGGTCCGGCGACAGTGGGGTTCACAAGGAGAAACCGTGTGGGATTCACAAGGACAACATCTAAAGGTAGACAGATCAAGGCCAATGGCTCTGGAGAGAGATGGACGACGAGGGAAAAGCAGCAGTATTAGTCATCCGTAATCCATAATTCGTTCTGCACTCACATTCTGAGTTTGAGTTATTATCAAGATGTCACTCATTTTGGGGGCACCTGGGTGGCCCCAGTCGGTTAAGCGGCCGACTTCGGCTCAGGTCATGATCTCGCGGTCCGTGAGTTCGAGCCCCACGTCGGGCCCTGTGCTGACAGCTCAGAGCCTGGAGCCTGTTTCCGATTCTGTGTCTCCCTCTCTCTGACCCTCCCCTGTTCATGCTCTGTCTCTTCCTGTCTCAAAAGTAAATAAAAAACGTTAAAAAAAAATTAAAAAAAAAAAAAAAGATGTCACTCGTTTTGAAAGCACCAACTAAAGGACCCAAGACAGGGCATGGTCTATGTCATAAAGAACTGGTTCATGATGGGGCGCCTGGGTGGCGCAGTCGGTTAAGCGTCCGACTTCAGCCAGGTCACGATCTCACGGTCCGTGAGTTTGAGCCCCGCGTCAGGCTCTGGGCTGATGGCTCGGAGCCTGGAGCCTGTTTCCGATTCTGTGTCTCCCTCTCTCTCTGCCCCTCCCCCGTTCATGCTCTGTCTCTCTCTGTCCCAAAAATAAATAAATGTTGAAAAAAAAAAATTAAAAAAAAAAAAAAAAAAAAAAAGAACTGGTTCATGAGCCTCCCCACCAAGTGGTGACCGGCTTGGGCTCAGGCTCAGGTTAAGGAGGCTGCGCCCATTCATGCTGACTGTTAGCTAGAGGGGCCCAGGAGGGTGCACATCCGTAGCTGAAGTCAAATGTATACACGTACCTCATGGTGACTCCATTTTCAGAAAAACAAATTTCTCCATAATGAGTAAGTTCCTCCTTCAACTTTACCTTCTTCTCTGTGTATACAGGTAATTTCCTACTTGGGTACCTGGTAGGTGGTAGGGATGGGAATATAATTCCTATGAATGATAACTACCATGCCACCTGAGAATGTTTACCTAGTGCTTTCCTTTGTGGTCATTTAGTAAAACTCTCAAAGCATTTGATTCCTGCAAAATGTTTCTGGACTGTGAAGAATTTAAATATGAGGACTTTGCTCTATTTGCAGATCAAGGAGTTCTCTCTTTCCAACTGTCAATTATATACGACTGGCTCTAGGCCAGGGCTTCCTATTGCTTCTAGAAGTGAAGCTTAGTTTCTCTTTTATTTTATTTATTTATTAAGTTTATTTATTTACTTGAGAGAGAGAGAGAGAGAGGGAGGGAGAAAGAGCAAGTGGAAGAGGAGCAGAGAGAGGGAGAGAGAGAATTCCAAGCAGGCTCTGAGCTGTCAGCACAGAGCCCAACACAGGGCTCGAACTCACGAACCATGAGACCATGACCTAAGCTGAAGTCGGACGCTTAATAGACTGAACCACACAGGCGTACCTACTTTCTCTCTTAAAAAACAAGAAAACAATAATACATCTGGGAAGGCGATGAAAGGCTGGACAGTTAGAAAGTCCTGCCCACTCACCCACCTTGCTTTGTCCCTTTCTATCTTTCTTGTGAATGAACAAGGAAACTTTGACCTTAAGAACCAGAAAAGCCAAAACAAAATAAACAAGGCTGATGGCAGGACCTTCACTGGTATTCCTTTATTAATACTGCCCAGAGCCCAACTAGCTCCTCTCTAAGAAAGGAAGCCTTCTTTGAGGAGAAGTCTATTTCATTTCCTGACTGGCCAGTCATGTGATCCTCTCGAATCACAATATTCCTTTCCCCTCAAACCAACCTAATGTATCCTCAACCCCGCAGCACTGAGCTGTCTCATACCAGAGGGCAATCCCATGTGAGCAGAGCAGGGGTGGCCACACAGGACGCTCTGCTACATAGGGTCTCTGACCCAGTGAGGTGCAGGGAATGCTGACCAATCCAAGGTTGCCAGGAGACCCTGCACCTGAGTCCCCAAAACAATTAACCAGGAAAACTCTGGACTTCCAGAGATTTTTATAAACATGTAAAGTTTAAGTAGACTTTGGGTGCTTTGTGGATCCTGGAGTTGGGATACGTCCTTCTTTTTTTTTTTTTTTTAATTAATTTATTTATTTTGAGATAGTGCACAAGCGGGGGAGAGGTCGGGGGGGGGGGGGGTGGAGGAAGAGAATCCCAAGCAGGCTCCAAGCTGTGAGCGAACCCATGCACCGTGAAATCATGACCTGAGCCAAAACTGAGAGTCAGATGCTCGATGACTGAGCCACCCAGGCACACCGGAATATGCCCTTCTTTGACATCATCTTTGACAGTTTCAGTAATTAAGATGAAACAATATATATCAGGGCCTTTCTGGGCACAACATCCAAAGCTTCTGCGAAGAAAGCCACATAGCCACATAACCTATAATCGTTCCTTTGGACCCAGAAGGAAAAGAGCTGTAGTTGAACAACCCTATTTGAAATGTCCATTGTACTGTTAAGAACCCCATTCAACTACTGGCTTAGATACGGATTCCCTTCTCCAGGACTACTTGGAGCCAAGTACATAGCTCCGCTGTGAGTTCCACAAAGCCACGGGTCCTGGTGACCGACTGTTTCCCTAAAGCTGGAGAGAGATCTCCTTACTGGAAGTCCGGCACTGAAGGCAGAAGAAAAGAGAGGGGAAGGGATGTCACCTGATCCCACCCTCACAAAGTTTGCAGCTTGTGACTTTTCTCAAGCACAGGAAGGGCATTCTCCGGGCAAATAATCTCCCTTGCTGGCACGGGAAGAGTCTATGCTAACACCAAAGAACAAGGAAAAAGCCTAGTATGTTTTAGTTAAAGTGTAGGAGGGGCGGACTGTGTCCTGGAGCAGTCCAGAGTTTGATGGAAAGATTCCCTGAGGTTGAAACTTTATAGAGAAAGCACCTCTGGAAGGGAATGGCCTGCATCATTTTGAAAGAAAAAAAAAAGTCATTATTTCATGGAACAAGGTCTTGTCTGCAATTTACCAGCATTGCCTAAAAGATGTCCCAGCTATGCTTGTCACCTTTTCTCAGTAAATCACTAAGATGGTTTTTCCCCCGCCGTTGGGCCCAATAGTTTTCTTCCTGAACAGTCTCAAGGTGAACCAAGAGATTAAAAATAGCCCATAATACGTTATTATTCCCAGTTAAGATATTAGTCACATAATACTGTTGGATTTGTACTTCCCAGAGCACCTTTCACCCAAGAATTTCTATACACTTTCCAAAGTTAACATTGTTCTGATGGATAAAAACAAGAAAGTCCAAACTGGGAGGGAGAGACATTAAATCAGTAGTGTCTACAACGTCCTTGCCAACTCTTAACTTTCTATCCTATCTAGCTGTGTGATATTAGACAAGTCACTTCCCCTCTCCGAATCTCAGCTTCATAATTTGTAAGTGGGAGGTCAGGTGCTTTCTGGCTTTTACATTCTAATTTTGTTGGAAACTACGTGGCACAGCTAATACTCCATTCTTCTTTGAAGGAGGCCTATGCCATTTAATTACAGGAGGTCTTGACATTTGCCTGTCTGACGTCAGGGACTCTGACTATTCTCAGAGACCCCAAAGGTCTATGAGCTGCAGTATTCTATTATTTTGCAGAAGCGTGCTGTGAGCCTGGGATACAGGTGCAGGCACACTGTTTAGTGAGTGAGATTAATGTGCCAGCAGCACGCATATATATCTCCACGAGGTTTTGTTATTGTCTGCAGTAGGCTCAAAGGCCATAATTCTAAGGATGTGCTTTAGGGGTAGCCACAAAGGTGGGGATTCTTCTAGATCATGAAGATGTCAATCGGATCCCTCGCAACTGTCGAGAGTTTATTGTGAGGTGGGTTTAAGGTCGTCACGTACCCACCCCCCCGCTTCATCTGCTTCACTACTACATCCTTGGTGAAGGCTGCTTTCGAAACTTGAGTGGTGTCACACACACGGCAAAGAGCTTTCAATTCTCTTTTACTGAGCTTATCTCAACCACAGCACTTCTCCCATGTGTTTTGATTTGTCTATATGCCTAGTACCCTCTTCACCGGAGAAGATTCTTGAGAGCTGAAATGCCAGCTTGTCCTACTCACTTATTTATCTCCAGTACCTTGTAATGTATCTAGCATGTGGCAGACATTTAATAAATGTTTGTTGAATGACCGAGCACCTTTTCTGAGCAGGCACCGTGCTGCAGGTGCATCTTCTGCGTATTTGTATATCGTACTTATCACCCCCCTGCAGGATAGATACTACAATTCCTGTCATCCCAACAAAATATCTGGGGCTTGGCCAGGTGAAATGACTTGTTCAAAGCTACACAACTGGTGACGGATTCACTTCTGTTTGTCAGACTTCAAAGTTCATGGTTGTCTATCCTACCGTGGTGCTAAGGACATCAATGAAGAAGTAAAGCATAAAATAAAACCACACGAGTGAATTCATCACCCAATAGCATTGATAGGGCACAGGCCTGGCTTCAACCTGAATAGGTTTTTGGAAGAGTGTAATGAGGGCAAGATCGACGGTGCTCCGGAGCTGGGTAGGCAAAGAAAGCTGCACAGAGAGGGAAGGATTGGAAGGCGGAACTGCTCCAGGCATCGCACAGCTTCTGTCTAGGTACCCTGAGGGTTTCAATTTCAGTTTCCAGATTGGCATTGCAATTAGCAAGGTCTCAGGGTAGGAGCTGGGTTCTAGCTAAGTTGGAGTTGCAAGCTGAAACTGGAAAGCAAGCCTTCTTGATTCAATTAAGCAGGTCATCTGAAAAGCCACTTTGCTTCCTGGGTCTCATGGTTTGGCTAAGAGCTCTAACGCCTTTCAACTCTAAGTTGGGACCAACAGCATCAGGAGCTTATTAGAAACACGGGATCTCAAACTCTACTCTCGACCTTTTGAATCGTAATCTGCAAGGTTCCTGGGTGGTTCAGAAGCACGTTAAAATCCGAGAAACATTACTCTAGAAGATATTCTAAGGTCCTTTCTGGCTCTAATATTTTGGGAGTTTAGATTAGGAATCTTCACAATAACCAAAAAACTAACATGTTGATTAACTAGGGTTACGTAGAGATTCAAGAAGCCCGATCACCTCAACAGCGTCTTCTGAAGAATACTGTTCATTCACTGAGACTGTTATTAATGGCCTCATTTACTGAGCACTTAGCATATACAGACAACACTGCATACGGTATTTTGAATCATAACAGCCCTCCAAGAGAAACATTATTATCCCTTTTTTACCAATGAGGAAATAATCTCACAAATTAATAAAATGTCCCCCAAATACCTGGTTCCATCAGAACTAGAGCCAGAATCTTCACCCAAAGTACATAGAGCCCATGGTTTTTCTGCTACATCATACTGCCACTATTTGTAAAATTACAATCTACAGGATCAAGGGTAGGGCTACGATGTGAAGACAGACTAGCAGGTTACAAACTCATCCTTCCGCAAGGAAGAAAACCAGAAAGGTAGCCCAAAGTCTACCAAAGTCTAAAAACTAATGGGGAGGAAGAGACGGCGGTGACAAAGCTTGTTCACGAAATCCTGGAATACCTGGACCAGAATCGGAAATGTGTGGAGGCTGATATACATGTAGAACCGATAACAGAAGTGATCACTCATGAGGTCCATTTACACCAGGATATTATTCAAGCTGAAAACACAAAAAGATTTGAGGAAGGGTTAGTCATACTCAGAGATCCAAAGTGCACAACTGATTCTTAATGGGACAAAGAAACCGGGAGCCAAGCCTCTGATCTGTCAAAAATTACTCTTCAGTGCCTTTGGTAGATAGGCACTGAACTGGAGAAATCACTAGTCCGTCAAATCATGGCCAACGCTGTGGTCTCGAGATCACCAAGTGCCCGACCAAAACCTCTTATATACTGACACCGCCGTAAGCACGTGAAGTTGCGTGGAGTCTGTCTTCCCAGCGAGAGCCTGTCCTTCATTTGTATGTACAAACACTCTCTCCAGAGCACATATAAATGGACAGTATTCTCTAGAAGCACAGGTTTTTACTTAGGCTAACGAATGATTATCCCTCCCAGCAAAATGACTAAACAGAGCTCTAATAAATCAATTTGTCAATGCCTATTTCATTGTGGGAGACGATATCCCCTGTTCCATCTTTGGCTAGTGCAAACAGGACCTAATTTGAGTGCCCGTGTCTACGGTTCCGAAAATCCTGGGGCTGGCAGGAGCTGCAAAAAGATCCGACCCTGCCTCCAGGCAAGGAAAACGACCATTGTTCTCACTTTGCAGATGAGACAGTGCAGTTCTAGAGCCGAAACTAAACGTCTCGCCCAAAGTCACATTAGTAGGAAGGAATTGAGGGAGGACAAGAACAGAGTCCCCGGATGGCTGGTCCGCTATCAGCAGGATCCAACCCCTTTTGAGCCCTGTCGCATGACTGGGCCTGGGAGGAAGCACTTCCGTGACACCTCTCCTTCGGTTCTATGGGCTCCCTTCTCTGTGCCGTCCTTCCTTCACCTTCTTACAAACTATGTGTTTTCATTTCCCACTCAAGGTGTTTTTAGCAGGGTCTCGGAGCAGTCTGACATCCCCCTCCCCTTCCTCAATGCCCCTTTTGTCCTTCACGCCTCCTGTTTCTGCTTATTGTTTGTGGACATGAGCAAGAATTCAGAGGCAAGTTTACCCCTTACCACCCCCACCTTTTCGGCCACCCTGCAAATCCTGGGGAAAGTCATTCTGTTGCTTCTTCAGAGCTACCCATCTGAGAAAACAGAAACAAAAACGGAATACCCAGCACCAGAAGGTTCAATGGGGAGAGCCCTTATAGTGATCGAGGTAACAGAAGTGCAATAACCACGGTGTCTGAAGGACTCAGTGGACCTTCACTAACCAGAGAAGAGTTCCAGGAGCATTCTAAACTACGAAGGGAGACGACCACACTGAGGATGTATTTTCTCTCATAGTTCCTAAGAGGGGCTTCCCTATGTTGTTCAGTCAGATCTTGGAGCTCACACCTGTGACTAAAGGCAGGCAGCCACTGCCCTGGGAACTCTGCTTCTGCAAGACACCTCCAATACCCAAGCTGTATTGACTCATCTCACCTAGACTGGGCCGGCCTCACACCATAAAATAGCCTACGGGCATGTACGGTGATTGCCAAATTTCAACCACCTCAGCAATTTCCAAATTGAAGGAGAGACGCCTGGAATCTGGCTATACAAGACAACTGCAGTGTGGTCCCGGGTGGGGGGCGGGGGGGAGCCAACGGCACTTGCCTCCCTGAGGATGCCCCCGACTGAGCTGGCGCCACCTCAGAATGGAAAGGAACAGCCTCGAGGTTCCTACAAGCCTTCGGCATGAGGAGAGGAGGAGGAAGGAGAGACCCCACGGGTCTCCCAGCTCCTGCTTAGTCACGAGAACTCTCCAAAATCGGACATCAAAACTTCTGTCACCCCACACCTCCACCAGCCATGATTCTGAGTTCCCCTGAGGAATGTTCTGTGTCCTTAGGTCCTGCCACAGGATTCCCTGCCCAGAAACACTGTAAGGGGAGAAAACCGAAGGAAGGTTTGGAAGTGGAACCAGCCAGGAGTGCCTGCCGATCCTGCGCACCTGTGCTGGAACCCAAGTCTGACGTTAACGCGCCGCGAGGAAGAGTTTTAACGACAGAGGAGATGACAAGGGATGGAGGGGGGGCGGAGAGAATATGGAAAGGTTACTTACACAGTTTCGTCATTCTTGAACTCCAGCTCCCCGTACACGTCTTCAAAATCCTCACCACCACCCTTGGCTGTCCCCTCTACTGTCCTAAAGGGGACGATTACCGTGCCCCGGGCACCTGATGTCCGCAGAACCTTGACTTCCAGGACACCAATACTCTCACTGACACGAATAGTGTCACACTCAAAAGTGAAGATGCCTGCGTGATCATCATCCAAGATGGTGACTGTGGCCACGTAAGGGGACGCCAGGATGGCCCGAGGCAACGGCAGACTATTGAGTACTATTGGAGGAATCCCTTCCTCTGGTTGCTCCTCCTCCATCCGGACGTTGCTCAACCGCACGAAGAAGTGTTCATCCTCCTCAAAAATGTCATCATCAATGATGCCCACAGAGAACTCCTTCTGGGTCTCTCCTGGCTTCAGAACCACAGTGCCCTCCGTGAACTCGTAGTCAGCCCCTGCATTGGCAGAACCATCCTCTGTTTTGTAGTCCACGTACACGGTCTTGGACATGTCCCCCCCTTTCCTCACCACTGTCAGGAGTACAGCCCCGCAGTTCTCCAGGCACTGGTAAGAGCATGGGTCAAAGAAGACCTTTGAGACGAAGTCCTCGGGCTCATTGGTGTGCACCTCGCTTATGCTGGAGGCCTTTTTGGCTTGTTCTGCTGCATGCTTCTTCAGAATATTGCCTGCGCCGGTCATCATACGGGTCGCTTGGATCCGGTAGAAGGCACGGCTCTTCTGTTGATGGGAAAGAGCATAGTAATTGGCCATCTCTACCAGCTGATCTAAGTCCTTCTCTGGGTGTTTTTGCTTCAGATCCTTTAGAATCCGGATCATCTCCCTGCGGGACTCATCCACTTCCTTCCCCTCCAGGGGCACCAGGTTCCCATCCAGGAAGTGGGAATTCATCATTTTCCCATCCATCTCAATGCCCTTGGGGTGGTTACCCTCTGTCTCTATGATAACCCCTCGGTGTTTATCGGTGCGGTACTTTTTGTGCATGTATTTGTAGAAGAGCAGTCGCCTGTCTGCCACCCAGGCCAGAAGGACACACACTGGAAAGAAGAAGAGAGTGAGAAGGCCTTCCCAAACCTGAACCACACCAGGAGAGAAGACTGCCAGGATCATATAGAGCCAGATGTAGGCAAAGATACTCCAGGCAGCAGTGATGAGGAAGACCCGGAGGTGCTTGATCTTACGAGTCTCTCCGTCAGGGATCACGGAGACGCAGATTCCAATGATGATGAACATGTTAAAAGCTGCACTACCTACGATGGTAGAAGGTCCCAGATCCCCAGCGATGAAGCCATGACCACACACCTCAATTAAAGACAGAAGGATCTCCGGAGCAGAGGAACCCAGGGCCATGAGGGTCAGGTTGGAGACAGTTTCATTCCAGACCCGAATTGTTGTCGTGCTGGTCTCTCCATTGGGCTTTTTGACGGTCACCTCTCTCTCTTGAGAAGTGATGACTTCAATAGATGCCATGAAGCGGTCAGCAATGATGGACACCCCAAGGAACATGTAGATCAGGGCCACAAAATAGACAATGACCCTGGCAATCTTGTCCCCAAGGGAAGGGTTCTCCGGGTACCAGATTGGTAGGATGACACCCTCCTTGCAGTCTGAGGACTCTGAGCAGGACTCATTGTTCTGTCCTGTGCTGGGCACATCCCCTGAGCCACCAGCCTCCGCCCGGAGACCATTCAGGAAGAGCACAAAAGTAATCAGCCCAAAATGGAGGAAGGCAGAGGTGAGAGGCTGTAACCTTAACCACGCCATACACAAGACTTAGCCGCTGGCTTCCACTGCAGCACCAATGGTCCTCCCGATGGGCCAGAGACCTAGGAGAGACCAGAGAGGCAGGAAAAGGCATGAGGAAAAGGGGGACAGCAAATGGCGGGTTCCCACCAATACAAACCGACGTTTCACCTTGAGCGACATATTGCACTAACATATGGGGCAGTCTCTCACTTGGAAAAAAAGATGTCAATGGGAAGCACGAATAGCTGCTCTGTCCACAGGACCATCTGGTGGAGACTCAGTTGAAGAATGGCTTAAAATAGCTGGGAATACTGGTAATGGAAACATAAGTGATACCCTTCTAGTCCTGTCTCAGGCCCCACTGTTATCTGTGAGAGTTAAGAATCAACCGAAAATAGGCCAAGCATGACCTGAATCTTCATCCCCACTTACACTGTTTCCAGGCTTCTTCACCCCTACCATTTCCACACTCAAGAATTCTGCATGGCATACGTGCGCCAGGGTATACACCGAACTTTTTTCACGGATGACTCCCCCAAAATAAAATACGTTGCCCTTTGTGCAATTGAGCCCACCTGGGAAAACTTCCTTCCCCAAATGCAAAACTTCTACAGGCAAGCCGTAATTCTGACATTGCTTGGGGAATCAAGAGGGTTGATCAGGTGGCGAATGCTACCTGCAGTATAGCTAAACGGGGGCCCTGAAAGCTGTGCTCAAGCCCCAATACCCAGCAGCTCTTATGAAAACTTGCTTACGAAACAGCTGAGGCATCCAGTTACAGGAAGATGAAATCAGTCAGCCACTCAAACTCCACACCCAAACACTGGAAGGGCCGAGTGATAGAGATCACCATGACTGAAACGTACAAGTGGCTCTCAAATACTTTTTTTTTTAAATCGCAGACACGATTTGGGGGTGAAATGCAGCCTCATCCGCCGGCCTCAGACCAGTAAGAGCGGAACACGAATTCAGGAGAATGAGAAGAAACTCAACAGAAACTACGGATTCATCTTTCCACTCATTGCCTCATTCAGACGCAAGGAGAATGCAAATATCCATGTGATAGCTCTAAAAAAAAAAAAGGAAAAAAGCTATTTGCCCATTTTTCCACCTCTGCTGCACCCATGCGGGATACCTTTAGTAACAGAAGAATGCTGATTTGCGTCTGTACAGTACCTTAAAGGATTCAAAGTCCTGTCCTCCACATCTGTCCCCCTTTCTCCACTGTTTCCCATCTCAGAATATGGCACCTCCATCCACCCTGTTACTCATGCCAGACAATGGGTATGTGTCTGCAGGCCTTCCCCCTTGCTCCTGTCCCTTGTGCACCCAGCACCGAAGCCTAGACTCTCCCCCCACCTCTACCAAAACCATCACAGCCACCATTACTCCTCACCTCACGAATCTACTGCAGTGACCTCCTGACCGAACTCTCCACTCCATTTTCTCAGACAGCAACAGTCGCCTTTTCTAAAAACTCCAAACCTACACTGTCACATCCCTACGTGAAGCGCTTCCGTAGTTTCTGCTTATCCTTAATATAAAGGTTCTTTACCATCACTTCTCGGACTTTTGGCTAAGATCAAGTGTACTATCTGTTCTCATCAGTTTCAAGATTCTTTACCATGACCTACGAAGTCTCCCCCTTTATCTTCTGCCACACTCCCTCTTACTGCATTTCAGTAGCAATGGACTTCATGTCTGGCCCGGGATGGCACCAAGTTATTTTCCACCTCAAGACCTTTGCACACACGACATCATCCACGCACGCCTGAAATGACTATTTCTTCTTGGTACCCCTACTCTTAACAAGGCTTTAGATCTTAGCTTAATATCACGGTCTCAGAAAAAATTACTCTCACTCCTAAAGACGGTCAACTTTCCCTGTTATGTCTTCTCATCACACCCTCCTTTTCCTTCACGGCACTTATGAAACTCTGAAATTACATGTTTATTTGTGGGGTTATATAATGAATGTCTAACTCATCCATTACACTGTGAATAAAATCAAGGCAGAAAGACTGCGTCTATTCTGTTTATCGTGGTGTCCTAAGTAGTCAATTAGTGCGTTCTCAGCAGCTGTATGTTTTTGGAATAAACAAATATAGCCACTAAGGAAGCGTCCTCAGTGCTATGGACTGAACTGTGTCCCCCAGACCCCGCCATTCATATGATGAGCCCCTAGGCCCCAGTGTGACTGTACTGGGAGGCGGAGCTTTTAGGAGGTAATTAAAGTTAAGTGCGGTTATAAGGGTGGGTCCTACTCTGATAGGATTGATGGCTTTATAAGAAGAGGAAGAGGAAGAGAGAAAGCGCTCTCTCCCCACCACATAGCCAGAAAGTGGCACGGGCAAGCCAGGAAGAGAGCTCTCTCCAGAAAATGAAATGGCCAGCGCCTCGATCTTGGACATTCTAGCCTCCAGAACTGCGAGGAAATGGGACTTCTATTGTGTAAGCCACCCAATCTGTGGTGTTTTGTTATGGCTGCCTGAGCAGACTAATACTCTCAGACATCAGCCTTCTTTAAAGCCATTTTATGACCTGGATTATAGCCATTTGCTTTAGAAAACAATATGGAGATCTCATAGACATATCCTGACTGGATTTTAGAGGCTACGTGTGACCTCTTTAAATTGTACTCAAAGAGAAATTCCCTTCAGGACACACTACACCTTGGTGCATACTGTAATCATGAAGGCCTCCCTTCCAAAGCGCTCCATGGATTAACTTGGTTTCATATTCCCCAGAATGGCAGCCAAGTGCTGAGGCCCACATTCCCCACGGCCCAGGTACTTGGGGTCATCACAGCAGGTGTGTGGGGCTCTGACCGCCCTCAGAAAAGAGGATATGAGGATGACAATGGAAGAGTGGGGCAGCTGAAGGTGTTCCGTATCCGTATTCAAAGGTCGAAAAGTCTCTCAAAATCTGCGATGAACACAGATCCCCCCACCCTGGAGAAACGTGGACAGAGAAGGATCTTGGCACTTTGCCTTGACCTCTGAAAACCCTCCATTTTGCGGATTCTGATAAGCCCCATGCAGTAGGAGACAGAAGGTGGGCACAGCTGGAGCAGCTCTTTGATCAGAAGCCAACATGGTGACCGGAGGAGGCAGCTGCGTGGGCCAGCCAACCTGAAGGAGGTGGGCTATCCACAGGTTAGGGAAGAGGGCTGGCTTTCTGAAGCCAAAGGACATGGGACACTTAGGTAGTAGAGTTTTCCTGATTAACGGGGGACAGGGCTTCCTCTTCTCCTACCCGGCAGGGGGATAAGGATCATGGTCTTCGCTCTCCTAGGTCTTGCAAACCACCTGCGACCACTGGTTTTCTGGAGAATACGCTGTCATGTGGTCAGAATGAGGGGCCACTCTAGAAAGACTGTTCCCTGGGGGCCCCTGGGGGGCTCAGTCGGTTAAGGGTCCAACTTTGTCTCGGGTCATGAGCTCGCCGTTCGTGGGTTCGAGCCCCATGTCGGGCTCTGTGCTGACAGCTCGGAGCCTGGAGCCTGCTTCGGATTCTGTGTCTTCCTCTCTCTCTGCCCCTCCCCTGCTCATACTCTGTCTCTCTGTCTCTCTCTCTCTCTCTCAAAAATAAATAAACATTACCAAAAAAATAATAAGAAAGAAAGAAAGAAAGAAAGAAAGAAAAAGAAAGAAAGAAAGAAAGAAAGAAAGAAAGACTGTTCCCTGAGAAACAAATAAACTGAAGGCAAAGATGAAAGAAAACAAGGCAGGAAGGTAGCTAGTAAATGCCTGCACCAAGTTCTTGGAATTGACGGTGGAAAATGATCTGTGAATTCCCAGTTGTTCCTTCCGGCCCTGCCAGGAAATGGTTTCTGCCCGAGATGTCAGGAGGACAGTGGACACGGTGGACAGACACAGCCAATAGTCATTTTTGTGTGTGTACTGTTACCCCAGCCCCAGACACAACTGAGGCAGCTCCCGACCTACTGGGGACCCACCCCAGCTCCTTAGAGAACCAAATATCTCCTGTGGTTCCAGAAGGCTCTTAATCAGCCCTAAAGTACGTATACTCAGGTATCTGACTCCGTTTGGGAGCCCCAACACCTCCCCAAATAGTGAAGATGTTAATAACAGTAACTAACACATCTAAGTGCTTCTCATGTGCATAATGCCCAGTACTTACTTCCTCACTTGATCTTCAGAGCAATCCTATGAGATTAGTACTATTTTTATCCCTGCTTTATATTTTGGGAAACTAAGCCTTAATTAAGTCATTTACTCAAAGTATAAAGCAAGGAAATAGAAAAGCCAGAACTCACACACAGATGACATAAAATTTATGTTTTTAACCACTCCATTTTGCTAAGATGTCCCACTTTGTTGTAGAATGTCCATGGCCCCATCAGCTTCCACTTTTCTTTTTTTTTAATTTTTTTAATATTGTATTTATTGTTGAGAGAGAGAGAGAGAGACAGAGTGAAAGTGGGGGAGGGGAAGAGAGAGAGGGAGCCACAGAATCCGAAGCAGGCTCCAGGCCTCTGAGCTGTCAGCACAGAGCCCGACGCGGGGCTCAAACTCACAAACGGTGAGATCATGACCTGAGCCGAAGTCAGACGCTGAACCGACTGAGCCACCCAAGTGCCTCTCAGCGTCCAGTTTTCTGTGGACTTCGAAGCAATATGACTGACCCATGGACCCTGATGGGGGAGACCAACCATGTGGCAGAGCTACCTAGTCCCCAGGCTCACTGGTGCGCCCTGGCTGGCTGAGGCAGTCTCCCACCTGAATACTCTCTTCCCCTTCGGTTCAGTGTGACAAAATTAGCCAACGCCTATGATCTGTCAGGACTCTACCAGATGCCAATGGGCAAAATGAAAAGTAACACACAGGCTTTGCCCTCAAAGGTACAATCCAGCAGGCCCGGACAGCTGCGCAAATAGGCATTTTTACTGTGATAAGTGAAGGCGCAGGCAGGATGCTGTGGGAACATGAGGAAGGCACTGAGCCAGCTTGGGGATTCAGGGAGGCATTCTGAAGGAAGTGATCCTTGAAATGAGTCTTCAAGCCTGAGTGAGCTGTGGTCAAAAAGAAGAAGGAAGAGAAAGAAAGAAAGAAAGAAAGAAAGAAAGAAAGAAAGAAAGAAAGAAAGAAAGAAAGAAAGAAAGAAAGAAAGAAAGAAAGAAAGAAAGAAGTGAGGAAGGAAGGAAGGAAGGAAGGAAGGAAGGAAGGAAGGAAGGAAGGAAGGAGATGTGATGGAGGGAGGGAGGAGTGAGAGGGAAAGAAGGAGGGAGGGAGGGATATAAGGAGGGAGGCGAGGGACGGAGGAAAGGAAGGAAGGAAGGAAGGAAGGAAGGAAGGAAGGAAGGAAGGAAGGAAGGAAAGAAGGGAGAAAGAGGGACATTTGAGTCAAACGGATAGACCAAGAAAAGACATGGAGACATGGAAAAGCCTGCTGTGTGCTTGGATTTACAAGGAATTCAGTGTGAGGGGCACCTGCGTGGCTCAGTCGGTTAAGCGTCCAACTCTTTGGTTTTGGCTCTGGTCATGATCTCACGCTTTGTGAGTTCGAACCCTGCATCAGGCTCTGTGCTGACAGCGCGGAGCCTGCTTGACATTCTCTCCCTCCCTCTCTCTCTGCCCCTCCCCCACTCACTCACTCTGTCTCTCTCTCAAAAATAAATAAACTTAAAAAAAAAAACAAAAAAAAAAAAAAACAAGGAATTCAGTGTGAGGCAGGAGGGGCGAAGACGAGTGGCCAGAAGACTGGACACGTAGGAAGGACTGGGTTCATGGCAAGTCTTATAGGCTAGGCTGAGATGACGGGATTTCAACCCAAGGTCAGTCAAAGGCCAATGAAAGGATTTCAAACAGGAGAACGACGAGGTCTGATTTGTATTTCAGAAAAACCAATTTGGCTAAAGGGTTTAAGATGGCTGTTAAGAAGAACCAGACCGGAGCAGGATGATCAGTGAGAGATCTCTTGGAAACACAGCAGATACAGATAAAAGAGGGTGGGCCTGGAACATTTTCTGCAGATGATGACCCTCTGTCCCCATGTCACACTCTTCTTCCTCAGCTGAACCAATGGCCCAACTCGGCCCATGGCTTCTCATCCCTTTCCTGGATTATTTTCCGAACACCCCCAGGGCCATCTGCAAGGTGTCTGTGTCCTCAGCAGTGGCTCCTGACATCTTTTAATATCACTGGCAAATTTAATTAAAGTCACTGTTCCTCTGCTCTTCCAGATCATTAATAAAACAGTGCCACCAGGCCAGACTGAGCAAATTCCCCCTCCTGCTACGCCCTCCACTTTCTCCAATGGGAACACTGCTCCAGGCCTGTCACCAGCCTGGGTAGAGTCGTCCTGCTCTGCTTCTAAATCTGGGCCCCTGCACAGGCGTCACGGCCAATTTACATTAAAGTTTTAGTGCAGCCGGGCTGCACTGGATCCAACGTGTCACCGGAGTCCCTGAGCCCTGCATCTTCTGTACCTTCTCTGCCTACAGGGATGACCGTCGGTACAGAGTCCTCTCTGGCAGTGCTCCCCAGAAACACAGGAACGAAATCCCTTGCACCCGCAAGAGTGGGAAAGATGTGACCTCAGCTGCTTAGGTAGTTTGTCACACTGGAGCTTGGATCCAAGGAGGAAAACATAATGGTGCTGGCTTTTGTGCATTATTATCTCTTTGAATCTTCGCGGTGAAGGAGCCGCTATCACCATCGTGCTCCGTTTTGCAGGTAAGCTAATTTGAGCTCCCAAAGATTAAGTAATTTGCCTAAAAATCACGGTAAGTAGAAAACTAAGCATCTGAGTACTGGCAGCCCGACTCCGAGACCTATGGTGTCCACCACTGGCTTGAGACGGACCCTGGATTTGGGGACCCCTTTGAGCAAGGGCCCAGGAAGGACGGGGTAGGCCTTTCTGGGTGTGCATGAGCTTGGCAGTTCTCCATACTCCAAGGCAGCCTGGAGCACTGACAGAGCCCCAGATTTGAAAGCAGGAGACAAGAGCTTTTTCCACAAGCTGGAAGAATTCAAAGAGTCAGTGAACCTCTCAGGGGGTTAGCTTCCTCGTCCAGAAAACTCACGTCGGGTGGGATGGTCTCCACATCGGTCCTCTTTGACAAAGGTGCCCCGACTGCAGGCAGGCCTGTCTCTCCACGGGCAGGGAACCGAAGGGACACATTCAGGTTAGGTTGGCCCATAGCCCTGTGAGAACCAGGCATGGGATTCAGACTCCCACGGAGCCCTGAGAGTATAAGAGGGTAGGTTGAGGGAGGACAGTAGGAAAGGGGGGACCCAAAGAAAGAGTCAAGGAGAGAGCCTACCTTCTGGATCCGCCAAAAGCACATTGGATCAAATCCATTTTTTAAACAACTGCTCTCTGAATGCCCATTTGGGGCCAAGCTCTGTGCTAGTGAGTGGGAGTGCAGCCACGAATGAGCTACACCACCTCTCCACCCTTACAGAATTTTTATCTTCTGGTGAGGGAGGGAAGCAAATACGCAATCACAAGAGCGAGTGATTGCAATGATGCCACGGGAACGAAGATCTTTCACTTGTGCTGCTCTAAACCCTCAGGTTGGTCACTCCCAGCTGTCTCAAACCACGAGGGCAGTGGCTGCAATGCAGCACGGCTTCACGACAGAGAGAACCTCGCAGTAGTACGTGGTATGGCATCTCACCGTTCTTGCTTCTCCGGTCTCCTGAGCTTGTCGTATTTGCCTTCCCTGAAGACCGTCAAATTCGTAATAACATCCAAACCACAGGAAACCCCATGGGACCCTGCTGACGTTCTCCTCGGTGCCGTCGCACCAGAAGTGGCAGCCTCCCCGGGGGGAGTAGGGCACCAGCAGGCCCTACGCACCTCATGCTTTGCACACACCATCTTAAAAATGACAACAAAAACAATAATCATATCTATCCATCAAGGACCAGCTCTGTGGCCAGAACTGCATTAAGTGCTTTTATGGCTGCTATTTCATACCCAAGCACCCCACGATAAGACACGTATTATTATCTGTGTTAGAAATGAGGGGATTTAGGGGCGCCTGGGTGGCGCAGTCGGTTAAGCGTCCGACTTCAGCCAGGTCACGATCTCGCGGTCCGGGAGTTCGAGCCCCGCGTCAGGCTCTGGGCTGATGGCTCGGAGCCTGGAGCCTGTTTCCGATTCTGTGTCTCCCTCTGCCTCTGCCCCTCCCCGTTCATGCTCTGTCTCTCTCTGTCCCAAAAATAAATAAACGTTGAAAAAAAAAAAAAAAGAAATGAGGGGATTTAGGGGCGCCTAGGTGGCTCAGCTGGGTAAGCATCCGGCTTCGGCTCAGGTAATGATCTCACGGTTCGTGAGTTTGAGCCCCATGTCGGGCTCTCTGCTGTCAGCACAGAGCCCGCTTCAAATCGTCTCTTCTTCCCACCCTTCTGCCCCTTCCCTGCTCACTCTCTCAAAAATAACATATATAATTTTTTAAAAATTTAGAAATGAGAGAGGATTTGGGCTCAAAGATTAATAACCCACCCAAAGTCCACTAGATGAGCACTACTAGGCTATGAAATTTGGTATGTCCAATGCCCAAAACTGCTTTCCAACCCCAGGGGATGAGAGGGATGGTGGAAAAGCAGGGTAGGAATCTGGAGCCCATAAGTCAAGAACCGCGGGTCCCAGAACCCTCGACCTCCTTTGGAAAACCTTCCCCGACAAAGCCCTCTTCCTCCACCTTCTACACCCTCATGGAAACTCCCTGAGGGACCTCAACTCTATATTGGGAAGCCTTATTTTTTTACTTTTCTGTTTTAGGACAAGTGGTCACACTCAGTGAAACTCTACTGATAGGACAAAGAGGTTGGACGTGACCTCTGACATCCTTTCTGCCTCTCTGCCTAAAATTCTACGACTCAAGGGCTCATTGATTCTATGATTCTAAGGTTTACCGGACTCTGTAGAAGCCAGAGGTTTTTGCCCTCTGCAAGTCTCTCGCAGGTCTAGGATGCCACGAACAATGAGAGTGGGCCGGAGACGTGGGAAGAGGAAAGGCTTTGCCCGCCGAAATTCTGTTTCTCCCACTGCTGGATCTACATCTGCCTTTAAGTCACCCCCCAGCCCCCCACCGAGCTGGAGGCAATGACGGAACTAGGACCACATGCTGAAGAGGGATGTGCATTAGAATAACTCTGGAGCTCTAAAAACATACAGACACCTGGATCCGGCTCCAAACCTAAGTTCTGGACTCTCTGGGAGTCCTAGATATTGAAGTGCCTTAAAATTTCCTTGCCTGATTTTGAGGTACAACCAAGGCTGAAAATCCTGGAAGAGAAGACAGGAATGCAGCCTGACCATGACATTTGTGTCTTAGGGATTCCGACCATGAGAGACTTTCTTTGGACCAGGAGAAGAACTCTTAGTGTATGTGACATACACTGTGAGCTGTGACATACGATGGGTAGCACAAAGTCTTTCTGTGTCCCGGACAGATACCCCACACTCCGGGACTCTTGCCTTCACACCTTGCCAAGGACTGCCTACCCATCCAAGTAGACTTTCCCTCTGTGTCTCCCGAAACCTGCCGTCTGCTTGGTTTACACGTTTACTGAGGAAACAGAAAAGATCCAGAGGTCCCTCCCATTTTCAGAGGAAAAAATGACGCTGCTCTTCCATTGCCAGCAGGACAGATTTCTAGTTATTTTCCCTTTCAGCGACGATGGCTTAGTTGGCTTGTCCACACTTGTTTCCTCATGGTCTCTTAGCTTGCTCATTCATTTATTCTTTCATTCACGCATGCATGCATTTTTTTATGAAACCCAGTCGGCGTGCCATGGGCGGACTTTCACAGAGTTATGAAAATTACTCTGATTTGTGCCCACCTCGTTTTGTTTTGTTTTGTTTTTTTGCACACTCCGAAAAATTAGAATAAAATTTCCTAGAGGGTAGGAATTTTTATCCCTTTGGTATTTCTACATCCTCGGTGCCTATATCAGTGCCTGGCATACAGTAGTTACTCAGTATATATTTACTGAATGAATAGATACGTTGAATAATTGTGCGAAAATAGAAAGCATAAGATCCAGTGATTTCTCCCACTCTTGGCAGTGTTCATATGGAGCATCCCATCTGTCGGGGATGCTGTGAGCACGGTTTTTCAAGTCTGAGTAGTATGAACAAAAAATAATCCCCTGTGAGGAGCACCCACTTCACTTGAGGCCAGTGACAGAAAACCAAATAATCACAACAAAACAAGTGCTAGATTTGGAAGCCTGCGCAATGTGCCAAGAGAGCACGGAGGAAGGGAGGCCTCATGCTGTGCCTGGAATCATCAGGGCCAGTTTCATGGACCAGGCCACTCGAGATGTAGGATTTGACGAAGGAACAGGAGTTAACTGGGTGGAAGCCAGCGTGTCTCAAAGAAATAGCAGAAAGCCTGTGCTAACGAGCACGGCAGCCTGAATGAGGGTGAGCAGTGTGGCTGAAGGAACCGGGCACCGGAGCAAAGCTGCAGAGATCAGCAAGAAATCGTTCGCAAAAGGCCTTGTACACCCGGCCGAGGAATTAGAGCATTATCCCGGCGGCAACGGGGAACCGCTGAAAGTGTTTCAATCACAGAAGGGACAAGACTGATGTTTTTCCTCGGGATAGGAGGCCTAGCACGAAGACAGCGGGGAAACCAGGTAGATGAACAGAAGCAAGGAAAGACCGGAGGCAGGAAGACGAGTCCAGAGTCTCTCAAGGCATCTGAGTATGAGGGGGCCAGAACCCGAACCAAGGCAGTGAGAGCGGGCCTGTGGTGGAAGGTGCGGACCTGTGAGCTCTTTAAAGTAGAATCAATACGTTCTGGGGCGCCTGGGTGGCTCAGTCCGCTAGGCGTCTGACTTCGGCTCAGGTCATGATCTCATGACCATGGGTTCGAGCCCCGCATCGGGCTGCGTGCGGACAGCTCAGAGCCTGGAGCCTGCTTCGGATTCTGTGTCTCCCTCTCTCTGTCCCTCCCCTGCTCGTGCTCTCTCTGTCTCTCAAAAATAAACAAACATTAAAAAAAAAAAAAAAAAAGTAGAATCAATGCGTTCTGGAGACCAACTGAAAAGAGGAGGCCGGTGAAAGAATATAAATGAGGCACAGCAAAAACCAAACCACATCAGACACCCTCTTCCTCCCCAGGGCCCTGCAGAGCTCCTCCCACGTCAGGGATCTCCACAGTGCCCAAAGGCACAGAGGCCAAAGAAATCAACACAAAGCCACTGAACTGAGATGCACATTTTGTGTTAGGGACATCCTGTAGCAAATGAGGCCAGCGAGGGTCCTGGACTCTCCAGGAAGGGAGCAGGAGGGCCCTGGAATTCAACCAAAGCATGGGGGTGCTCCCTAGTCTGGTCACCATCATTGCCATTTGCTCATTCGATCATCCAGACTGTGATAAACTCTGGAGACGCAGCGATGAAGCAGGTCTGGTCCCTGCCATGGAGGACAGCAGAGAAAAGCTCCCAAGATCAGGATCCAAATGCGAGCAAAGGATTTGGGGATTTGCGTACACAGAGCGGGCGGAGTGGGATTTCTCACGTCTGTCTCGAATGAGCGCGCAGTGTCACAGACAAGAAAACAAACTCATGAGCACATTGCCCCTGTGAAATACTGCCAGCTAGAAAAATTAGAAGTATTTTTTAAAGATCCAAAACATTGGGAGGAACTCAAATCCTAGAGTGACTCCAAGAAAAGCCTGACTCTGCTCGTGGTTCGTGAGAAGAGTCTCTGTGTGCCCATCACGGCTGCAGGTTTTTGGTTCGGCCCGGGTTTGTGTTCCCGAACGTACTGCCCATAACGTGCCACGCTCTGTTCTAGCTACTGGAGATTCACTGTTAGACCTCTCGCCTGGACTCCCGCCGTAGCTGCCGATCTCACCCCTTCTCTTATAGTCTACTTTCCACAAAACGGCCCAAAATGTCTTTTTAAAACCTCCATCAGACCACGCCATCCCTCGCAACCTTCTCTCCCTGCAGAACTCCTCACCCCCTTTCTGCCTTCACCTTCTAACTTACTGCCCTTCCCTCCTGCCACTCTGTTTTGCTGCCTGCGTACTCCCCTGTAGCGAAGGCGGTGTTCTCTGAGGTTTCTAGACCACATCAGGCGCGCACCTGCCCTAAGACCTTTGCATTTACTGTTCTCCCTGCTTCGAACACCCTTACCCTAAAGATCCCCATGGGTCACTGTTTCATATCACTCAGGTCTCAGATGCCAGCTTCTCAGAGGCTTTTCCCCTCCTCGCCTTATCTGAAGGGGGTCCCAGCGTCCCTGCCGGCACTCTCTGGAACACCATGGTTCGTTTTTTTTTTGTTTTGTTTTGTTTTTTTTTTAGCATTTTTTTTTCAACGTTTATTTATTTTTGGGACAGAGAGAGAGCATGAACGGGGAAGGGGCAGAGAGAGAGGGAGACACAGAATCGGAAGCAGGCTCCAGGCTCTGAGCCATCAGCCCAGAGCCCGACGTGGGGCTCGAACTCACAGACCGTGAGATCGTGACCTGGCTGAAGTCGGATGCTTAACTGACTGCGCCACCCAGGCGCCCCCATGGTTCGTTTTCTTTACAGCGCGTATTACCTGCTGAAATCATCATTGTTTCTGTTAGCCTGTCTACTGGTTTATCGTAGACTATAAACCCCATGGTAGCTGGAAACCTGTCCCTCTTGTTCGCCTTCTTGCTGACAGCATCTTCAGGGCCTCGGCCGGCGCCTGGCCGAGTGAGTGTCGTGTTTGCTGAGAGGATCAATGCTGCCTCTGCAGAACTGAGCAAATACGGGAAAGAGGCACCAACGAGGGGGGCTTCAAACCTCCTGGGAAGCTGGAGGGCAGAGAGGTAAACGGTTAAAGCCACTGGCCGCACAGAGCAGTCCGTTTCCTTCCTTCAAAAGAACAAGAGCACACAGTGTTTGGACAGCAGTTCTGAGGCTATCCCTAAACACGATTTCTTCTCTGCGCCACGCCCCCCGCCCCCCCGTTGGCACCTTATCCCACAGTGTGTAGCGTAACAATGAGCAGCATGTGGGGTGCATCATTCGCTCTACAGATCTTAAGCCAACACTACATGCCAACGGTTTACAAAGGCCTCCGCACCGACCTGGTCTCACGTAATCCTTTTGTGAGATCGCTCATACAGATGAGGAAACCGTGCGGGCTCAGGTAATTGCCAAGAATCTCTATGCCGATTAATAAGGGAGCCGGAAGCAAACGTTGGTCCTCCGGCTCCCCGAGGGCTCCTTCCACGAAGCCTCCGGGAGTTTAGTCATTTCAGAAAGGACCAAGAGAAAACCTCTCCTGCCAGGGCTGGGTCAAGGGAGTGAGAAGCCCAGGGCGGCTGGAGGGGGTATGGCTCCTCCCTCTCTCTGTTCCCCAGAGAAAGCCACCCGTGCTCTATCTTTTGGGGTTGCCCACGGAGAGAGGAATGCCACCCCTCTGCCCTGCTGCCTACACACCAAGGGGAAGCTGGTGATTAGCCGCCTTTATGTGCCTTTTCCCCGGCTCGTTCTCCTGAAGCCTGATTTATTTTAATGCCATTTAATTTCTCTTAATTTTCAAATGTTGAAATATGGAATTAAATCATATCATTGCCTGAATGGAGAACAAAGGGGCTCTGGCGAGCAGTCAAAATCATCTCTCTGAGCCACGGCTGGGGGTTCTCTTGTACCATCAGCTCTAGGGCACTCTGGGCCTCCTTCAACAAGAGGGTGCCAGGGGCAGACTCCGAGGATGGGAGGGCGGTCAGCTGTGCTCTCTCCCCACTCCTGTCACGATTCCCCTCGAAGCCAACTCCCCCACTGCTTCCTCCTGAGGGGCCAGAAGGCACAGGCTCAACTCAGCTCTTCCAGTGTCATAGCGGAGAGAGGACGCTGATGTGGCAGGGGGTGGCCAGAGCCTCTGGAAAGCTCCCGAGCAGAGCAGTCCCACAAAGACCCTCAGCAGAGTCTGCGTGGCTCCAGACACAGCCTTCCTGGACGGAAAAGGAAGTGGGGCACGGTGCAGGAGCATTTGGGGTCTAGAGCATTACTGGTCATTCTGTGAATGCCCTGCAGTGTTGTAGGGGGAGGGGACTCCGTGCAGGAGTGCCAGCCGAAGGCCATCAGGACACTCAACCAGCTCGGGGCCCGGTGTAGGCCACACATCCAGAGAGTTGAGTTGGCTGGCCATGCTGATCTCTAGAAACCCAGTGAGATAACAGACACACCGGGGACTTCACCACTGGCTTCTTTTATGATAAATGGGACAGATCCCCTTTCCTGACCCCTCAAAAGTAAGGGAGGTTATTCATTTATTCACTCCTTCCTTATTCGTTGAAACGCCCACCGCAGCATGTGACAGAGAGCGGGAGAGAGAAAAAGCACGCGGTCCAAGAGGGGTGGGAAGCCACCTGGAAAAACAAAGCAAAACACCTGCATTTCAGCATGTCCGCAGATGCGGTGTTAAAATCCAGAGGAAGGGACTGCTCTCCGCTGAAGCCTTCCCGTCAGGAAGAGGCATTGGAATGGAACACCGAGGAACAGGTGAGAAGGAAGCCGTGAACAAAGGCACAGAAGAGGAAAGGACAGGTTTACTGAGGTGCCCACACAGGAACTGTGGGGCGAGAAGCTTCACGTGCAGTGGCGAACCAGGCCGTGGAGAGCCTTGAGTACAGGCAGGTGGACAGCGGCCAAACACAGGAGGCCCCTCAGGGTTTCTGTGTAGAAAAACGGCAGGCAGGCCCAGAAGGGCGTTTTAGGAGGGGGTTCTTGTACCAGTCTTTTTTTTTTTTTTTTAAACGTTTACTTATGATTGAGAGAGACACACAGAGCGTGAGCAGGGGAGGGGTAGAGAGACGGGGAGAGACAGAATCCGAAGCAGGCTCCAGGCCTCTGAGCTGTCAGCACAGAGCCCGACGCGGGGCTCGAACTCACACACTGCGAGATCGTGACCCGAGCCGAAGTCGGCCGCTCAACCTACCGAGCCACCCAGGCGCCCCGATCCTGTACCAGTCTTAATACAATTGGAGGGTGAAGCTGGGAAGGCGTCAGGAAACTATTTTATGTAGTTTAACAATAACAGCCACTACTTCACGGGGTATGGTAAGGACCGAATGGGAAAATCAAAGTCAAGCATTTGGCAACCGAGTATCTGTCAGGTGGTAAACTCCTAGAACAGTAACTATCCCCGGTACCGTTACTATTTCGTAAGAGCTTATCAGACGTACTCAGGTGCGGGTGGTAGGGATAGAGAAGATGGGGAGGGACTTCTCGGACACTAGCAATATTCAGGCAAATAAGGCAGAGGAGTCAAAGATAAACTTGGGGATTGTGAGCCAAGGTGACTGGAAGTCCGACGGTGCCGTCAACAGAAAGTGGGAAGTCAAGAGAAGTAGCTTCTAAGGACAAAGACAATGTCAGTTTAGCAGAAACTCGGTTTGAGGCGCCGAGGTAGCACCTTATCAGAGATCCTGTGCAAGTGGCTGGAAACAAGACATTGGGCGTGGGGAGCTACAGTGACAGGAGAGCCACCATCACGGCACCAACCACTCAGGGAGACTGCCGAGGGCCAGTGGGGGAGGGGAACGAGAGGGAGGAGAGACCCCTGGAGAGGAAGAGCAAGGGGGCCGCCTAGAGAACTGAGGGTCCTGGAGAGCTCAGTGTGGTGGAAGCCAAGAGGGGGCGAGTTGTCTGGATGGAACTGTCGATCTTATCTGATGGCGGGGAAAGAGATCAGAAACGAGTTCCCATATCTGGGGAAGTGAGAAGTCCTCGGCGGACGGCAGTTGAGCAGAGGGTACCGAAAAGTGGGAAAGCATGGGGCTAAGTGAATGAGTGACGTGACGAGATGGACACAGATGTTTACTCTAAAATTTCAAGAGTTTGGTGAAAGCTGGCTGGAAAGGGAGCAGGAAGGGGTAGGAATTGGATGAGGGACATTCTTTTCCCGACGGCTGAGCATTCTAAGAGTTGGAGGGAGGGGATCCAGTATGGAGGAGAAAGTGCACAAGGCAAGCTGATGAAGGCAGCGCAGGGGCAGCCGCCAGGCACCCTGCAGGAGAGGAAGGGAGACCTTTTCTACTCCGAGACTAGTGGCAGGGCAGGTGAGGAACGAAGTGGGCAGGTCCGGGTGCAAAGGAAGAATGCTGACCAAGTGCACACTGCTTGGCTTCATTCTGTAGGACGAGCGTAGCAGTGCCCGGCTCTAGGGGCCTCTCTTCTCAAATGGTTTCAGAAACGACCACAGGGAAGCCAGGGCAGGATTTCAGTTTCCAGTCCCACTTGGGGATCCAGGCCCCCCACGAACCAGCGCCCCTGCATACGACCAGGGAGGCATGATTTGTCATGGCAAGTATCAAAGCAGTACATTTCATCCAGGATGAAACAGAGCTGTTGTCTTGGGTAGACGTGATTCTGTATACCATCTGCAAATATGCTTGATTCTGGAATTAGTCTTTATTCACTCTCCATGTTATCAAAAACGACCCATATACATACACATACACGTATACATACACACGTACATATGCATATACTTGTGGTTCTCCCTATCTAAACATCTTGCTCAATAGTCTCTATGGATCCAAATACGGATCTGAATCCTCCTTACCCTTCCAGACCTCAGAGATCTCAGGTCTTTGGCAGTTCACCCGGCGTTGCAGCTCAGCAGACGAGGAAGTGTGTTTTACATCTGCTGGAGCCACTTTTCCTTCTCTTTTCCCTACGGCGCCTTGTCAGTGTGGGGTTTAGAGCGCCCATACAAAACACAGACAACCAAACACAAGCCAATCTCATTGAAGAAAATGGGGGAATGTCTTCCTAGAAGAGCAGCTCCGGCTTGTGGGCTAAAACAGAATGAGGAACCCATACCCCTCCCTCACAGGCCACCCAGAAGATGCCCAAGAGTTTCTACTGAGGCCTCCCAACTCCCTGCCTTGGTCTCTCTCCCTACATTCCAGTCTCAACATATCTTCCCAAATGCAAATCTGAGCAGGCACTTCAGTGCTAACAACCTTCCTAAAGCCCCCACTGGAAACAGTGAAATTCCTTAGCACGGAGTACAAGCCCTTCAAGGTTTGGCCCCTAGGGTCCTCCAAACCCCTCTCCCAGAATTGTACCCTCTGTCTTCAGTCATTTGGAAGAGCCATTATCCGTGTTAGGCCTTTGCATATGGATCCCTTGGGTCATAACACTTTCTCCCCACTCCCTTCTCTGCTCTCACCAAAGCCAACCCCTACCCATCCTTTCTTTGTGGGATGGCTGTCCCTAGAAGTCCTCCTTAAGCCCCTAGAAGAGGTGATCTCCCTACATGCTTCCACTACACCCAGGATTTACCCACCACTGAAAGCAATCACTTTATACGGTAACTGCAGTTAACTAGTTGATGATCTCTGCTGGAATGAATGTGTGTTTATGAGGAAAAGGACCATTCTATTTCATTTGCCTCTGTACCAGGCAAATGGCTGGCAGAGTAGGCTGTCGTTGAATACTTACTGAACAAATAACTAATTGAATAAATGAGTGCTTTTTCCTTTCGGAGACCGATACGTTTCGGAACTTCACCAAATATTTGAACCTCTAGGCAAAACCCCCAGGCTTGAGTGAGGAGGGGGTTGCCCTCTCTTCTTACCTAACCTTGGTAGCTTAAAGGGAAGCCAAGACGTGTGACCCATTTCCCCAAATCCAGATTGTGAGCAGGGATGGACCAGGGAACAATGCCCCAGTGACTACCATGGACAATACCAGCAACTATGCCCAAAGACTGGCTCAGGGACAGGGCAGGGATGGGGCAAGAGCACACTCCCCCAGCTTCAGGGTTCCAGCCCAAGAAGGAGCCTAAAGGAAGGAAATGTTTTTTTACAGGGTGAGTTTGTTGTCCTTGTTCTCTTTTCTCTCATCAGGAGACCACGGAAGGCAAGTACAAGAGACACCAAAGCGGAGATCAGAGGACCAGGAGCGGAGAGGAGGGATAACTTGGCTCTTCAAGTTCATTCGTTCCTCCAGCATTTACTGAGTGCCTACAGCATGCCAGGCACAGTGCGAAGTCTTGCGGTTACGATGTGAAGAAACACGAGCCATGTTCCCTCTCTTCATGCAGCGTCCTGTCTAGAGGTGTGACTAGCATTACTCAATCACGTAAGTAAATTTAATGTGCATCTTTAAGAGACTTCAAAATAATAGATTCAGGTTATGAGTGTATAGAGAGGCTGGCCCAGTCAGAGAAGGTCTGGAAGGCTTCCTGGAAGAAGTAACCAATGAACTAAGAGCTGGAGGTGGAAGAGGAGTATATGAGACAAGAATAGGGTTGGAGTTTAGGGGTGCTGGAAGAACAATAAAGCATTCTGGGTACAGAAAACTGCATGAACAGCCTTCCTATCTCCATCAAGCTCAAGAAGGACTTCAACCAAGTTCATTTCTTTACACTCCATCTGCTTCTTCTCAGCCCAATATCTGTATTTTATTTAAAGGAAAAGGCTAGGAAGTGGACCTGTGGGCGGGGGCTGCCGGTAGGACTTGTAGATGGTAAGCTGGGGTGATCAGCCCCCACCAAGTCACCCTAAGCTCTGGGATCAATCATCCTGGGGCGAGGAGGTACAAGGCACAAGAACGCAGGTTCCTCTCCAACTTGGGAGGCCGGCACAAAGAAAAGCCGGCGGAAGGCCAGCGCCCCAAGAGTGCACGGGTCCCCCTATTTCAGGAAGAGCATGGCGCAGCAGCTATATTTGAAAATCGAGGTAAACAAGAGCTCGCTCGGCTCAAGTGGATGGGGCACAACAGCTGTGGAAGATTAATCACACGCGGCCGCAAGTCACGAGGTCGCCAGAGGCCCTGAGGGTTCCCTTTCGGTGCCCCACCAGCAAGCCGGCTGCTCGCCCATCACGTACCCAACAACTCCCCAGTCTCGGGTGTTTCTTGACCATCATGGGGCTCGGAGCCTCGCTGCCTGCCCTTCTGAGGAACTGCCCCAATTTCTACCCTCTGCCCAGGAGCCCCAACCACCAAACGTTCAGGGTTTGTTTTACAGTCGCCAGAAAAGACCAGCGAGTGAGTGAGTGAGAGTGAGAGAGAGAGAGAGAGAGAGAGAGAGAGAGAGAGGCGGGCAGCAAGCGGGTAAATTTATGGCACTGCATTAAAGGCATTTGTTCTATTTAACCCCCCCCCCCCACTCCCTCCACGGTTAAAAATAAAACACACTGAATAAAGACGAAAAACTGCTTCCCACCCCCCACCCCCGGAGCAAATCGCTTTCTACATCTCCCCCAGTGGCTCAGGTCCTCGGAGCAGGTCAGGCAGGGTCTGCAGAGCAGCGCTAGCCTCCGAAAGAGGGCCTGTGTGCGTGCGTGTGGTGTGTGTGCGTGTGTGTGGTGTGTGTGTGCGCGCGCGCGCGTGTGTGTGTGTGTGTGTGTGTGTGTGTGTGTGTGTTGGGGGGGGATAGTTACACACCTCCCTTCTCTCCACCTGGCCGCGGCCCGCCCAGACCCCCGCGGTCGGGAGGGCCCAGGACCGGAGAAGCCCTCTCTCTCCCCGCCCCCTTGGCCGCGGCGGGCGGGTGCGCCGGGGCTGCGGTTCCCGACCCACGGCCGCGGAGTCCCGGGGTTGGGCGCGCGCGTGCGTGTGGGGCCGCGGGCGCGCGCCGCGGGGGACCGCTCTCGGCTCCTAGCCCCCGACCCCGGCGGGCACTCACGGCCCCGGGAGCGCCGCACGCCCCGGCACGGCCGGCACACGGGCACACACGCAGCCGGCCCGCGCCGCAGCATTCGGTCCCCCCGCTGTGCACCCGCCGCCCGAGCGCACACAAATGCCCCGGCGTCTCGTTCTGCCCCCCCACTCCCGACCCCCCCCCCCACCAGACACTCTGCCACAATACCACCCCCACCCCGGGCTCCGCAGACAAAACGTTCACTTTCCGGGGCACCCTCCCCCCACCTCTCCAGGCACTAAAACCCACAGGAAGGCAGCCCGTATGAATGATCTTGAGAAATAACTTAATTAACACAAGCATTCCCAAGCGAGAGCCCTCCGGGGAGGGGGGGGGCACCCCAACCCCCCAGCCTCGGCCGCCCGCCGAGGGGGAAGGGCAGGAGGCTCACCCCATTACTCACCGTTTCCTCCCGGTCTCCAGAGCGGAGTGGCCAAGCGAGGGGGAGAGGAAGGTGCGCGACGCCCCGCCGCCCGGCTGCTCAGCGGCCGCAGCGGCTCATCGCCCCCGCGGGCTGCCCGCCGGCCGCAGCCGCGTCCGGGGCATGTCAGTCGGCCGCCGCCGCCGCCCGCGGGGCTCGTGGGCTCGCAGCCTTCGGCGGGGCGCGCGGGCTGCGGCCAGGGCAGGGGGCCTGGAGGGGAGCGGGGAGACCCCCCCCCGCCGAGGACCCCCGGAGGAGCCCGGGCCGGGGCGCGGGCTCGGGAACTGAGCCCGGGGAGGCCCGGAGTCCCGGCCGCCGGCAGCGGGGGGATCCCTGCCGGGAGGGGCGGGAAGGCGGGCGGCCCGGCGCGCCCTGGCGGCTCCGAGGGACCCCGGCTCGCGGCCGCGTCGCCGGGGCTTTCCCGGGGCTGGGCGCGCGCCGGCTCTCCGCCTGGCACGCCGTCACCGCGGGGGACGTGTCGGCCTCGCCGCGCGGAGGGTTCGCGCGGAGGGGCTGGTTTCTGGGCGAGCCGCGAGCTTTGCCCATTAAGCTGCAGCAAGAAGCCAAATCAAAAAGCCAATCTCCAAGCCTCCCAACCGAACGTCACCCTATCAGCTGGGAGCCAGGGAGCCGCACCGAATGACAAGCCGCGCATATTTATCCTCGCGCGCCGAGGGGGATTTTCAGATAGCTCCCCGAGCAGCCGCGGGCGAGTGGACCTGCGCCTCGCGGCCCGAGGGCCCCCGGGGGTCCGAACGCGGGCGGAAGCCCTCGCCCGCGGCCACCCACCCAATCGCGGAGCCCGGCGCCCAGGCGCCTCCCGGCCGGCGGCACTCCCGACACGGCGGCGCGTCCTGACCTGGATTCCGCGGAGTCCGGGGCTCCGGGCGGCGGGCGGGGAGGGCGGCCAGGCGGGCGCGCGGCACCGGCTTTCCCCTTGTCCTCAGGAGACGCCGCCTGCAATTCCGAAATGAAGTCTCCACCAACACATCTGTGGTTTTTAAATATAGCAGGGGACGATTACCCAGGCAGGGTCCACCCAGGCCTAAGGGAGGAGTTGAGGGGGGGATGGAGGTTGGCAGGGGAGGGAAAAGAAAACTCCCTTTTTCCCCTCTTTTTTTTTTTTTTTTTTTTTCCCCTTCTGTTCTTGGTGCAGAACTCTGTCATTTTCTCAACCCAAATCAAACAACAGCTTGTGCGAGACGCTTGGGTGAGCGCTGGTATGTTGGCTTTTGGGTTTTTAAGGCTAAAAATAAGAGGGGGCTGCGTCCCAAATTGCTGCCTACCCTGGGCCTGGAGCCTGGAGGAGAGATGGTCTTTTGATGCAGCAGCAGAAGTAGGGTTTGGGGCTTGGCTCAGACAAAATGTACACACGCAGCCTGAAATCGGATGCCTGTAATTTCTTCTATATTTGTCAGGCGTGGTCCTGGAGGCAGGAGGGATGGCCAGGCCTCCCCTAAGAATGAGGTTTCATCTAGTTTATCGGTGGCCATTAGGCAGATCTAAAACGAGCTTGGTGGCTGGCTGGGCCTTCGTAGAGACAGCAGTAGGGGTGCTGGGGCAGAACAGAAAGGTGGGAAGTTGTTCACCTCAGGCCTCTGCAGCCGGAAGCAAGTACCAGGGGCCAAAAGAATGATACTTAGCAAGTATCAGCACCTCCTTAAGGCCAGGCGCCTTGCTAATGAATCTGATTGCATTATTTTATGTCATCCTCGTGAAACTCTGTGAGATAAGTAGAATTATTAACTCCACGTTTCTGTTGAGGAAATTGAGCTTGGAGAGGCCAAATAACCATCCCAGGGCCACGAACAGCAGAGCCAAGGATTGGCATAAGGTGGAACCAACTAGAGTTTTCACTGATAACCACAGCAGTATGTGCAACTCCCAGGATCCCCAGCTCCCCTGAGTTCTAGAACAAGATTGGTCCAAAGAGACAAGTGGGCATAGGAGTTAGAAAGTGTCTGAGGGGCGCCTGGGTGGCGCAGTCGGTTAAGCGTCCGACTTCAGCCAGGTCACGATCTCGTGGTCCGTGAGTTCGAGCCCCGCGTCGGGCTCTGGGCTGATGGCTCAGAGCCTGGAGCCTGTTTCCGATTCTGTGTCTCCCTCTCTCTCTGCCCCTCCCCCGTTCATGCTCTGTCTCTCTCTGTCCCAAAAAATAAATAAAATAAACGTTGAAGAAAGTGTCTGAGCCTAGGACGACTTGAGTTCTTTTCTGAGCCCTTGACTCAGTGCTCCTTCAGCACATCATGGGTGGCTTCCACCCTGAGTTGAGTCCCGGAGGTGCTCCTAACCGAGCCTTGTGATCTCAGCCCTGCACCTTCATGGCCCTTGAGTTCGGTGGTTAGGGCTGAGACACTGACTCTGTAGGATTTCAATAATTTCTAAAGTTTGAGGATTTTAGGGTATGTCACTGGTGGGATTTTCTTTGTGTCTGTTTCCATGGAGATCCACAATGTTGATCTGTCCACAGTCAAGACCAAGAGATGGCCAGCGGGCGCATAAATTGGTGTAGCTTTTAGGGGAGGGCACTTTTGAAAGATATATCAAATTCCTTAAAAAATGTGAACTTCTTTTGACTCAGTAATTTTACTGGGAGAAATTTATTCTAGGGCAATAGTTAAGGGTATGCTCAAATACTTACAAAGATATTCATGGTAGTGTTTAGAATAGTGAAAAATTGGAAACATCTTAATTTTTCCCCCAGAATTGGTTGAAGTCGATCATGTTATGGAATGATGTATTCTACCATTATAAAAATGCCAGTGCAGCATTCCACGTACTGACATGGAAAGGTTTTCATGATATGTTATTGAGAGAGAAGAAAAAACAGAACGTGGAGTGTGTGTGTGTGTGTGTGTGTGTGTGTGTGTGTGTACGCACGCCCCAGCAGCATAAACATACCAAAATGGTAATGGTGGTTGTCTTTGCGTGGTGAGATGCCTACTGGTTTATTTTTCTATTGAAATCAAATGTGTCGAGGCATAATTTACATACAAAAAAATTCACCTGTTTTAAGTGTACACGTCGATGGATTTTGACAACAGTACATACAAGGACAACAACTGCAGTCAAGATACAGAATGTTTACATCTCCCCCCTGAAGGCTTCTAGCTCCTTTGCAGTTCTCCCTCCTCCCCGCCCCCCCCCCCCCCCCCCCCCCCCCCCCCCCCCCCAGCAACCATTGATCTGCTTTCTGTCCCTGGAGATTAGTGTTGCTTGTTCTAGAGTTTTCTTCTCTTTGTGTGTTTCTAGCTCTCGCTCTTTCTTCGAGGAACATTACCCATTCACTGAAACAACAACGGCGACAATACAGACAGAATGGGTCTTGTCCTTTTTTTTAGAACTACCCACAAACTGCCAGGAGCCTCCTCTTCTTGTCACCTGTGGCAGGGTGTGACTGGGTAGAAAGGTAGGAGGTGAGGGAAGCGTCACACGTTCACCCACTGCTGTAGGCAGAGCGATGCGTGTGGGTTTATCTGACCTCTAGGTACACCGAAGCGAACAAAACCCAGCCCTCCCTTCTGAGCCTCTGTGTCCTCACCAGCTCCATGGAAGAAGTAATAATAACAATAACATCCACCTCATGGGGTTGACGTGAGGATTCAGTGGCTCAGCAAGGACTAAACTGTTACGGGCTGAAGGGTGACCCCCCCACCCCCAAATGTGTAGGTGGATCTGGTAAACCTCCTGCGCTTCAGAACGTGAGGTGAAGAGGTAGTTAGTTAAATGAGGTCATGAGGGTGGGTCCTGATGGAATGACTGACGTTCTTATAAGAAAAGGAGATTAGGACACAGACAAGGGGGAGGGAAGACCACGTGAAGACACGCCAGGAAGCAGCCATCTGCAAGTCGAGAGAGAGGCTTCGGCAGAAATCAAAACCTTCTGACACCTTGATCTTGGACTTGTAGCCTCCGGCGAGGGAGAGAACATATTTCCGTTGTTTGAGCCACCCAGCCTGTGGTATTTTGTTATGGCAGCCAGAGCAGACGAATTCAGAATCCAAGTATTCTGGCTGATTCTATGTGTGTTTGCTATATTCCAACTTTAAGGAGTTACCTGAGGTTATTTGGAAGCTTGAAACAACCTGACTTTTAGAATTAAAAAAGGGGGGGGGGGGGGAAGGAGACCAGCTTTTACTGAATGCACGCTATGACACTGTGCTATACACTTTTATGTGTGTTTTTTCACTCCGTAAATATTTGTGGAACACCTTCGATGTGCCAGATACTATTCTAAGTGCTGGGGATACAGCTATGGATTGTGAAGGTAAAAATCCCTGCCCTCATAGAACCTACATTCTCAAGGAAGACACAGATGATAAAAATGAATGAACACAGGGGCGCCTGGGTGGCGCAGTCGGTTAAGCGTCCGACTTCAGCCAGGTCACGATCTCGCGGTCCGTGAGTTCGAGCCCCGCGTCAGGCTCTGGGCTGATGGCTCAGAGCCTGGAACCTGTTTCCGATTCTGTGTCTCCCTCTCTCTCTGCCCCTCCCCCGTTCATGCTCTATCTCTCTCTGTCCCAAAAAAAAATTAAAAAAAAAAATGAATGAACACAATACACGGGGCAGTGGAGAAAAAAACAAAGCAGAGGAGAAGGGTAAGGGACTGCTGGGGGAAGGAGGGGACACCGTTTGGCTTCTTAACTGAAGCAGCTTGGGGAGTTTGTCCCGGAAGCTTCATTGAGAAAGTGGCAGTGGAGTGAGAACTCAAAAGGGGAGGGGAAGGGAGCCATGTTGATGCAGGAGGCGGTGATGCCCTTCTTTCTCCAGGGGCTGGCAGCCCAATGGGGCAGATGGTGAATATTGAGAGCCCGCCACGTGGATTCTCTCTTATGCCCCATTATTTACCGTGACGCCCCAGGGCTCCACAAGTTGGTGGCACATCGCAAGGAACAGCGCTGCCTGCCTTTGCTGCCTCTACCTCTGCTAGTTTCAGGCACGGCTGTATCCAGGTGCCAGCCTTCCGCGGCCCTGGGACTAGAAAATCTGAGAGTAGCTGAGGAGAGGAAGAAGCAGACAATCAAGTTGACGCTTAAGGTAAGTCCTGGAGCAGCTCTGTCAGAGAGAGAAAAGTTTCATAAGGAATTTTTGACAATAGGGTAGTTTAGTAAGATCTAATTCTTCCCTGTGGGTTATATAATTTGTAACCTTCTTATAACTTATATTTCCAGAATCTTTCACTGAATTATTTTTCTTCGGTTTTCCCTTAATGAAATTGTCTACTGAAGTAGAACACGCATATAGACAAGCGCACAGGTCGTAAGTATAAGCTCAAAGAATTTTCACAAAGCGATTATAGTTCATTGAATCATCACCCAGAACAATAAATATTATGTGTCCTCAGGTCCCACCCAGTGACACTTCCTTGTCTTCAAAGGTAGCCACTCTCCTAACTTCTGAAACGCTACCTGAGTTTAATGTGATTTGGGGATTTTGTGCAAAAGGAAGCATAATGTGTACTATTGTGTCCGCTCACAGTATGTCTGGAAGGTTCACCCAGAGTGTGTGTGGCAACTGTTTGTGACTGGTCTTTGCTGTGGTGTTTCCACTGAACGAATACGCCACAGTGCAATTTTTTATTCTCGTCATGGTTGACATCTATGTTGTTTCCAGTTATATGTATCTTTTGGCTATTTTGAATAATGCTGCTATGCACACTTTCATACGTGTGTTTTGGTTCACATGTGTACTGGGTTCTCCTGGGTGTTTACCTCGGAATGGACTTGATGGCTCGTGAACATGCAGCTATAATGGATAATGATGGGTTTTAGCTGCTTGTAGCCGTTAACACCTGCCCCTCCCCAGCATTGCGGCATCACGTTGCTGGCAGTGCTTAGTATTATCAATCTATTTGATTTTAGCCATTCCAACGGGTGTGTATTTCCCTTTAATTGTGCTTGTCATTTACATTTTCCTACTGACTCTGGAAGTGGGAACTTTTTCATACAGTCATTCGCTTTTGAATATCCTCTTTTGTTAAGTGTCTGATTGAGTCTGTGGCTTATTTTTCTATAAGGTTGCCTTTGTCTTACTGACCTGTGGGGGGGTCTTTACATATTCTGGATATGAGACCTTTGTCATTACATGCATTGCAAATATCTCCTCCCAGTCTGTGGCTTGCCTTTTCGTGCTCTTCATTGTGTCTTTTGATGAATAAAAGTTTTTAATTCTTAGTTTTGTTGTTGTTTTAATTTTAGAGAAAGAGAGAGAGAGAGAGAGAGAGAGAGAGTGTGTGTGTGTGTGTGTGTGTGTGTGTGTGTGTGTGAGCAGGGGAGAGGGGCAGAAGGACACAGAGAATCTTAAGCAGGCTCCATGCTCAGTGGGGAGCCCATCATGGGGCTTGATCCCACAACCTGGGATCATGACCTGAGCCGAAATCAACAGTCAGAGGCTCAAGTGACTGAGCTGACCAGGCACTCCTAAAAGTTTTTAGTTTTCGTGTAGCACAGTTATCATTTTTTTTTTCTCTATCCTAAGTGCTCTCTGATTCTTTGTCTGTCCAAGGTCATCAGGATATTTTTCCGTGTTATCTTCTAGAATTCTTAATTTTTATCTTTAAAGTTTGGATCTATAATTCTTCTAGAATTGTTTTTTTTTTAATTTTTTTTAACGTTTATTTATTAACAGAGACAGAGCATGAACGGGGGAGGGTCAGAGAGAGAGAGAGGGAGACACAGAATCGGAAGCAGGCTCCAGGCTCTGAGCTGTCAGCACAGAGCCCAACGCGGGGCTCGAACTCACGAACCATGAGATCATGACCTGAGCCGAAGTCGGCCGCTCAACCGACTGAGCCACCCAGGCGCTCCCAGAATTGTATTTTTTAAACGTTTTCATTTGAGTGTAGTTGACACAAACATAAGTTCCAGGTGTACCACGTCATGATTCAACTTCTGTGTATATTATGCTGCACTCCCCACAAGTGTAGTTACCATCTGTCACCGTATAACACTATTACAATATCATCGACAATATTTCCTACAGTGTGTCTTTTATTCCCGTGACTTATTCATTCCACAACTGGATGCCTGGATCTCCCATTCTTCCTCACCTATTTTTGCCCTTCCCCTCACTGCCCTCCCCTCTGGCAACCACGAGCTGGTTCTCTGTATTTATAGGGCTTTTGATTTTCATATCTTTTTTGATTTAACGTAAAGAAGGGGTGAAAGTTCGTTTTTTTCCCGTGTGGACATACAAATGACCCGGAACAATTTGTTGAAAAGAGATCATTTCACCCGCAATGTCACCTTCTGATACAAACCAAGTATTGGTGTATATATGGGTCTGTTTGTGGACTCTCTGTTTTATGGGTTTATTTTTCTATTCTGTACCTCATATGTCTTCATTTCTATAACTTATAAGAAATCTTGCTATTTAGTAGAGCGAGTGTTTTCGCTTCGTTCTTTTCATGAGTATCTTGGTTATTCTTGTATACATACAAATATGTATTTATTTGCAATTGCATATAAATTTTAGAATCAGTTCATTGATTTTCACAAAAATGCCTGCCGGATTTTTATTAAGATGGCACTGAATCTATAGATCAATTTGAAGATAATTTACATCTTTATAATATTGAGTCTTTTGACTCATGAACAAGGATTAGCTATCTATTTATTTACATTGTCTTTAAATTCTCCCAGCAATGTTTTGTTTTATTTGTTTGAGAGTAAGAGGGCAGAAGTGAGAGGCAGAGAGAGAATGCCAGGAGGGACAGAAGGAGAGAGCTGGGAAGTGGGGAGAAGAGAAAGAGAGAAGCAGGGCTCACCCCAAGTGGAGCCTGAGCTCACCTGGAGCAGGGTTCCAGCTCACGAATCGCGAGATCACGACCCAAGCCAAAGTCAGCGGCTTAACTGACTGAGCCACCCAGGTGTCCCTATTCATTTCTGAGAGAGAGACAAAGAGTGCGAATTGGGAAGGCACAGAGAATGAGGGAGACACAGAATCTGAAGCAGGCTCCAGGCTCCAAGCTGTCAGCACAGAGCCCGACGTGGGGCTCGAACCCATGAACCATGAGATCATGACCTGAACAGAAGTCAGATGCTTAATGACTGAGCCACCCAGGCGCCCTCCCAGTAAAGTTTTAAAATGTATAGGTCTCACACATATTTCTTTAGATTTATTCCTAGGTATTTAGGTTTTGTTATACCAGGCAAATCGTATTGTTTTCTTTTTGTTGTTAAACAAAATTTTATGTTGTATTGTTTTTATGGTAAATAAAATTCAACTGATTTTTGTGCACTTACTTTGAGTACAGTGACAGCACTAAAATTTTTAGTTCTAATAGTTGCAGACTGCTTTGTTCATTTTCCTCATACATGATTATGTTTACGAATTTCTTCCTTTCAAATCTCATTTTTGCACTGGGTAGGATATCAAACACAATGGTAAATAGAAGTGGACATACTGGGAATCTCCCTGTTTTTTTCTTTTTTTTTTTTTTCAACGTTTATTTATTTTTGGGACAGAGAGAGACAGAGCATGAGCAGGGGAGGGGCAGAGAGAGAGGGAGACACAGAATCGGAAACAGGCTCCAGGCCCTGAGCCATCAGCCCAGAGCCTGACGCGGGGCTCGAACTCACGGACTGTGAGATCATGACCTGGCTGAAGTCGGACACTTAACCGACTGTGCCACCCAGGCGCCCCTCCCTGTTTTTTTCTTTATCTTAATGTAGTTCCATTAATAATGGATAACAGTTTCGGTGTTTTTATTAACATATTTCCGCAATAATAATATATGTTCATAATCGTGGAGAATATTTCCTATAGTTCAATATTTTCCCATTAAATATGATGTTTGCTGTATGTTCTTTCTAGAAAATCTTTAGATTAAGGAAGTTCCCTTCAATTCCTAGTTTCTTAAGGTTTTCTGAAATATCATAAACTTGTATTGAATGTTATCAAATGCTTTCTTTATATCTATTGAGATGATTGTATGAAGTTTTTCCTTAATCCGTTAAAGTGGTAAATTATATGGACTCATTTGCTAATGTGAAATAATCCTTTTATGTGTATTAATGGATTTGGTTTGTTTCTAATTTGTTAAGGATTTCTGTATCTCTATTCACGGTAGAGATTGGGCTGTAATTTTCTGTTCGTGTAATGTCCCTGTCGGATGTTTTCCATAAATTTGTCTTTTCACAAAACCGTGTAGGGTGTTCTTGGTCGTTAGGATTCCCGTTCATCCAGGTTCCTTTGTCTCAGTTCAGAGCTCACAGCTTCTCCCTTCCCTCCCACTGCACCATGACCTT
Organism: Felis catus; assembly: GCF_018350175.1. Taxonomy (NCBI): domain Eukaryota; kingdom Metazoa; phylum Chordata; class Mammalia; order Carnivora; family Felidae; genus Felis; species Felis catus. The sequence goes on from NC_058373.1 coordinate 115,674,898, forward strand.
GAGAATGGTCAAAGGGATAGAAGGACGGTTCATCTTCTGTGCAAGAGAACAGGTCTCTTTAAGAGGAGCTCCTGATATTCATGCCTTTGAAGTTTGGACTTGTTGTGTTCTTCTAACCCAAATGGGCCTCCCTAAATGTCTATGGCAGATGGAAAGAAAGAGCTGCTCTTGGACGCACTTCCTGCCAGTCGCAGGTAGAGGACAGTTGTGGAATAAAGAGAATGGCATGCCAGCATTAAAGCATTCTCTTCGGGGCACCTGGGTGGCTCAGTTGGTTAAGCCTCTGACCTCGGCTGAGGTCATGATCTCGCGGTTCGTGAGTTCGAGCCCTGCGTTGGGCCCTCTGTGCTGACAGCTCAGAGCCGGGAGCCTGATTCAGATTCTGTGTCTCCCTCTCTCTCTACCCCTCCCCTGCTCACACTCTGTCTCTCTCTGTCTCTCAAAAATGAGTAAATGTAAACAAAAATGGTTTTTCCTTCAAAAATAAAGCATTCTCTTTGCCCTCTCCTCCTAGACGCTCACACTTTCTTTTCTAGCCATAGGTTACAGTGATTTGCTTGATATTTAGTGATCAAGCCCCTCATCTAATATGCAGCGGCACATCCTTTTACCTCTTACATATTTTCCAGATTTGTTTATAAAGGTTTTATTGCGAGACTGTGAGTTGCTGGAGAGAAAATATTTCCATGGTGGAATAAGCAGGCCTCATTTGCGGATTGACTAACAGATGACAGAGAAGGGGAGTCTAGCACGACTTCCAGGTGTCTGGCTTGAGCAGCTAGATGGATGGCTGCGCCCGCTTAGGAAATACAAAAGGGAAAACACATTTGGAGAGCAAGGAGGAAGGTGTCATTTTGCACCTGCTGAACCTGTTATGACGTTCAAATAGGAAATCTCAGAGGCGGCTGCAGAGACATCTCTGAAGCTTACAAGGCAAGTCTGGCTGGACACAGATTGGGAGCCATCAGCACGTAGGTAGTCACCTACAGCCATGGGAACAGAGAACACCCAGGGAGGATGTGTGGAGCTTCTCACACACTCTCCGAATCCTTTTTTTTTTTTTTTCAATGTTTATTTATTTTTAGGACAGAGAGAGACAGAGCATGAACGGGGGAGGGGCAGAGAGAGAGGGAGACACAGAATCGGAAACAGGCTCCAGGCTCTGAGCCATCAGCCCAGAGCCTGACGCGGGGCTCGAACACACGGACCGCGAGATCGTGACCTGGCTGAAGTCGGACGCTTAACCGACTGCGCCACCCAGGCACCCCCCCCCCTTTTTTTTTTAATGTTTATTTATTTCTTGAGAGAGAGACAGAGTGTGAGCGGGGGAGGGGCAGAGAGAGAGGGAGACACAGAATCCGAAGCAGGCTCCAGGTTCCAAGCTGCCAACACAGAGCCTGATGCGGGGCTTGAACCCATGAACTGCGCAATCATGACCTGAGCCGAAGTCGGACACTTAACCAACTGAGCCACCCAGACACCCCTCTGAATCATTTTTAAATGATTATCCTAGAGTGGAGCTTAACAATCTGTGGCCTGTGGGCCACAGTCTGTGGCCTATGGTCTGCTTTGCAAGTAGAAGTTAATTGGAACACAGTCAAGCCAGTTTATGTATTGTCTACAATTGCTTTTGCTCTACGACAGCAGAGAGGTGGCAACAGACGCTGTACGACCTGTAAAGTGGGAAATAGTTCCTATCTGGCCTTTTACAAAAAAAGTTTGCTAATCCTTCGCCTAGAGGTTACAACATGCACTCTTGCTTTATTAAATTTAATGTAAATTAGGCAGTTGAGAAGTCAGTTGTCAGTTTACTGCTGCTCTTTCGCAGCTAATGAATCTTGCTCTGTCGCTCTTAAATTTTCTCTTTGGTTCTTATCCATTTTACTATCATGTGCCTAGGTGTGGCTTTCACTGAGTTTATCTTATTTGGATTTTATAGAAATTTTTGAGCGTGTCACTTAATGCCCTTAAGTGATTTTGGAAATGTGGTAATTATCCTTTTAAATAGTATTTCTGGGGGTGCCTGGGTGACTTAGTCGGTTAAGTGTCTGACTTCGGCTCAGGTCATGATCTTGCCGTTTGTGAGTTCCAGCCCCGCATCAGGCTCTGGGCTGACAGCTCAGAGCCTGGAGCCTGCTTCGGATCCTGTGTCTCCCTCTCTCTCTGCCCCTCCCGTGCTCATGCTGTGTCTCTGTCTCTCAATAACAAAGAAACATTAAAAAAAATTTTTTAATATTTCTCTCCTGTTGTCTGTCTCCTTTTCTTCTGGAACTCGTTACAGTAATGTTCAACTGTGTTACTATGCCCCACATTTCTTTTATGTCCTCATGTGGATTTTCTATTCCTTTTTATCTCTATGTTTTAGTCTAGTATTTTATGCTACCCTATCTTTCAGTTCACTAATTTCCATCTGCTCTTTTTCTTTTTTATAGATTCTAGGTTTTTGCTGAAAATTGCCATCTTGTTATCTATTCATCATGGCTATTTTAAAGTCTGGATAGGATACCTCCAGTATCTAGATCTCCTGTGGGTCTATTTCTAGATTTTATTCTCCTCCCTTCCTCCTTCCTCTCTCCCCCCTCCTCCCCTCTCCCTCCTATTCCCCTCTTTCTCCCTCTCTCTCCCTCCCTACCTTCTGGTTTTTTTTGTCCCTGGGAATGCCTGGGTTTGTTTTTTGTTTTTGTTTTTACTGAATACTAACATTATGTGTGAAGATTTGTACACATTTTGAGTGTACAATTTGAGTCTCTGGATCATATTAGCTTGTTTAGAGAGGAATTACTTTTCTTTTGGGTAGGTGGTTAGGACAGAGATGATGTATCTTAATCTTGTCAGCACGTGAGTTTATTCCAGACTGTTCCATGCAGTTGTGAGCAGCCGTCTGTTTCCCGTCACCCCTGTTTCCCAAGGCTCACTTCTGTAGTGATCCAGAACTCCAATTTTTTTGTCTCTATGCCCATCAGACTGCTCAAAATTCTACTTAGTATCTCAATCTCTTAGTTGCTACGTTCTTCTTAGCTTTTCAGTAGACCAGAGTTTATGGGTGGGTCTGCAGGTGCTTCAAGGAGTAAAGCACTAGAGAATTTCAGCTTCCTTCTCAGTACTTTCCATTCCTTTAGTTTTTTGATGCTTCAGGTCCTTACTGCCTTGGTAGCTCTGTTTTCATCAAACCATAGCCAGAAGTGCACGTCACTTATTTTTTTAAACACAAAAGAAATACATGCTTGTTCTATCAAGTTAAATAACACACACACACACACACACACACACACACACACACACACACACACGGAGTAGTTTAATAAATCCCCTTCCCCAATATGTCTCCTTTATTGAATTAACTAATGTTAAGGTCTGATGAGTTTTCTTCCATTTTTTTTTTTTTTATGCTCATGTATACCAATATAGAGGTTGCTGAAAACAATTAGTTTGGGTTTGTTTTACAAAAATGGTATCACAGGTACACATGATTCTGCAATTTGCTTTTTACTTAGAACTACATCAATGCATTAAAAATGCATTTAAAAAATTAACTGCATAATATTTCATACTATATTTGTTCATACTTATTAAATTGGTCTTCTGTTGCTAGACATTCATATTGTTTCTATTTTTTTCCAACCTCACAAATACATTACTACTTTCTCAATTTTTGCCAATCTACCATGTGAAATATGTATTTAATTCTACTCCAAGATATTTAAGGTATTTAAAAAGTGCTTATTGGCCTGTGCATAGACTCCTTTGAAAACTCTTGTGTATATCCTTTGTCCATTTTTCTGTTATCAGATGTGTAAGAGCTCTCAATATGATTCATGATATAAACCCCTTATTTGCCACATATGTTGCAAATACCTTCCCAAAGTCTATTTGCCTTTTAAAATGCTCCTTACAGTATCTTTTCTCATGTGAAGGTTTTAATTTTTACATTCATAACATGCCCATGTTTGGGCTATGAATTCTGGCCCTTGTTTTCTTTAAGGCTTCCCCACTTCAAGTTTATACAAATGTTTTCCTAAAGTTGGTTTCCTAAGATTTTATATTCTACATTTAGATTTTTAATTTATCTAGAATTTTTTTGTACACGGTATGATGCATGGGTCTAACCTGCTTTCCCTCCGGATGCCAATTCTATCAGCATAATTTTCTCAATAATCTACCCTTTTCTACTTGGTCAAACATTAAGACTCATATCTACTGGAACCAATTTTGGATTCTGTTTCATTAATTTCTTTGTCTATTATTGTACCAAGTCCATCATTGTTTTAAGTTTATTTATTTTGAGAGAGAAAAAGAGAGAATTTGAAACAGGCTCCACATTCAGCATGGAGCCTGACATAAGGCTCATCTCACGAATCATGAGATCATGACCTAAGCTGAAATCAAGAGTTGGTTGCTCAACCGACTGAGCCCACACAGGGGCCCCTTTTTTTTTCACATTTTAATCAGGTTTTATGGTTGTAGTTATTTAGGCCTTTTGCCTTTCTTGTGAATTTTATTTCTAGGCATTTTGTCATTTGATTTTTTTATTAAAAATGAGATTTCCGGGGACGCCTGGGTGGTGCAGTCGGTTAAGCGTCCGACTTCAGCCAGGTCACGATCTCGCCGTCCGTGAGTTCGAGCCCCGCGTCAGGCTCTGGGCGGACGGCTCGGAGCCTGGAGCCCGTTTCCGATTCTGTGTCTCCCTCTCTCTCTGCCCCTCCCCCGTTCATGCTCTGTCTCTCTCTGTCCCAAAAATAAATAAACGTTGAAAAAAAAATTTTTTAAAGAAAAAAAAAATGAGATTTCCGGGGGCACCTGGGTGGCTCAGTTGGTTAAGCATCCAACTTCGGCTCAGGTAAGGATCTCATGGCTCTCAGGTTCGGGACCCGCACTGGGCTCTGTGCTGACAGCTCAGAGCCTGGAGCCTGCTTCAGACTCTCTGTCTTCCTCTCTCTCTGCCCCTCCCCTGCTCACGCTCTGTCTCCCTCTCTCAAAAATAAATAAACATTAAAAAATAATAAATAATAGTAAAAAATGGGATTTCCGGGGTGCCTGGGTGGCTCAATCAGTTAAGTCTCCAACTCCTGATTTTGGCTCAGGTCATGATCCCAGGGTCGTGGGATCGAGGTCCATGTTGGGCTCCGCACGGAGCTCAGAATCTGCCCCTCTCCCCGTCTCGTGATCATTCTCTCTCTTTCCCTCTCTCTCTCTCCAAATAAATAAACATTAAAAAAGTAAAACTACTAGAGGCCAGGGTGGCTCAGTTGGTTAAGCATATGACTTCGGCTCAGGTCATGATCTCACTGTTCGTGAGTTTGAGCCCTGCTCCAGGCTCTGTGCTGACAGTTCAGAGCCTGGAGCCTGCTTCAGATTCTGTGTCTGCCTCTCTCTCTGCCCCTCCCCTGCTCATGCTCTGTCTCTCTCTCCCTCTCTTAAAAGTAAATAAACATTAAAAAAAATCTTTTAGGGGCGCCTGGGTGGCGCAGTCGGTTAAGCGTCCGACTTCAGCCAGGTCACGATCTCGCGGTCCGTGAGTTCGAGCCCCGCGTCAGGCTCTGGGCTGATGGCTCAGAGCCTGGAGCCTGTTTCCGATTCTGTGTCTCCCTCTCTCTCTGCCCCTCCCCCGTTCATGCTCTGTCTCTCTCTGTACCAAAAATAAATAAATGTTGAAAAAAAAATTTTTAAAAAAAATCTTTTAAGTAAAACTAAACTTTGCATTTTAATTTTGAGTCTAATTACTTTATTCAATTATTTTAATAACAATAGCCTAGCAATAACAAGAACTACCAATGGGCTAGGCATTTGTCTAAGTTTTTTATGCATATTAGCTCATTTAATCCTCAATATTTCTAAAAGCTACATACTATCATATCAGTTCTACAGATGAGGAAACTGAGACCTAAGGTAGAATTTCTTAGTCTTTCTAGGAAAACGATCTTCTAATCTGAAAATGAAAATTTTACTATTTACCAATATTTATACTAATTGCTTCATTTTATTTCCTTATTGTATTGGCTAAAACTTACAAAACAATATTGAATAAAAGAAGAAATAATAGGCATTTTTTCTTCTTCCTGATTTTAATAGAACTGATATAAACAGAAATTACAAGTAAACCCAAATGTACACTTAAAATATGATAAAGAATTATTTACAAATAATGATATAATAGCAATAACATTATTATTATTATTATGGAACAAAAAAAATAAAGGGCTTTATATGTACAAATATCTCCCATCCTTAAAGAAATTTCTTGCTCAATCCCACACCCTGTTAGGATTTCTTCCTCTGTACGTAACAGAGTGCCCGCCCCACAGCAGTTTAAACTACAAGAAGTCCAAAAGAAAGTGATCTCAGGGCAATTTAGCAGCTCAGCAAGGTCATCAAGAAGGCAAGACCTTTCTGTCATTTCTGTCCAACTGTCTGTGACACGTTTGACTTTCCTCATCATGTCTGTAACTTCCGGAGCATGAGATGGTAGCAAACGTCCACAGTTGGTAAGAGGGTTTAATTCAGGACTACCTGTTCCATTTTGTTAGAGGCGAGGAAGTTGTCACATTGAGTGTCAGGGATGAACTAGGCCTCACGGGAGCTTCTGCAGTAACAAGGATGCTATTGTGGGCTTTTCTGGGTCACTGCCCTTGGACACTAGTTACAGTCTCTGACATTCAGAGGCTAGGTCCAGATGGGAAAGAAGGTGTTTCTATTATGATGAAGAGTGAAAGGGAAGGAAATCCTGCCATTTGCCACAACATAGAGGAACCTGGAGGGCATTATGCTAAGTGAAATAAGCCAGACACAAAGGCAGATACTGTATGGTCTCACTTACGTGTAGAATCCGAAAGAGTTGGACTCACAGAACCAGGCAGTAGAACAGCGGTTGCCGCGGGCTTGGGAGATACGGGGAAATGTTGGCTAAAGAGAACAAACTCAGTTATAAGAAGAATATATTGGGGGGACCTAAGGTACAGCAGGGTGACTACAGTAAATAAAACTATATTGTATGCTTGAAATCTGCCAAGAGTAGATCTTAAGTGTTCTCGCCACTGAAAAATGTATACATATATGAAGTCATCACATTGTACACCTTCAAAAAAATCACACTGTACAACCTAAACTTATACAACTTCGGTTTGCCATTTCCACCTTAATAAAGCTAGCCAAAAACATTTTTTTTTAATTAAAAGAGCACAGTGGAGATGCCCAGAAAAAGGCTGAGGCTCTAAGGGGACTCCCCAGAGGAAAGGTTGAAGGAAATGACCTAGACAAAGTGACAGCAAGTGACGTGAGTGGGAGGCAGTGCTGCTGGGCAGTGATCATGGAGGCGGACGAGGGCGACCAAAGGGAAAGGCAGTGACACTGGACTCGGGAGTTACGGCACCTGAGTGAGGCGCAGTCCAGCTGCCACAAAATCACCTTCACGGCGCGGGGGAGGGCGATGACCTGTCTGTTCGTCCACTGATGGCCCAACTGTTTACCGCAAGCCAACTATACCCGGCAGCGATCCACGTGAAGACTAACCACCGGTCAACAGGATGGGTTTCCTTCTTTCCGTGAGCTTCCCTCCTGCCAGAGCGGAGATAAGCAACAAGCGAAATAGGGCGCGTTTTTATAAAACTTCAGAGGAAGACAGGCGGTATGTAGACAACTCAAGCCCGGGGAAAGGCTGGAGAGTGGCTGTGGGCGGGGGGGGGGGGGGGGGGGGGGGGCGTGCCCGTAGCAATTTAGGTGGACTCCTCAGGGCAGGGCTCTCGGAAGAGCAGGGACTTCAAATCAGTGACCCAGAGAGGCTGGTGTGGGTTGGAGGAATGAGGAGAGGCCACCCAGGCCAGAGCCCAGTCAGTGATGGGGGAAAGGGGGCACGAGGTGGCACGGGAAGCCAGGCAGCCCGGAGTCCCTGGGGCCTTCAGCTTGGTCTCATCTTCTCCAAAGACCTCCTACCTGAGATACCCTGCCATTCTTCACGGTGGGGTGAGTACTCCTCTTCCCAAAGCAGGGCTGTTTCCCTTCGCGGGGCTCTCTTGCCCACCTGCAAGGTACTTTGTCTAGTGCATGGTTGTTTGCAGACAGTTGAGAAGTCAACAGAGCTAAAAATAACAGTCTGGGCTGGAGCACAGTGATTAATCTGCTAAATTCTGCAGAGAGCCAGGAGCAGCAGGGAGACAGGCAGAACAGGCCGCAAGCACCCTGGGCAGTCTCTTCCCGGAGAAATCATCACAAAACTTCTGGTCCTGATCTATTGATTATTCGCTCACCAGTGAGAAATGCACTTCTTGATGTAAAGAAAAACAGCTCTTGGAAGGTTTGCTCCTTCTAAAGACGGCGAACAGCACCAGCTGTTGTAACAGCATCTTCCTCTGTGACGCTGATTAAGAGAGAGAGAGAAGAAAAACAATGATATTTACCTAATTATGAGAGCAATATTTATGGTGGGGGAATTACACATGCAGAAAAGTATGAGGAAAAATCACCCAAGTATCACCACCTAGAGAGAACTATTATTAAGGTTTCTAATTTTATATAACTGTACAGTTAACATATATTTGGATATACCTGAGATCATTTGGGAGCTACAGTTTTGTATCCTAATTTTAAATTTGGCATTACTTAGCAATTGCTTTCCCACTGACAGTATCTTTTATAATTTCCCAAACTGGGCTCCAGGCTCCAGCCATACCAAGGGAAGTAAGGCAGAGAGAGAGAGAGAGAGAGAGGGGTTGGGGTGGGCAAAAGCCAAAAATATGTCCCATGTGGTTGTTTTCTGAGGTAACACCATGGTGTTATACCTTGGCAGTTTCCTGGCTTTCCTCCCCGGTTCGTAAGAGGATGTCATACAAAGAGAACAGGAGAGACTCAGAGACCCAGGGACTGGTTTTTAGAGCAGATGATTTTATTGGGCGTATAGTGGTCAGACTTCTTTGCAATGCCTGGTAGATGCATTGCTGAGGACCATGCGCAGACACACGCACACAAATGGCGTGTAAACAAAATTTTGACCACCTGTATCGTGGCACACGTCCTGACTTTTGCCCTGCTAAGCGGGCCTTTCTAACCAGGGAAGCTGGCTGATTTTTAGTCTTAAGACGTAAGGAGAGCTGTCTTCAGTGACGATACTATCGGAGATGAACTGTTGTCTGCCTGACTCGGAACCACAACTCCAACTGCCTCCTCATTTTTGGCCCACGTGAGCTCCTTAGTGGTATTTGTAACGAGTTCGGCCTATGGAACATTTTAATCAGCTTTTGCATTCTTACAATTTTGGTGTCTTTGCTGTAGTTTTCATTGCTACTGTTGGCCAGGCTAAAGCAGGAGCCGAGCATAAACCCAACTCACTTCTTGACCGGCCCTGTCACAGTATATATGTAACTTTATTGTCCTTTCTTACTTATCAGAGTGCAGAGGGTCACGTGATGAACCATTGTCACTTGAGGAACAGGCACTGTTGGCTGCCTGTCCAATAGTCATTTCCTCCTTTTGCAGCCTTGACCACAGTAAGAAAGAGCTAAAAAAGCACTGAAAAGGTAGGAATAAAAAGGCTGAATAAATATAAACTGTGACTGGTCTAAGCCAATCATGGGAATCTTAAACCTCTTTGCCAGATAATCACTTTTCAGCCTGCCTTGCTGTTTGACATGGCCGTGTGATCCAGCTCCCATGATGGGCAGAGGAAAAAAATCTGGAAAATATTTCCTTCCTGATGAATAGGATCCTTTGCCCCCCTTTTCTCATCTTTGAATGTAGTAGGAAGACCTCATGCCTAGAGCTGAGGGAGGCAGCCTAGCCATCTGGTGACGGTGAGGTGACAGCATGGGGGTGAAAAGCTACCGTGCTCAGGACGCCTATGCTGAAGGGCGCAAAGGAACTGGATCCTTGATGACATTTTTGAGTTAGCAGTCAACTCTGGAATTGCCCACTTGGGGAATCTTTCTCAAGAAACAAGAAAATTCCTTCCAGTTTAAGGCACTCTTTCTTGCAGGTGAACCTACCCTAATTGATATATGCCAATGGTGGCCAATGCATGAGAGGCTCAACTTTTCTGAAAGGCGGTGTTGATATTGTAGTAGCTGCGAAACTACAAACTAACAAATCCAATGTCAGGAACTGACCAGGTGGGTGAATAGGATGCATTTTTCTTTCAACTGGTGGAAGCCGATCTTTCCAGAAGATGGACAGATTAAGATGAAGGAGTGGGCAAAAAGGAATCATCCAGAATCTATATTCCACAATCCTTAAGTACAGTTAAGGTGTCATACTTTTTAGCTGTGTTTTCTGTTGAGCCTAAAACATATGTTTTTGACAACATTTAACAGAGGGAAGTTAACCTATATGGTCTAAGAACAGGGAGTCAGACTCACAAATGGAGACCTCTCAAAGAGCTTGGGACAGGCGTTAAGGAACGACATGGGGTTTAACTTGAGCATGCGTTCATCCCAGAGCAGATGGCACAAAATAATGTGTATTCAGGATCAAAGGAAATTAGAAATACCTCTTAATTTCAGCTCTCTTACAACCATACATTTTAGTTTCTATCAATTTTTAGTGAGTGGTTATTCATTTTGCAAATTTGTTCACTGACAGTTTTAAATGGCCATCTTCCACACAGCATCTAAAATACTGTTGGATCGGGGCGCCTGGGTGGCGCAGTCGGTTAAGCGTCTGACTTCAGCCAGGTCACGATCTCGCGGTCCGGGAGTTCGAGCCCCGCGTCGGGCTCTGGGCTGATGGCTCAGAGCCTGGAGCCTGTTTCCCATTCTGTGTCTCCCTCTCTCTCTGCCCCTCCCCCGTTCATGCTCTGTCTCTCTCTGTCCCAAAAATAAATAAAAAAAATAAATTAAAAAAACAAAAAAAAATAAAATAAAATACTGTTGGATCTATACAAAAACTGAATTGTGGAATCTCTTCAGGAATATGGTGTTAAGGAAAGTTCCTGAACTTTGAAGTCAGACCAACAAGAATTCAAATTTTCTGCTATTAACTAGCTGTGACCTTGGACATATTACTTTACTTCTTGAGCCTCATTTCTTAAATGAGGATAATAATATGCATCACAAACGTGTATTGGGTGATTGAAGCAAAGAATTTAAAGTACAGGGGCACAAGGGTGGCTCAGTCCGTTAGGCAGCCGACTATTGACTTCAGTTCAGGTCATGACCTCACAGTTGGTGAGAGGGAGAGTCACATGGGGCTCTGTGCTGGCACCAGGGAGCCTGCTTGGGATTCTCTCTCTCTGAAAATAAATAAACTAAAAAAAAAAAAAAAAAAAAAAAAAGAATGTAAAGTACAGAACATGCAGATGATAAGTAATAGCTTCTCTGTCAATTAGGGTCTAACAGGAAATAGATGGAATATGCAAATTAGGATGTTTTAACATTTTTTTTCTTCCTTACAATGGAGTTATTTCCAAAGGAGGGAAGTACCGAGGGGAACCACATCTAGGAAAAAATTCCAGGTTAAACAAACAGAGCTGCTGTCCAAATTTAATTTACAAAGCTGTTTATCACCTCATTGTTGTCTTATTGAAAACCAGGAAACAATCCAGATGTCTGAGTATGGTGAATTGATTACATCCGTACAGCTGAATACCATAAAACTACTAAAAATAACATTGTAAAAGTAAACATCTTGACACCAAATATATTAGTAATATAGTGCTAAGTGAAACAATAGTTTTTAAGATATTATAGAATCTATTTTGTGACAATTACATTTCTATTATATTTATAATCTAAATTTATATCTAGATATAATTATTTAAAGCCAGACCCTTAAGATTCTTTGGGGATCTTTTATTAACTTCCAGCCTTTTTTCAGTCCTGAAAGTGGTAGAGAGTTGATTTCACATTTTTTAGGGGACTGGGGGGGAGTCATCCTTGATTCACAATACTTGGTCAGTATTGTGTTTGGTAATAAGCCCTCTCAAGTGTGTTTGAACCAGAGCTGTCTCTGAGTCTCTGTAACTTCTTTGGGGTGGGGCTCAGGGTCAAGATGGAAAAAATGCTGTCGTTTGCCTAGTGGATTTAGAAAGCACTCCCTTGCCAAGTGTTGCTTTTTTTTTTTTTTTTGGTTAATTACGTGCAGGGTATCTGGAGCTAGGAAACCAATCTTCCCTTTAGAAAAGAGACTCTAAAAAGTCATTGGACTGACCATGGTTTAGCTCCACGTGGGCCAGATGACTGATGTCCATGTGTGGAATTACTTAGGATAGAATAACCCAAAAAGTACAGCTGCCGGACTATTGTGATCTGTTTTCATTGTCTGGCTGGAGCCATACCTCTGAGGGTGGAGGGATGAACTTTCCTCTACAGCAAGGGAAGTGAACTGAAGTGGTTACAGTGTGACAGGTAGTAATGATATTAATAGGAAACATACATGTCCAAAAGTGTTCTAAGGATTCTACTTGAATCACCCCTTTAAATCCTCAAAATACCCTGTAGAGAAGATACTATTATCAGTGTAATTTTACAGAAGGAACCCATACACAGAGAGGTTAAGTACCTTGTCCACAGTTAAAGAGCCAGAAAGTAACAGAGATGGAATTCGAACCTCAGTTTGGGTGCAGAGCTGGGTTCTAACATTATGATCTGTTGCCTCTGTGAAGTGTGTGTAATGTCCTTGAGTGAAGCTGGCAGGACATAAGCAAATGGGAGAAGGGGAAAGTGGGCAAACTGGAGATGAATGTCCTGCCTGAAGAGACAGCTACCAGTCAGCAACTGCTGTTGTAAAGGAATGTGGGCTCAGTGTTTCCAGATGATGTGAGTTTTCAAGAGAAAATGGAAATCTGGATTTTTAAGTAAAATTCCTAATTTAAGTTTTTAAATTTTTTTATGTTTTTAAAGTTTAATTTTTTTTTTGCAAGAGAGCGGGGAGGGGCAGAGAGGGAGGAAGAGAGAAAATCCCAAGCAGCCTATGCGCTGTCAGCACAGAGCTCGACGCGGAGCTGGATCTCACAAACCGGGAGTTCATGACCTGGGCCAAAATCAAGAGTCAGATGCTTAACTGACTGAGCCACCCAGGCACTCCAAGTACAATTCCTAATTTTATTTTTATTTTTTTTATTTTTTTTCAACGTTTATTTATTTTTGAGACAGAGAGAGACAGAGCATGAATGGGGGAGGGGCAGAGAGAGAGGGAGACACAGAATCAGAAGCAGGCTCCAGGCTCTGAGCCATCAGCCCAGAGCCCGACGCGGGGCTCGAACTCACAGACCGCGAGATCGTGACCTGAGCTGAAGTCGGACGCTTAACCGACTGAGCCACGCAGGCGCCCCTATTTTTATTTTTTTTAAATGTTTTTATTTATTTTTGAGAGAGAGAGAGACAGCATGAGCAGGGGAGGGGTAGAGAGAGGGAGACACAGGATCCAAAGCAGGCCCCAGGCTCCACGTTGTCAGCGCAGAGCCTGATGCAGGGCTCAAACTCACAAACCACGAGATTGTGACCTGAGCCGAAGTCAGACGCTCAACCAACTGAGCCACCCAGGCGCCCCTAAGTAAAATTCCTAATTTTAAAGTATACTGCTGGCCAAAACACACACATATGTAACACACATTCATACTATCATGGACTAGTAATTTCTGAACCCTGCGTTAAAGAGGATGGACATTTCCATGTTCAATCATACCCAAAAAAGAAGATAGCGGAGTTGATGGACCTTAGATGGGAGGGAGGAAAAAAACTCCACCATTTATTATGTTGTCATGTTAAGTTAATTTATGTCTCTGTTTTCTCATCTATAAGTTGGTGTGGAAAACAGTATTATCTCATAGGGTTTAGGTGGGGGTTAACTGGGATAACCAACTTTTTAGAGTACCAACCTGGGACACAGCCAGGCCAGACAAAAATATATGTAATATATAATGTATATTATAAGTGCATAGAGTAAATGTATTACATACAATATATAATTATGATTAACATAAATACGCTTTATTAGTTTAACAAAAAATTTAGAAGATAGGTGTTTATTTGAAATTATACATCATTCTGTATTATTTACTTTTTTTAGTTTACTTTTAAATACTTTTTACTTTTTAAAAATTTTTTTAATGTTTATTTTTGAGAAACAGAGTGAGAGTGGAGGAGGGGTAGAGAGGGAGGGAGACACAAAATTGGAAGCAGGCTCCAGGCTCCGAGCTGTCAGCACAGAGCCCGATGTGGGGCTCAAACCCACGAACCATGAGATCATGACCTGAGCTGAAGTCGGACGCTTAACCGACTGAGCCACCCAAGTGCCCCATACTTTCAAATACTTTTAAACAATAGCATGTTGGGGCACCTGAGTGGCTCAGTCAGTTGAGCATCTGACTTCAGCTCAGGTCATGATCTCATGGTTTATGGGTTCGAGCCCCACATCGGGCTCTGTGCTGACAGCTCTCAGCCTGGGGCCTGCTTCAGATTCTGTCTCCCTCTCTCTCTGCCCCTCTCCCAATCATAGTCTATCTCTCTCTCTGAAAAATAAACATTAAAATTTTTTTTAAAAATAAACAATTACATAGTGCTACTATTATTAACATAATTATGTTAATTAGAACAATAAGAAGCTGTCCCAGAACCATTTGTTCAAAAGACTCTCTTTCCCCCACTGAACGGTCTTGGCACCTTGTTGAATATCAGCTGCCCATAGACGCATCGGTTTATTGTGTATGTTAAGACACGTAAGACTTTTTTTTAAAAGAAGCGTGTAAATCAATAGGACTAATTAGACAGGTATTACCTATTTAACTTTTTAATTTAATTATCTAATTAAAATAATAATGAACTTTATCTTTCTGTCCCATATTTTGCTGTTTTCCTTTCCCAATAATACTTCTCTGAACTCCTTACAACCTTTAGAACTTGCTTCTCTTTTTTAACATAATGGTAAAATTGAGCGGTAAAACATAAAATTCACTTTGACTTGCAGTTTTGCTCTTCTCAGGCCTGCGTGACTCAGAATCCAGGTATGGGTCCAATGTGATGACATCAAGCTAAATGTCATCGTTAACAGAAGCATGTGCACATGGAATACTGAGGATTTTACTTCCAACCAGCAGATTTTCAGACTCGTAGAAATCAGTTTCCGGTTCTCCAGAAATGTCTATCCACATGTTTCCATAGGGCTGTTTTGACAGATTAGTTCTTTGTCAATTAATTAGGTCCTTTGCCTCTATGGATTCATCATATAGGCGATCCAGGTCTTAAAAATATTCTAAGGGGTGCCTAGGTGCCTCAGTTGGTTGAGCAACCAACTCTTGATTTCAGCTCAGGTCATGATCCCACGGTCATGGGATCAAGCCCTGCATCGGATTCTGCAATGAGCGTGTAGCCTGCTTATGATTCTCTCTCCCTTTGCCCCTCTCCCCCACTCGCATTCTTTCTCTCTAAAATAAATAAATAAATAAATAAATAAATAAATAAATAAATAAATAAATAAATAAATAATATTCTGAAACACATTAAATGCTATCGTAATTTTAACCTCTCTTTCTCAGGAAAAATAGTTTAAAATCTGTTTCTTTAATGTTTTTATTTATTTTTGAGACAGAGAGAGACAAAGCATGAGCAGGGGAGGGGCAGAGAGAGAGGGAGACACAGAATTTGAAGCAGGCTCCAGGCTCTGAGCTGTCAGCACAGAGCCTGATGCAGGGCTTGAACTCACAGACGTGAGATCATGAGCTGAGCCGAAGTCGGACACTCAACCAACTGAGCCACCCAGACACCCCTCAGGAAAAATCATTTTAAAGCACTGAGGTAACTTAACTTGTGAAACTGAATTTGGAGTCCACATAAGTTACCATGTAGTAAAGAAATTCAGAAGTCCTGTTTAACTCGGTGTCTTTTTCTGGTAGCATTTTTTTCTTTTGAATTGTGGAGCAGTCTTATTTCCAAAACATGAGTCATTTTTCACAGTATTAGTTTTTGTCACAACTAACAAACATCAAACTCTGGTGGCAATCAGTTTATTCACTTTTAGGCCTCGTAGGGCCTCTTCAGAGATCATCAAACAATTTTAGAGAGCAGCATATACATTTCTGTTTTATCGGAATCCTTGTTTTCTTCAACGTATTTCCAAATTAGAGAAGGATATTCTTCTCATCCCACACTTTGAAGATTTGATTTTATGGTAGGCCAACATTTTAACATCTTTTATATGGAAGGCAACAATGATAGCTGTCTTATAGGCACATGCATAATGAGGCTATCTCCTGTTCTGTAAAATAAAAAATCTCATTAAGTGCCTTTGTACATTTTGAGAACTGAAAAAAGACTAAAATTTTTCATGATGAAAGCCTCAATTTCACAGGTAAACAAGCCACCCCTTGTTAGCAGTGTTAGATACCAAATGTACAGGCTACTTAGAAACTATGATATATTCATTTTCTTTGGTAAGATATTTATGGACTGAATGGAACTCAGCAAAACTGAACTTTGCACTGTCTGGTGAATGTGTAGCTAGACGAACAAATCTAGTTTGTATTTGGATAAGATACCAATAATCTTTTGTCTTATTTTTGTGTGTGTGTGCTTCCATTAAAATCTTGGTAGAGGGGCGCCTGGGTGGCTCAGTCGGTTAAGCGTCCGACTTCAGCTCAGGTCACGATCTCACGGTCCGCGAGTTCGAGCCCCGCGTCGGGCTCTGGGCTGATGGCTCGGAGCCTGGTGCCTGTTTCCGATTCTGTGTCTCCCTCCCTCTCTGCCCCTCCCCCGTTCATGCTCTGTCTCTCTCTGTCTCAAAAATAAATAAACGTTAAAAAAAAAATCTTGGTAGAAATCAAGAAGATGAGTTGAAAACTCCAGTTTTGAAATCAAAGTACACGAGAGCTGAAGGGGACATTTTTTTTTACATTTCAATGATTCGAAGCATCATCTACTGTTCCCTAGAAGCAGGATCTTGATGATAACTGAAGAATTGACTCCACGCTGTAAGGCGCCAGCACGTCTGTCGTGAAACTTTGCCCTTTTGTTTGCCCATAGGACTTTCTAGCTGCAACTTTTGAATCAAGAAACGTAACTTCACTCAATTTCATGGAGCAGTCAAGGGAACTATAATGGTAATGTATTTGTTTTTTCCCATGGGGCACCCAAGGCAATTCAGCAGCTATACTTTTCAAGTTAGCATTTGTGTCTTTTGTGGGAGGGACAATAAAGTTTTTATTGATTTAGAAGTACTTGCCTACCTCATCCCAGATTTGTGAGATCATTTCTCTATGTGCTTTCACTTCCCATCTCCACCATGCCCAATCCCAAAGACTGTGCAGTATGTTGTTCTGGTTTTGTATCTCCCTAACCCAGCTGTATGTACGTCTTTCCATTTATTATTTAAGTAACACATTTTGCTTTATTTTTTAGTGAAGTTTGGGACATGCTGGCTTTGGCACTATAATCATACTCATTATCTGAACTCTTAGAAAACATGGTCACAATATTCACAATGTGAAACAACAAACTAGTGCTACCTTCATAAAAAGCAAAACAGTCCGGAGGCAATTGTGCGCAAACCGCTAACAGTCATGGTTACAATGCACTTGAGATGCACGCTTCAGCTGCATCACTGGGAGTGACCAAAATGGGTGATCCATTACTGTGGAGTGCAAATCATGGTTGCCCACATCAGTGGACAACGGGAAATCAACAGTGGCTACAAAAGATGGGTAGTCTATGCTGTATCTCTTTGACACTAAAAAGCAATGTTGCTTTCAGCCTCTATTCTTTGGGCCACTCTATGAAGTTTGTACTTTTCCTTCAACCTTCTGTACTCATCACTGAAAATCAGGCCTTTTTTCTCAGGGAGAGGGTCTACTGAGACCAGGACTTACAATACTAAAATTGAACACCTGACAGCAAACCGAGAGGGTTGGTCACTCTAGCCAATTACATAAGATAATACACATAAAGCACTTAGCACGATGCCAAGGACAGAAGTGTTCATTAGGGCCTCAAGGAAGTTGAATCTGGAGTTAGGGCACAGAGATGCTCCGAGGTTTCCCAGTGATGGGAACGAACTGGTCCAGCTATATGGCGGCAAGGAAGGAGACTGGGAAAGAGGTGCCCAATAAGGACTCTGAGATGGATCTAGGTTGGTAGCTTTATTTTATTTGTTGTTTATGATTCTCCATCAAGCTGCATATAAAGCTTTAGCTAGGTTTTTTTTATGAGGTCCATCGGCAAGGGAGACAGCAGTGGGGCGGCTAGACGCCAGAGAAAGACCACGCTGGAGCTGTTCCTTAACAAATGAAACTTAGAAAAACCTGGGGTACACTATGAGTGTATTAAGTCCTTGCACGGTAGAACTGCCAAAAAAAATTCGGGACACCCTGTGAAATATGAATTTCAGACAAACAGCACTTTTTAAATATAAGTACTTCTCAAGTATTATATGGGAAATAAACTAAGCAATTATTCATTTTATTTGAAATTAAAATCTAACTGGGGATATTGTACCTTTACTTGCTAAATCGGATAACTCTATTGCATTGGGCAAGTGGGACCTTATGAAATGTAACTGATTTTTTTATCACAATATGGGAAAGCCCAGAGATAGAGTGATCAATTGACAGACAACTGAAAAGTTAGAAACTAAAGGTTAAAAATGGTTATAATTGAATAGCAGTATTATAGTGATTTTAATGTACTTTTCCTAAATTCTACTTTTTCTAAATATTGTTATATTAATGTATAATTCAAATAGTATAGTGTTTGTGTTAGGGAGATCTAGAGAAGCACCCAAAGGATGCATTACTCAGAACTAGCTAGCTGTTGTAATACACAATCCCCAACTTCAGTAGCGAAACCCAATGAAAACTCCTTCCTCATATAAAAGTCAAAATGGGTGATTTATTTATTTATTTATTTATTTATTTATTTATTTATTTATTTATTTAATGGACTCATGGATATTAATTTTATACTTTGAGCTACAATCTTATAGCACATTATTTACTAAGCTGCTCAAATATTTCAGCTTTGGCCATTGGTAGTTCTTTCCATTGACTCCTGGTGCCCCTTTGACATACCTATCAATGTGAATTTACATTTTTTTATTACTTAAGTGTTTATTTTTATTATTTTTTATTTTTAAATATAATTAATTGTCAAGTTGGCTAACATACAGTGTGTAAAGTATGCTCTTGGTTTTGGGGTAGATTCCCATGGTTCATCGCTTACGTACAACACCCTGTGCTCAACCCAACAAGTCCCCTCACCCTCAATGCCCATCACCCATTTTCCCCTCTCCTGCCCCCCCATCTACCCTCAATTTGTTTTCTGTATTTAAGAGTCTCTTATGGTTTGCCTCCCTCCCTCTCTTTTTGTAACTATTTTTTCCCCTCCCCTTCCCCCATGGTCTTCTGTTAAGTTTCTCAAGATACACATATGAGTGAAAACATAAGATATCTGTCCTTCTCTGACTGACTTACTTCACTCAGCATAGTACCTTCCAGTTCAGGCAGCTCTCTTCCAAATGGGATTCAGGGACCCAGGTTACTTCCATATTGTATGGCCTTCATCTTTAATCCAAAGTTGTCATGGGGTTGTTTCTACCTCCATTCCTGCCAGATCAAATGGGAAAATGAGCATGAAGGATTTTAAGTGAAAGAATTTTGAGTGGGAAGATTTTTATGAGCCCAGGCTGGAAGTTCCATCATCAATTTAACCCACATTCCACCGACCAGAATTTAGTAGTTTATGCCACCAGAGACATGAATGAAAAACTTGAACTGAAGGAGTTACATGTTCCTAGAATGTTTCATGTTTTTATGGCCCCTTGACAAAATTATTCTGAAAGTTATCTAGAAGGAAAAATAAGGGCAAAAACAGTCAAAAACTTCTCAAAATAAAAATGATGATGATGGGGGCGCCTGGGTGGCTCAGTCGGTTAAGCTGAGTCTGACCTCAGCTCAGGTCATGATCTCACGGTTCGGTTCGTGAGTTCGAGCCCCGCATTGGGCTCTGTGCTGACAGCTCAGAGCCTGGAGTTGGCTTCAGATTCTGTGTCTCCCTCTCTTTCTGCCCCTCCCCTGCTCATGCTCTGTCTCTCTCTCTCTCAAAAATAAATAAACGTTTAAAAATTTCAAAAGTGATGATGACAAATAAGTGCATGGAGGGGGTATTTTCAGTATCATATATAATATTAAAAGTTTACAATATTGAAATCAGAATGAAACTCATATCAAAAATAGACACACACACACACACACACACACACACAGAATAGAGTTCAGAAAGTGACTTAAGTATGAATTAGAAATTGCTTTGAGTAGAATAAATGGGCTTTGCTTCCAAAGCCAATATATGACATGCATTCCCTTTAAAGGGTCCTACCTGGGGTTTGCACTGACTTTGGCCTCAATGAATTGTTGATGTTTTTCATTATCTGCTAGCCAACACCTCCATCCAGACCTTACTGCCCTTTTATTCAACAATAGGAAGAAGCCACCCGCTTATACTTGGGTGAAGCATGTTCAATGTCTTTGTCTGGGTAGTGCTTACACAGGTAGTTACCCATGTAAAAATCCATCAGGCTGTATGTACATTTAAGATTTGTCAAGTTTATTTTATGTAAATTATACCTCAAAGAAAGATATTTTAAAAAGAAAAAAGTAGAATGACCTTTGAGCATTTATAACCAGGGGATCTGATTAAGCCTGGATAATTAAGAAGACTTTGCTGGGCAAGTAACATATGAGCTAGAATTTGAAGTGCAAGATGCTGTTAAACAGGCAGAAGGCAAGGCAGACCATTCTGGATAGAAGGGCCAGCATGTATGAAGGCCCTGTATTGTAAAGTGTCTTGTAGAGGCATTCATCTATATGGTCTTTTAGAACTTTTATAGAGTTGCCTTTGACATTTAGATTCTTAAACCATCTGATATTAATTTTTGCGTATAATGTGAGGTATGGGTATAATTTTATTTTCCGTCATATAGATAACCAATTATGCCAGCCCTGTTTGGTAACAAATAATCCTTTTCTACTGATCTGCTATGCTAACTCTATCATATACCACGTTTCAGTATTTGTGTCTCTTTCCAGGCTTTCATTTTATTCAACTAGACTCTTTACATCTCCACCAATGTCACACCATCCTTAATTACTATAGCTGTATAAAGACTCTTCATATCTTGTAGGTATGTCTATTCATCTCTAAGTGTTTCTACAAGAGTGTCTTAGTTATTCTTGGCCTTTCATAAACATTTTATTTTACTTTGTTTTATTTTTAAAGACATTTGGAAGGAAATTTATTGTATTTACAAGCAAAACTGGTGGCCTATGTTTTCTTTGTTCTGAAACAAAAATATTCAAAGTTTGGCATTAGCATGTAATGAGTAATAACAAACCAGAATTATACTGTGATAGGAGTCTCAAAGCACGTTGATCCTTTATACATCTCAGGTTATAGTTTAAAGCTGTGGACGTTTTTCACTAGTTCATTAAGAAATTACTACTACTTCCTTTCTCTGCATCTCAATTGCCCTACAAATGTGGGAAAAAAAAAAAAAAAGGAAAGAAAAATGGCAATACAGACCCCAACAGTAGCTCACAGAAATCTTGAAGACTTCAGCCATCTATCCACGTTTACCTATGGCTATTCAGTTTTGCAAAAGAATCAAATAACCTCATTTACCATTACAAGAGAAACATTAGGTAATTTTATACCTTGGAAGATCTAAATTAACTGTGGTATGATTAATGTGTTAGTGGTTTGCACACTATACAGTTAAATGCTAAAACAGAATGGGCATATAATAATTCCACTTACAGAGAATTTCAAATGAAGAGGAAAGTTTCAGAAGCCATATTATTTAAAGCTGAAGAGAAAACCCCTTACATTTTAATTTCTGCAAATCTCTCAACAACAAAAAAACTATTTCTGAAGAGTCTAACAGACCAACTAAAAGCAGAAACAGCTTTTTTTTTTTTAATTTTTTTTTCAACGTTTATTTATTTTTGGGACAGAGAGAGACAGAGCATGAACGGGGGAGGGGCAGAGAGAGAGGGAGACACAGAATCGGAAACAGGCACCAGGCTCCGAGCCATCAGCCCAGAGCCCGACGTGGGGCTCGACCTCACGGACCGCGAGATCGTGACCTGGCTGAAGTCCGACGCTTAACCGACTGCGCCACCCAGGCGCCCCAGAAACAGCTTCTTTTCACTCAACCAAGGGGATACGTCTTCAGAAAAAATGAAAATGTAGACAATTACAGCCAAGACTCTGATCAAGATCTATGCAGGGAAGTAATGGGGCATAATTTAGAATTATATACTTGGAGCAGTTTGAAGAAGTTCTCTTGGGAAGAACTGGTGAATTGGCAGATGAAATGTATGCAGTGATGCACAATGTGGAGCAGAAGAGCTGAGTAGACCCCCTCCTCTGAAGATTTTTTTTACAACCAGAACAGGAAACCTGAATAGCTGTGGTTGAAACCGAAGGAAGTATTTTCTTCCTACCAGATGATGTCAGAGAAAGCTGAATGAATGCCTGTAGCCAACTGTAGTGTGTCTGGAAACGTCGTGTTTATTTTCAGTTCATTCTCCTAAGTTTGGGGCTGCTGGGCTTCACAACACTCCCGAGCACTGTCAGCTTCTGTCTTCATTTCATCAAGCCGCCCCAGTTGTGGTGCCACTGCTTTGTCATATTCACCAACTATCGGTGACTCTTTTATCTTAGTATGTGATACAAAGGAATCCTCCAGTTCCACACTAATGAATTTCTGCTTGGGGGATAGTATTCAGGTTCCAAAAATAAAATATGAATTGATTGAGAGTCTGATTTTAAAATTAGTCCTTTTAAATACAGTAATTTTCTGGAAGCACAAAGGGACCTTCAACAGCTTGGACTCACGGTTCCTTCACATACCAACACTGGTTTTCTTCCCTTCATCCATTATTCCCCAACAGGGCTGTGCTTTATAATTCTCTGGTAGACATATCTCTGTGCTTTCTTCTGGGACCAGACTTCTCCACTTCTATTTCCCCAGGCCTGACTATAGCATAAGCTACCAAACCCAAAAGTTTACTTGTAACTTATTAAACAGTCTTAGAAAATGTAAAGTCTTCTATCCAAGGTTAACCCAAATATCTGTAATCACTACCTCTCCCCGACCCTAAACATTTTAGAATTAGCTTTTAAGGGGTGCCTGGATGGCTCAGTCAGTTAAGTGTCCAACTCTTGATTCCGGCTCAGGTCATAATCTCAGTCGTGAGATAGAGCTGGCGTTGGACTCCACGCTCAATGTAGAGCCTGCTTAGGATTCTCTCCTTCTGCCCCTCTCCCACTTGCACATGCACTCACTCTCTCTCAAAAAAATAAAAATAAAAATAAATTAAAAAAAATAGAATTAACTTTAAAAATTTTTTTACTTATTTAAGTTTATTTATTTACTTTGAGAGAGAGTAAGCACAAGCAGGGGAGGAGCAGAGAGAAGGATAGACAGAATCCCAAGCAGGCTCCACACCATCAGTGCACAGCCTAATGTGGGGCTCGAACTCATGAACCGTGAGACCATGACTTGAGCTGAGATCAAGAGTTGGATGCTTAACCAACTGTGCCACTCAGGATCCCCGAAAAAGAATTAACTTTTAAGATCAGAAAAACATTTATTGGATTTTGATTGCAATTGCATTGAAAAAATACAAGTATTTGAGAGAGAAGTGACAGCTTTATGATAATGTTTTCCAATCCACGAACATGATGTATCTCTTGTTTTATTTGGGCAACTTTAATTCATTAAAGGTTTATCATTTTTTTTTTCAGTGAAAGTGTTGTGTGTCTTCTGTTAGCTTTTCCTAGGTATTTATATTTTTGAAGTTTCCATAAATATTATTTTTACTGTTTCTTGTTGCTAAATAAAAATGTAATAATTTGTGTAATTACATTTTACCTAACAGACTTGCTAGATACTCTTTAATAATTTGCCTTTAGATTATTTTGGATTGTCTACAAAGAAAATCATGTCGTTTATGAATTATGACCATTTTATTTACTTCTTTACAATACTTATAAATTTATTTATTTCCTTGCCTTACTGTGTTGGCCTGGGACTCCAGAACAATGATTAATGGAAGTAGTAATAGATAACCTGTGTCTTCTAATAAATCTTAAGGAGAATGCTTCATTTTTTTCAGAGGTAAATATGATATTTGTTGTAGGCTTAATTTTGTTCGAGCAGGAAGTTTCCTTTTATTTTTAATTTGCTAACAATGTTTTTTAAAAGTCATGAAAGAGTGTTGAAATTTAACTAAGTAGTTGTATAACTTGAACTGGTTATATGGTCTTCTTTAATCTGTTAATGTTGGAAATTATATCAATTGATTTTCAAATGTTGAACCAATGTTGCATTACCAGAATAAATTAAACTTAGTCATAAGGTAGTATGTCTTTTATATGTTGCTAAATTCAGTTTGCTAATATTTTATTTAAAAATTTTAAATCCATGTTCATTATTGAGCATTACCTATAATTTTCTTTCTTATTTTCTCTTTCTTGGATTTTAATTATCATGATTATACCATTCTCTTAAAATAAATTATAGAGTATTCTCTCTTTTATAAGTTTCTGGAAGAGCTGGTTTAAGATTGGAATTATCTCTTTCTTGACTGTCAGGTAGAATTCAACACAATCATTCAATAGGATCTTGTTGATTTTCTGGCTGGTAGTTCTATCAGTTTCTGAGATGGGCTGTTTAAGTCCCCAGCTGTAATTGTGGTTTGTCTATTTCTCCTTTCAGCTAGATCAGTTTTTGCTTCATGTAATTTGAAGCTCTGAAGTTGAGTGCATACACATTTAGGATAATTACATCTTCTGTTAAGAGTTGAATTGTGTCATCCAAAAAGATATGTTGAAGTCATAACTCCTGGTATCTGTGAATTTGACCTCACTTGGAAATAGATGCAATCAGGTTATAGTGAGGCCACGTTGGATTAGGGTCGGCTTTATAAGAAGAAAAAAAATTGGACACAGACACAGGGAGAAGGTAGCTATGTGATGAAAGAGGCAGAAATTGAAGTGATGCATCTACAAGCCAAGGAATGCCAAAGGTTGCCAGGAAACACCAGAAGCTAGAAGGCAAAAAGAAGAATTCTCCCCTACACGTTTCAGAGGGAGCATGGCCTTGCCAACACCTTAATTTCAGGATTTTACCCTCCAAAACTGTGAGATAATAAATTTATATTGTTTTAAGCCACCCAGTTTGTGGTACTTAGGAAACTAATGTATCTTCCTAGTGGACTGATCCTTTATCATTGTGTAATATTCCTCCTTGTCTCTAGTAATAATCCTTTGCTTTGAAATCTACTTTATCAGATATGAATATGCCACTCCTGGTTTTTTAGATCAATGTTTGCATCGTAAATCTTTTTCAATCATTTTTTTCAACCTACCTATTTCATTGAATTTGAAGTGAATTTCTTGTACACAGCATATTTTTAAGTGATGTTTATTTATTCATCCCACTTATCTTTGCCTTTTAACTGGTATATTTAGACCACACTCAAGGTGATGTTGTTAATGCTTAAGTCTGCAATTTTGTTATTTGTTTTTGTTTCCACTAGTTCTCATTCCTTTGTTTCTTTTTCTTGCCTTTCTGTGGGTTATTTGAACATTTTTTTTAGGATCTTATTTGTAGTGTGTTTGAGTGTGTCTCTTTGTATACTTTTCATAGTGGTTGCTCTAAATATTACAATATAAATATATGACTTATTATGTTCTACTGGCATCAACATTTGAGCATTTATAGTGAAGTTCAGTAACCTTACTTCTATTTAGGTCCCTTTGCCTTCTCCACTTTCAAATATCATTGTCTTGAGTATCAGGTGGTGTTACAGTTTTTGTTTCAGTCATCAAATATGACTTCTAGAACTCAGGAGGAGAAGGACAGTCTACTGTATGTACCCATATTTCTAATCTTCCCATTGTTCTTCCTTCCTGATGCTCCAAGATTCCTTCTTTTATCATATCTTGTCTCTTTGAAGACATTCCTTTCGCTAATAAGGGTAGGTCTGCTAGAGACCAATTCTTGGCATTTTCCTTCCTTCAAAAGTGTCTTTATTTCCTCTTCATTCCTGAAGGATAGTTTCACAGGAAATAGAATTCATGGTTGACAGTTCTGTTCTTTCACCACTTGAAAAATGCACCACTTCCTTCTGGGCCTGCATATTTTTTATGAGACATCTTCTGTCATTGGAATTAGTGTTCTTTATAGGGAATGCATCATCTGGAAGCTGCCTTGGCCCTTCTGGCCAACCTGGTAGTTCTCAAGCCTCAGCAAGTACCCACAGCCTGTGTGATTAACTAAATCTTTCTTCGTGTATCTATAGATCAGGCATTCTTTTCAAAAACAAAGCCCATCTACACATCACCAAATTCTCTTGCACAAACCTCCCTCCCCTCTGGGCACCAAGGAACTAGACCCCCTTGCACAACCTCCAAGCTGAGATAACATCTGTAGCTGGCACCATCAAGTCTCCATGCAATCAAAAAATGCTATGGATTGGGGCACCTGGGTGGCTCATTCAGTTAAGCATCCAACTCTTGATTTTGGCTCAAGTCATGATCTCATGGTCGTAAGCCTGCTTAAGATTCTCTCTCTCCCTCTCTCTCTCTCTCTCTGCCTACCCCCCTCGCTCTCTCTAATAATAATAATAAATAATAAATAAAAAGAGTAATGTTACAGATCAATGCACTCTCTTTACTGATTAACTGCCCTAAACTCCTTTAAAAACCCCTGCACCAGGCAGACACCTTAAAGCTGGCCTTTGGACAAGATTCTGCCTTTTCCCCAGATTGCCCGACGCCTGAAAAAAGCTCATACTCTTTTTCAAACAAAACTCTTGAGTATTGGCTTTTTGAGTAATGGGCAGTCAAACTTGGGTTTTGGTAACAATTTCTATTTTCAAGATTTTTTTTCTTTTTCTGAAGTTTCCATAAGTTGTGTTGTGTGTTGGAGTAGACCTCTTCGGATTTGTTCTGTTTGGGATTTGTTCATCTTGAATATATAGGTTTGTGTCTTTTGCCAAATGTGGGACGTTTTCAGCTATTATTTCTTTGAATACTCTTTCAGTCTCACTCTCTTTTTCTGGGACTCTGATACGAATGTTTGCACTGTCTCACAGGTCCCTCCTGATCCCCTGAAGCTCTATTCTTCTTTTTTCCTCAGCCTATCTTACCTCTTGTTCATACTGGATAAGTTCTGTCGATTTGTGCTAAAGTTCACTGCGTCTATCCCCGGTCATCTTCATTCTACTATTTAACCCAGCAATATAAAAGAAATATTTAATTGTATTTTTCAGTTCTATAATTTTGATGTTTCTTTTTTATATAACTTCTGTTTCTTTGCTCACATTTTCTGTTTTTTTCTTGTTTGAAAAGAATGTGTAATGATTGTTAAAGCACTTTACAATGGCCTCTTTAAAAATCCTTGTCAGATAATTCCAACATCTGATTCATTTCCATATTGGTATTAGATGATCGTTTTTTCTCATTGAAGTTGTGATTTTCTTGGTTCTTGGTATGATGAGTGATTTTCAATTATACCCTGGACATTTTGCCCATTATGTTAAAAACAACAACAACAAAAAACCAACTCTGGTCCCTATCTAAACACTTTATTTTAACAGGCATTTACCTTGTTTAGGTTTAGCATGCAAGTTCTATCCAACTTTTGTGAGCTGTAGTTTCAGTGACAGTTTAATTTTCAGAGCCTTTGTGGTATTATTTTGGTCTCCTTGCTTTTTTCAGGTGACACTGGGATTCCCACTTGTTCCTACTGTTGCTGCCTAAGAAAACAGAAGGATTTGTGCAGACTGGGCCATTTAGTGTCCTCCAGCAAGGAGAAGGGAGCCTTAGTTCTACAGGGACAAAGAAGCTTCCTGGCTGGGCAGCCTGTTGTGGTGGGGTCCCTCTTGCTGATCACCTGTCCTCCCACCCCAGTGTCTCTGAATGGAGAAGGGAAATCTCAGGCCCATGAACACAAAAAGATGTGCCATGCCTTGCTACTGTTGTGATAGCGCCTCTCCTGTTCATGTTATGTGGCCTCTCTAGTGTCTCTGACTAGGAGAGGGCAGTCTCAGGCCCACAAGGACAAAGCAGACTTTCCTGCTTGGGATGCAAATTGTGATGGGGGCCAGCGGTCCAGTGCTGCTCAGCTGTCCCAGTATCTCTTGATGGGGGAAGTGAATCTCAGGCCCAGAAAAGTGCTATCCCTAACCACTAATCATTAGCAGGGCTCCTTGCCAGTGATGCCAGGCTCGCAGGGTGGTGTTTTCCTGTTTGATACTGGTGGGGAGACGGCAGGGGGAAGGGGAATGGGAAGTGGTGAATGAACCAACCTGGGCTACTTGCTGTTGCTAAGATGGGTGTTCAGAAACACTGGGTCCGAGGTGCCGTTGGGTGAGGTGTTTGTAAAATACGCTGCTGCTGGGTATTGAGATTCCAAACCAGTTTGCCATCTTTTTACAACCTTTTATTAGAGTTCTCCTTTGGCTACCTTTTGTGTTACTTCCAGGGTCTACAGATGTATTTAGTGGGAAGGAGCAGAGAGAAACAAATCTACACCATCTTATGTGAACTGGAAATTATTTACTTATTCAGTTCTCTTACCATTTGTAGACTATTCAGGTTTTCTATTCATTTGAAAATCAGCTTTGGTAAGTTAACTTTTCTAGGACTTTATTTTCTTTAAGTTTCTAGGACTAAGTTTTCAAATGTGCTGTCAAAAAGATTTCATTTTATTGTCTTTAAATCTCTATAGTTATAGTTTTATTATTTTTTTTTTAATTTCTTATTGTGTTTGTTTATTCTCTTTTGTTCCCCCCCTGGTAATCTTTGCTAAAGAATTACCTATTTTTTTTAAGATTTTATTTTTAAGTAATCTCCAAAACCCAACGTGGGGCTTGAACTCACAGCCCTAAAATCAAGAGTCACATGCTCTATCAACTGAGCCAGCTAGGCATCCCAAGAGTTATCTATTTTATAAGCCCTTTTTTAAAATGTTTATTTACTTCATTTTTTAATGTTAATTTATTTTTGAGAGAGAGAGAGCATGAGCAGTGGAGGGGCAGAGAGAAAGGGAGACACAGAATTTGAAGCAGGCTCAGAGCCCGATGCGGGGCTCGTACTCACAAACCATGAGATCATGACCCAAGCCCAAGTCAGTAGCTTAACCGACTGAGTCACCCAGGCGCCCCTATTTATTTCTGAGAGAAAGAGACAGAGTGCAAATTGGCGAAGGGCAGAGAAAAAGGGAGACACAGAATCTGAAGCAGGCTCCAGGCTCTGAGCTGTCAGCACAGAGCCCAACGCCAGGCTCGAATCTACCAACCATGAGATCATGACCTGAGCTGAAGTCAGAAGCTTAACCAACGGAGCCACTCAGGTGCCCCATAAGTCTTTTTGAATTGCTAGTTTATACCTTTGATGAGTCTTTCAACTTTATGTTAATTTATTAATTTCCTCCACTCTGCCTTTCTTTGGGTTTGTTCTCAATTCTTTTCCAAATTTCTTAAATTGGAGACTTAGCTTATTAATTTTCAGCCTTTCTTCTTTTCCAATATATGTATCGTTTAAGACTATAAATATCCCTATAAACCCAGCAGTACTTACACAGAAAGTTTTGATATATAACATGTGGTCTCCTATAGAGGAGGGATGCCAGCTTCACCCAAAGTTTTGATGTGGAGACTGATGACACCACACATACACTGAGAGTATGAAAAAGTTTATTCCTGACATAATAAGGTTTTCTGGGGAGTAAGGTAAGCTTGAAAGCAGCTCCAAAGATGGCTTGGGAGAGCAGGAAGGGGCAACTGGCTTGGGATTTTATGGTGGTTAAGGGGTGGGTTTGAGGTGAGAGTTCCCACAGGTTGACTAGAGCTTGTGTGGCTTGAATGTCTTACTAGTACCAGAGGAAGGAAGGAACATCCAAACTTTCCTATCTCCTTGCCCAGCAGTGAGACGAAGGCGAAGGAGTGGTGGAGCCTGAAAATTATCAGCAAACATCACCAATGGAGTCAGACTCTTTATGGCAAAGAATATTACCACTATAATTTATTTCTAAATATTGTTAGTGCCATCATGACTTCTTTGAGTAAGAGTGGTTTAGAAGTATGTGTGTATATTCTAAAGTATCTAACTTTAGATGGTGTTTTCGCTGTATTTAAAAACTTCTAACTAGAGGCGCCTGAGTGGCTCAGTCAGGTAAGCGGCCGACTTCGGCTCAGATCATAATCTAGTCATTTGTGGCTTTGAGCCCCACATCAGGCACCACGCTGACAGTGTGGAGCCTGCTTGGGATTCTCTCTCTTCCCCTCTCTCTGCCCCTCCCTGGCTTGTGCTGTCTCTCTCACTCTCTCTCAAAATAAATAAACTTTAAAAAATAAAAATAAAAATTTCTAACTAAACCGCATTGTGATTGGAGAATGTGGTAGTATGTTAATTTTGATATGTTTCACAAGAATTTTAAAGGAATTTTAATTCTCAAATTTAGAATGTAATGTTTGAGTTACTTTTCTCCACTTGTTTTAAAAATTATCCTTTTCTTTGCTGTCTACGATTTCACCATGACTTGTCAAAGTTTTCTTTTATTTATTTTCTTTTATTTATTCTATTTGTGATACATGAAGGCTTTGTGTGTGTTTCTCATAAAATGTGGAAAATTCTCTGTCACTATCTCTTTGAAGACTGCCTCTTCCTCCTTTTCTGTTATTTCTGTTTTAGACTTTGAATAGATACTTCTTGGAACTTGGTGCTCTAGCCTCCTTATCTAATATTTCTTTCATTTTTCCATTTTCTGGATAATTTGAATTCTGGGTAATTTCTTCCAATGTACCTTTCAGTACACCAATTTTCTCTAAACTGTTCTAACGTGCTCCACTGAGTTTTATCAGTCTAATTATTTTATTTTTCATTTCTAGAAATTCTTGCTGGCTGTTGTCCAAATCTTAGTGGTCTCCCTTCAAATTCTTTTATTCTTTGAGCACATTTTGAGCTTTTAAATTTTTCTTTAAATATATTAAGTATGTTTATTTTATAATCTATGCATGATAATTTGAATATGTTAAGTCTTTTGGGGCCTAATACAACTGTTGTTTCTTTGGCTGTCACTTATGGGACCTTATTTCTGCCCTATTATCTGTTTTTCCTAGAGCTGTTTATTTGTTCATTCATTCATTCATGTATTCATTCGTTCATTCATTCACTTTGGAATCTTTGGGAATGCTTTGGGATTTCGTTGGAAGTCGCATTCCTGAAAAGATGATTTGCTTTTGCTTAAGGGCACTATATCAACCTGGATAAATTAAATTATCTACTGAAAGTTTTTAGAGATTTCTAGGAGTCACATAGATTGTATGCATTTGGCCTCAAACCTACTTTGGGCACGCCTGGTATTATAAATTCTCATGGGAGATTACCTACCTCTCCTTTGTTACAAGTTTGAGACAAGTAATTTTCACCCCTCTCCTCCTTTTTTTGTAGAAGGTTTGTTTCTCATTTTCCTTTTGGGTTCTAGCTTTATGAAGAGATCTCCTGTTAGACTTCTGAGGTCCGACTTCACTCCTGTTCCCTGGCATAACACAGGCACTGAAACCCCCAAAGATCAAAATCTCCAGGGATTAGGAGAAATCCCTTTAGGAGAAATTAGGGATTAGGAGAAATTTCCCATTAGGGAAAAAGCAGACCTGGGTGCTCTCTTACTTATTGGGAGTTCCTCCTAGTATTATTTTTGGCCTCTGTAAATCCTTTCATTTGTCTCAACTCAGAAAATCTTTAAACAAATTTTTTAAAATAGACTTTTATTTTTTAAGTTTTAGGTTCACGGCAAAATTGAGCATACAGTACCAAGAGTTCCCACATACCCTCTGCTTCCCCCCCGTGCCACAACCTCTCACTTCTCTGATGGATCTCACTAAAGTTGTTAATTTTTCAGTTTATTTAGCGTTTCCCTTGTTGTTGAGACAGAATGCAACTTCCAAGCTTCCAAGCTTTCTCACATGGGAGACCAGAAACCAGAGTTTTACTTTTCTTTTTTACGGTTTCTCAGTGGTCTCCCCTCATCTACGGTCAACAATTTTAAAAATATCTTATTTACAGTTTTAATTACTTTAGTCTAAAAGGGTTATTCCAGGTATCTAGTTGGCCAAAGTATCCAAAATGGAAATCCTTATTATTTTCTTTTGAATCAGAATTGTTAGCTTTCTAATTTGGCAATCTATATTGCAACTATCCAATTTATACTGCAACTATCACTTTGAGAGTTCTTGTTTCTCCTCACGCTGACCTAGGCATACCTTGAACATAGTCTGAACATCTTTACCTATATTACCTACTTCGTTGTATCTCATCTTTATCTAAATGCCTATCGTTACTAACATTTTATTGATTTGTAAGAGTTTATTATTATAAACCTCGTTTGCCAAATCTTATCTATTGTATCTTTTCCCCAGGTACTCAGTTTCCTGTGTTTTTTTTTTTTTTTACCTTAAATTTGATGTATTTCCTATTCCTAAGTTCCAACTCAAAAATTCTAATTCACCAGGTTTGAAGTAAGCTCTAAGAATATGTATTTTAAAGAAATACTCAGCTGTTACTGTGAACCACATCCTGCAAAAATACTAATAGATACTATTAGTTTCATAGATCATTAGATAAATCAAAAAAAAGGTACCGTGACTTCAAGTCTGCTATTCTTCACACTATACCAGTTACACCTTTCTGACCCCACTTTGGTTCTTGCTTCCTTCTTTCTCCATCCAATTTTCACAAGACACTACCCATTACTACAAACATGAAAATCCTGTGGCAGATAAGAGAAGTATAAGCTGCTTTTCTAGTAGACATGAAGTCATTAAAACTGCAGACCTTGGGGCGCCTGGGTGGCTCAGTCGGTTGAGCACCCGACTTCGACTCAGGTCATGATCTCGCAGTTCATGAGTTCGAGCCCCACATCGGGCTCTGTGCTGACAGCTCGGAGCCTGAAGCCTGCTTCGGATTCTGTGTCTCCCTCTCTCTGCCCCTTCCCCACTCATGCTTTGTCTCTCTCTATCTCTCAAAAATGAATAAACATTAAAAAAAATTATAAAAAAAAAAAAAAGACTGCAGACCTTAACACCAGACAGATCTGGGTTCAAGTCCTGGCTCACAGGATTATTTTTTCAGCTGCTGTGTGATCTTAGCCATGATTACATAAGGAGGTTACTTAATCTCTTTATGCCTCAGTTGTCTCATTGGTAACATGTAAATAATCAAGACACTTAAACTCACAGTCAGAATAGCGGTTAATGGAATAGTATTTGAAAAGCAGAGGCTTCGAAGCATAGTAAGTGACCGATCACAAACAGTAGCACTTCTGTGTTACTATTTTTTTTGCTGAGCTTATGAGAATTTGCTCTAATTTTTGTACCAAGGTCAGGGCTACAGTTCTGCCTCAGATGCAGGTAATAAAGAAATATATTATCTGGAAAGAATTAAAAACCAACTGAGTAAAAGTCTGCCTGCTTTTTAAAAAAATTAATTATTTCATTTTTTTTTTTTAATTTTAGAAAGAGAACACACGAGTAGGGAAGAGGGGCAGAGGGGGAGAGAGAGAATCTTAAGCAGGCGCCAAGAGTCCAAGAGTTGGACAGTTAACTGACTGAGCCACCCAGGCGTCCCAAAGTCTGCCAGCTTTTTATCGTTACTATATAAATCTGGAATTCTAAACAAGTACTATTCCCCGAATATTTTTTGTTGTTGTTGGACTAGGTTCTAAATAATTGCCATGGCTACTGTTAAGTTTTTATTATACGTGACCTTCAAGGTAGCAATTTTGTTGCTTATTCTTCAGTAAACATTGCATTCTACATGGAGGTTAAGGATGAGAGCTCTGGCCCTTGCCATTCAGACTAGCTCCATTCATTCATTCATTCATTCATTCACATCCAAGTTAGTTAGCATATAGTGCAACAATGATTTCAGGAGTAGATTCCTTAATGCCCCTTACCCATCTAAACATCCCCTCTCCCACAACCCTGTTTATTCTCTATATTTAAGAGTCTTTTATGTTTTGTCCCCCTCCCTGTTTTTATATTGTTTTTGCTTCCCTTCCCTTATGTTCATCTGTTTTGTATCTTAAAGTCTTCATATGAGTGAAGTCATATGATATTTGTCTTTCTCTGCCTAATTTCGCTTAGCCTAATGCCCTCTAGTTCCATCCACGTAGTTGTAAATGGCAAGATTTCATTCTTTTTGATTGCTGAGTAATACTCCATTTTGTGTGTGTGTGTGTGTGTGTGTGTGTGTGTGTGTGTGTGTGTGTGTATACACCACATCTTCTTTATCCATTCATCCACTGATGGACATTCGGGCTCTTTCCATACTTTGGCTATTGTTGGTAGTGCTGCTATAAACATTGGGGTGCATGAGTCCCTTCAAAACAGCACACCTGTATCCCTTGCATCTGCTGGGTCATAGGGTAATTCTAGTTTTAATTTTTTGAGGAACCTCCATACTGTTTTCCAGAGTGGCTGCACAAGTTTGCATTCCCACCAGCAGTGCAAAAGAGATCCTCTTTCTCCGCATTCTCACCAACATCTGTTGTTGCCTGAATTGTTAATGTTAGCCATTTTGACAGGTGTGAGGTGGTATCTCATTGTGGTTTTGATTTGTATTTCCCTGATGATGAGTGATGTTGAGCATTTTTTTTTATGTGTCAGCTGGTCATCTGGATGTCTTCTTTGGAGAAGTGTCTATTCATGTCTTTTGCCCATTTCTTTACAAGATTATTTGTTTTTGAGTTTGATAAGTTCTTTATAGATTTTGGATACTAACCCTTTATCTGATATGTCATTTGCAAATATCTTTTCCCATTCCATTGGTTGCCTTTTAGTTTTGCTGATTGTTTCCTTTGCTGTGCAGAAGCTTTTTATTTTGATGAGGTCCCAATAGCTCATTTTTGCTTTTGTTTCCCTTGCCTCTGGAGACGTGTTGAGTAAGAAGTTGCTGCGGCTGAGGCCAAAGAGGTTTTCGCCTGCTTTCTCCTCGAGGATTTTGATGGCTTCCTGTCTTACATTTAGGTCTTTCATCTATTTTGAGTTTGTTTTTGTGGATGGTGTAAGAAAGTGGTCAAATTTCATTTTTCTGCATGTCGCTGTCCAGATTTCCCAGCACCATTTGCTGAAGAGACTGTCTGTATTCCATTGGATATTCTTTCCTGCTTTGTCAAAGATTAGTTGGCCATACATTTGTGGGTCTATTTCTGGGATCTCTATTCTGTTCCACTGATCTGAGTGTCTGTTTTTGTGCCATCCATGCATTCATTTTGAGAGTAAGTTTGTAAGGGTTCATAATCATTCAAACTAACTTTGGGTGTAGTTTGTTTCTCAATTCATATGATACCACACATTCTGGTGTTCAAACAAAAAATTCAAATAATGATAGCACAGTGATTGTAAAGACAAAGATACATTCTTCAACTCTGTCATTGTATGTGATAGTGAGGTTTTTATTTGTACTTAAGGGGTGCTTGGGTGGCTCAGTCAGTTGAGTGTCAGACTTCGGCTCAGGTCATGATCTCGCAGTCTGTGAGTTCGAGCCCCACATCGGGCTCCGTGCTGACAGCTCAGAGCCTGGAGCCTGCTTCAGATTCTGTGTCTCCCTCTCTCTCTGCCCCTCCCCCGCTCATGCTCTGTCTCTCTGTCTCTCTCTGTCAAAAATAAATAAAAATTTATTTGTACTTAAAATTTTAGATTATAGAGATGTTTAAAAGTTGCTAGAATTGATCCTGAAGAAATAAAGACATGGCAGTTTGCCAATTTTTGAATTCTGTTGTGAAATTGGATTTTCATGAATCTCTGCTTATCCTTTTGTTTAAAACTTCTCTTGGGACGCCTGGATGGCTCTGGCGGTTGAGCGTCCAACTCTTGATTTCAGCTCAGGTCATGATCCCAGGGTTGCGGGATGTAGCCGTATGTCAGGCTCTGTGCTGGGCCTGGAGCCTGCTTAAGATTCTCTCTCTCCTTCTGCCCTCCTCCCCCACGCCCACTGGCTCTTTTTCAATTTAAAACTTCTCTTAGGGGCACCTGAGTGGCTCAGTCAGTTAAGCGTCGGACTCTGGCTCAGGTCATGATCTCATGGTTTGTGGGTTCGAGCCCCACACCAGGCTCTGTGCTGACAGCTCAGAGCCTGGAGCCTGCTTCGGATTCTGTGTCTCGCTCTCTCTCTCTGTCCCTCCTGCGTTCACACTCTCGTGCTCTCTCTCTCTCTCTCAAAAATAAACAGTAAAATTTTTAAAAATGATAAATAAAAATAAAAAATAAAAAAATAAAACTTATCTTACTAGTTTATCTTGCTTCATGTGAAAACTTCTGAAGTGAAAATTAATAAGAAATTAACAACAAGTCTTGCTATACTGTCCATTAAACAACAGTATGTGAAAATGAATTCTCATAAAGCCATTGACAAATCTGCAGAAGTCAAGGCCCAAACAGAAACTGTAATGTTGTTATTCTTTACTGTGATAAACTAATGTGAAGGCACAAGTTTTACTACATACACACACACACACACACACACACACACACACACACACACACACACATATGTAACAAGTGTTAACCTATTCTTTCTGTCCTTTTTCTGCTCTCTATATATTTTACTTTTTAAAACTTTTTCCTGGAGCCTGTTTCTGATTCTGTGTCTCCCTCTCTCTCTGCCCTTCCCCCGTTCATGCTCTGTCTCTCTCTGTCCCAAAAATAAATAAACGTTGAAAAAAAAAAAGAAAAAGAAAAAAAAACTTTTTCAATTATATGATTACAAAGGGAAGTTCAATAAAAGAAAATTTCCACTTTTTTCAAAGCTTTTGAAATGGAATTTTCACTTTTATTTATTTTTACTGACGTGACATACTGTAAGGTTCAAAAAAAGAAATGTTCACTGTTTACATGTTTTCTGGCCATTATTATTATTTACTTCATCTCATGATTATTCCTAAAAATAACTTTGTCATCAAGAGGAAGAAATGTTAAAAAAAAAAGAATTAATCTACGCCAGCTGTCAAATACCCTAGATAGAACACTGGGTTTAATCCAAAAATAAGTGGAGTCTACTTCCAGAGCAGTCCAGTTACATTTTTCCCTGTCAGGCATCAGGGTTCCCACCTCACCTTCCTGTCTCCTTTCTGTTCATTCTTCTCTCTCTTCTCTTTCTCTTCATTGCCTCACCCAGCTCTGAAGTGCTGTTTTAATATGATGGACCCAGTGATAGTGGAACTGGCTCTGTGGTGAATTCATCAGAGAACAGGCTGCACAGGAAACTGAATGAAAGCCTGTGTATCACAAACCAGAAGACCAGGCAAGGTCAGAAAAGGATGCTTTATTAGGTAGCAGAGTACTGGGCTCAATTTCCTGTTGTGAGGACTCTGAATGGGGAGCATCTAGATGTCTCCACAAACTGTTTAAAGGAGCAGTCCTGTGATGGGGAAAGTGATGTGGTGGGGGAGGCCAATGATATGGGGAGGAAAAGAGAACCTAAACAAAAGGCACCACAAGAAAGAGAAATGCTTTTTCAAAACCACAATGATAAAATTCCTTTTTTTTTTTTTTCCACCAATGCTTTCTTGTCCTGAGAGTTGGTGGGGGTGCCATATATCCAAACAATACCAAAATGACAGAAAAAGTCAGTAGGTCTGGGTTAAAAATACTCATGGAAAATTCAAAAAAGAAATTTAAAAAGCAATAAATATGTAAATAAAACAATGAATGTTATAATGCTAATAAAATGAAATAGTCACCTCACTACAATTTAAGAAATATGAATAAATAGAGAATCAACTTGCCAAAGATTTAAAAAGTCACCAAGTGCTGGCATGGTAAGACAGAGAAATAGAAAGCTAATACATTATTTGTGGAGTATAAATTGGTGTCCTGGAGAATTTAGCAATATTTATCCTCAAAAATCTATATTCATTGTAACCCACCCCTTTAATTTGTACAGAGGAAATAACTATAAATTCTGATAATGATTTAACCCTACATAAATTAATTACACAATTATTATTTATAATATAGAAAATCTGGAAATACCTCAACTATCCAAAAATAGTGGTTGGTTAGATTATATCTTTTGACTGGAAATTTATCCAGTGATTAAAAATTATGTGCTATCAGATATCTAAGGACATGCAAAATATACTCTTAAGTAAAAAAAAACAAATTACTAAACATTATTCCCTATGCTTAGAAATGTAACTGGAAAATATATATTGAAGTAGAAAAAAGAATCTTTATTCCCTTCTTTCACTTCACTCTCCCTACTTGCTCTTCCCTAATTCATCCCAATCCTGAGAGGGAGTTGCTAGCGTTTGGGCAAATTCCGGGATTCTGTTTGGTCCAGTTACTGACTGGGAGCCATTGTGTATTAAAAGGTCCTATGTGTAGCTCCCTCTCCCTTGCTTCCTACTGCCCCCATGTGGTAGGATTGGTAAATTGAACGAAGATCCACTTGGACTAACCAACTTGCAAGTTCACCTAGTGTCTCTTTATACTCATCATTGCTTAGCCTCCTGTACCTTGTGGTGATCTAGAGAATGGAAGATCACAAGAAATGGAATCGGGCTTGGGAAGAAGTGGAAACACTGCTAGGCTGATAGGGAACAGGTGCTACGGCTATCCTTCAGGGTACTCAAGGTCCAGGCTGCCTGTGTAAACCACAAAGCAAGGGAGGGGATTAAAAGACACAATCGGTTATTCAAAGGCATAGGAAAAGAAAGCTCAAGGGGTAGAGGCCCCTTCTACCAAATCCTTTTGTAGCCAGACTTTGTCCAAATCACAGTAAGAAACGGTAGCAAACATCTGTTTTTATTTGTCCTGTTTTTCTTATTCTGGTAAGAGCACCATCATTTCTTCCACCAAGGTTTTTAACCTGCATAAAGCTGAACCCTTTCCTGGCTTTGGGAGTTTTAACATGGCACTATCCTGGCTGAGAACAATGCATTTCTCTGTCCATGGTATTTTATTTGGAGATGAATAAGTGCACACAAAGGGAAGATGTTTCCTTGGAACTAGATGACATGTTTGGAGCACTGAAATGAACTGCAACTCTAAAGCCTGGAACATCTGTGTGAATAAAAGTGAAGAAGTCATCCAGGAGAAGGAGAGAACATTTGCTAAATGTGATGTCAGCAAATCAATACATTGTACATAATAAGATATGCCATAATATTAATACCAACACAGCCAGTAGTAAAACACAAAACCTTAAGAGTATATTTAGCTTACATACCAAAATTTGATCACTGTCAGAAGAGTGGTCACAAATGAACTGAGGTTATCTTTTCCTTCTTGACTGTTTTTGGGATTCTGTTTTGTTTTGTTTTGTTTTGTTTTTTGTTTTGTTGAGTGGGGACATACTTTTCCAAGGCACAAGTTGAGTGGCTAATAACAAGAGTGTAGGATCTGGTAAAATGTAGTAATTCAGTTATGACAGTAAAAATGCAGAAAAGGCAATGATGTGAACAGAGGAAAATTCTAGGGAGTATCAAGATACAAAAATTCAGAAGGCTAAATTTGTGTTCAAGTCTAAGAGGTCAACTTTGGGTTTGAAATGAGATACAAAGAGAAAGGTCAGAATCTGCCTATACTCTGGTTCCAAGGAAGAAGTAAAAACAAGGAAATGGACAAAGTAGCAAAGGGTCAAGGTAATTTCCTGGAATATAAAATACTGGAGGGGCATCTGGGTGGCTCAGTCTGTTGAGTGTCTGACTCTTGATTTCGGCTTGGGTCATGATCTCACAGTTTGTGAGTTCAAGCCCTACATTGGGCTCCATGCTGACAGTGCAGAGCCTGCTTGGGATTCTCTGTCTCCCTCTTTCTGACCCTCCCCTGCTTGATCTCTCTCTCTCTCTCAAAATAAACAAATAAACATTTACAAAATTTAAAAATTTAAAAGAAAGAAGAGAAAATATTGGAAATCCCACAAAATAAATGTTGGAGATTCCACATATGGGATGGAAGTCAGTGATAGGTCATTGTAGTTTAAAGGATCATAAATAAACACCAGCTCTCTAATGGTCTTTCTAGTGTATCTGTTTAAAAGTAACAGAACGGGGTGCCTGGTTGGCTCAGCTGGTTGAGTGTCTAGCTTTGGTCAGGTCATGATCTCATGGTTCATGAGTTCGAGCCCTGCATCAGGCTCACTGCTGTCAGCGTGGAGCCTGCTTGGGATTCTCTGTCCTCCTCTGTCTCTGTCCTCCCCCCGGCTCTTGCTCTCTGTCTCAAAAATAAAACAGACCAAAAAAAAAAAAAAAGTAACAGAATTAAAAAAAAAGAATATAAATAAATAAATGTAACAGAATAAGCAAGCAAAAAAAAAAAATTGGAAAATTCAACTCCATAATTGACAGTATGGTAAACTATATGTCCAGTTCCAAGCTCACACTGCAAAATAATTTAAACATCTGGATAGTTTTTTTAATCCTCCCAACTTTTTATATGCATATAGGTATCCTAACAAGAAAGTAAGGGAAATTATCCAAGACCAAAATGGAGTAAAAGGCAAAAAGATAAATACTATAAGATAGGTGAAAAATCCCCGGACATTAGAGTAAGAAGACCTATCTTCTATCTAAGCAGAGTTTCAAGATGGACTTGGTAAGGCAATATTCCTAAAGATGGAGGCTGGAAGTTTTCCAAACTGATGAAAGATAAGAACATTCAGATTAAGATTTCCAAACCCCAAGATGGATAAATTAGACTTCCACACCCAGACACATCACACTGCATTTACAGAAGAGCAAAGAAAAGAAGACTGTAAAAGAAGCTAGAAAGAAAGGCAGATGAGATACGAAGTAATGGCAGTTTTTACAAACAGCTGAATTCTCAACAACAATGGTACTGGCCATAAGACAGCAGAATCACACCTTCAAAATCTGAGAAGAAAACATAGTATCGAATACCCAAGAAAATAAATTCTCACTCAGGAGAAAAGGGATGAAGTGAGTCTTTTCAAACAAAAATAATTTGCTATTCAAGACTCAGTTGAAGGACTCTAAAGTCCTTATGTCACACACAAAAAGAAACTGAATTTAGTAAGAAAATGCAATGTAGGAAAACAAAGTGGTAAATGTATGAATGAATCAAAATAAATACTGACTGCAGAAATGGTATTAAAATAGTATCTAATTTGGGAGAACCATTTTCAAAAAAATAATATCCTGGGAAATATATAAGTTCGGGAAATTAAACTTTTCTTGTCCTTATATTATTTTAGAAAAGGCTAAAGATAATAACTTTGTATTTTGTTACAGACAGTAATGCTACTCTTCAGTATTTATGATTCTACTCTCCTTCGGGAAACATTGGGGGCCTGTACCTCCTTGCCTACTGGAAGTTAGCACTGGCCATGAAACTAGCTTTGATCAATGAAATATGAACAGAAGTGTCACTTCCAAGAAGTATTTAAGAGTTGGTTTGAGTATCCATTCTCTCTTCCCTTTGCTGCTGTGACCAGTGACTAGTACTATTCCTGTTGAATCCTCCTCAACAGCCTGTAACCCACAGTGAGGATGAAATCTTGGTTCTTTCTGTAATTTTCAGATTGTTCATACAACAATATAAATTACTTTATCCCAACAGAAACAAGCATTGGTACTGAGAGCAGTGGGTGAAATGTGTATGGAGGTGAGAACATGTAATGCCAAAATGTTTAGTAAAAAGTCATCTGCCCTATGTTGGGAGACATATCATGTACCTAATAAAGTTATGTGTGGCTCTAAGGGAAGAAGCTGGAAAACAACTTTACTAGTGAGTGTTGATAACTGTCTGCATTTGACCATTTCCTTAGTTCAGGAAAGAATTTGCATGTTTACAAACAGGAATCAAAGGGAGTAGAGAGAATATGGAAATTCAGGGACTTTCAGAAATGGAAAAGAAAACTTCCTCACCACCCCAAATGTCAAAGCTAAATGTAAAAAATATTTGAGCAACAAAGGCTAATTATAACTCAGCCTTGAGGCAAAAGTCAAAATAAAGGAGTGCTCATTGTAACTTTATGAAAACCACTGGATGGATGAAGAACTTCAAATTGGGAAAAAGCCAAATAAGGGTGTCGTATCCAGCAAATTGTTCATTTAGATAAAATAACTCAAAGTAAATACCTAAAAGTATGTGTTCTTCCCAGTGACATCGAGTAGACTCAAGTTACCTGATATTAAAGGGAATAGGGACATAGGGATATATGTGTTAGAGAAGAAAAATAGAACACTCTAAAAAAGCATATTTATTATAAAGAACTGCAGATATGGATACTGGTGCATACAGCTGATTGAAATCAAATAGAGAGCAAGTCTATTAAGTTTGGGGGAGTTTTACTGCCAGAGGAAGCAGGGCAACAAAAGGTGGAGAAAACTGCATGGCCCACAAGGAGGTTCTACTGCCCTCGTTTTCCGATGAGACCAAGAAGAATGATACAAAAGGAAGAACTTTCCAGAAGGTAGAGTCAGGGCCACAGCGAACAATGGAAAAAGAAGTCCTTTCACTCTCTAGAGTAGACTTAATCAGGAGATATTTCCCACCCCAAAGAGGGAGGGCCTTAACCATATGTGCCCACCAGAATTTCAAAACTGCTACGGACCAGTGATTGCTATGTTTCACGGAATTTTTCTTTTCCAAATGGGGGTACTTTTCTCTTTATGCTGTGCTTATTTCATCATTGTATACTGGGAGCATGTAACAAACCCAATTTTTCTTTTCGAATTAAAAAAAAAAGTTTATTTATTTTGGAGACAGAGAGAGGCAGAGCATGAGCAGAGGAGGGGTAGAGAGAGAGGGAGACACAGAATCCGAAGCAGGCTCCAGGCTCTGAGCTGCCAGCACCGGGCCCAACGTGGGGCTCGAACTCACGAGCTGTGAGATCATGACCTGAGCCAAAGTCAGATGCTTAACCTACTGAGCCACCCAGGGGCCCCCCAATTTTTCTTTTTGGCTCAAAGGCCTTGCATCAAGAGCAAGTATAGCAAGATCTGTTGTAGAGATTGCTATGTATCCATCCTACCCTACAATACAGAGGAAACCTGAT
Organism: Felis catus; assembly: GCF_018350175.1. NCBI lineage: Eukaryota > Metazoa > Chordata > Mammalia > Carnivora > Felidae > Felis > Felis catus. Next base: position 115,717,899 of record NC_058373.1, read on the forward strand.
CCTGAGCTAACCTTTCTCACTAGATGGGAATTTGGGGTGGCTCTCCTTTGACATGGGAGTAAGCTTAACCTACATTTGGTGAGCAAAAGGGCAAACTGTGGTAGACATTACATCTCTTCACCAGTATTTCAAGTTTTCCTTTCCTTCTACTCACATGAGAGGAGTGCATTTCCCTGCTCCCACTAATTTGGGTGTGGTCCCGTGACTTGTGTCCAATGAAATATGAGAAGTGATCCAAGGAGACGTATTTAAGCACTGCTACAAACTGTCCATTCTCTGATCTTCCTCCTACAACTGATGCTCCCAAATGGTCAATCTTCCATCAGCCTACGGTGCAGAGGGGGCATGGAAACCTTTACAGTTGTAAGCCACTAAGAATTTGGGACAGTTTATTCCCAGTGCATAATACAGTCTATCTTAGTGGATACTGGTATACAAGTTAAAATATAAAGAGAAATAAAAGAACATAGAATATAACTCCAAACTGTTAGGGGAGAACAGGAATGGAAAATTAAAAATCAATCAAGAAGACTCAGAATAAAGAACAGTCCTCTACACTGAAGAAATAAAATCTTAGGAAAAGCTTGCTACATCGCCCTTCTCTTACTTCGCAACAGACCATTAGAAACTGTCAATAACAATCAATCAAGAAGAAAGTACGTTAGAATAAAAAAAGGAAAACAGAGAGAGAGCAACAGAGGGCAGCAAATAATATGGTAGAAATCAATCTAGATGTACAGTTGAACTTTAAACAACATGGGCCTGAACTGCATGTGTCCACTTATATTTCTTACAGTACAGTACTGTAAATGTATTTTCCCTTCCTTATGATTTTAGTAACATTTTTTTCTTCAGCTTACTTTATTGTAAGACTATAGTATGTAATATATATATAACACACAAAATATGTATTAATTGACTGTTGATGTTATCGGTAAGGCTTCCAATCAACAGTAGACTATTAGTAGTTAAATTCTGGAGGAGTCAAAGTTACATGTGGATTTTTGACCACGTGGGGGTCAGCACCCCCAACCCGTGTTGTTCAAGGGTCAACTGCATTAGTCGTATCTTGGAAGGTTTCTGCATTAATAATCTCCAAATCTCAGTGACTTACAGAATCTGTTTGTTTTTCACACACATTGCATGCCAGTCTTTGGTTGGCCTTAGCTATTCAATCTGGAACCTAGACTGAAGGAATGGCTTCAGTCTGCCACAGGTATGGTGGCAGAAAACAACTCGTTAGAACAACAATGACTCTGTATATACAAGCTTTTACTGAGAAGTAGTACATTTATTTCTACTCACTTCTAATTAGTAAAAAACAAAAACAAAACAAAAACACAAAAGAAATCATTAAGGCCAAGCATCTTAATAGACTTAGATGTCAATGGGGTTATAATACTTTAGTAGGGACAGGCTTAGAAGAGACAGGGATTGTAAGGAGGGGCTGTTAGGAAGGGTCAGGGACAATTTTGATAATAATCTACTATACCAAATATAAAACTGATCCCAATAAATGGAAATTGTCTAGACTATCCAATTTGAAGTCAGTGATTATCACACTGGATTAAAAATAATCCAACCCTCTGCTCTTTATAAGTGCCTCACAAAACACAAGGACAGAAAAAGTGTGAAAGTCAAAGCATGGGAAAAAGAGACTAGGAAAATATTAAAGAAACTTGGGGTAGCTATACTAATGCCATACAAAATAGACTTTAAAGCAAAAAGCATTTCTAGAGATAAAGATGATCACTACATAATGATAAAGGTCTCATCAGAAAAATATAACAATTCTAAACTTTATGGCTTAATAACATAGTCTCAAAATATATAGACGATTTCACTATCATAGAGGAGGATTTTAACTAATGTCTTATAGTAAATTAAATAGACCAAAAAATAAGGATATAAAGAATCTGAGCAACACAATTAACAAGTTAAATGGAAAGCAGAGAAAGAGAAAGAGTGAGAGAGAGAGAGAGAGAGAGAATACTGCACTCAACAGCTGTAGAATATATTCTTTCCAAGCACAAAATATTTATGATCATGCATACAAATGTCAGTAAATTTTCAAAAATTAGTACCACACAGAACACTTACTTAACAACAATAAAATTAAGTCACAAACCAATAACAGATGAGTAAAACTATTCGCACGTGTTTAGAAATTTTAACATTTATTTGTGGGTCAAAAAATGTGGTAATAGAAATCAGAAAATTCTCAGAACCAAATAATGAAGAATGTCATATTCAATATTTGCGTGTAGTCAATATTTGCGAGATGCTGCTAAAGTCTTAGTTTGGGAAAAATGGATAATTGTATGTTCCTAAGTAAACACAAAAGGCTCAAAAGTAACGAACTAATAAGCATTCCAACCTTAGACATTATGGGAAAAATACAGAACAAACTTTACAAGGCACAAAAGATATAATCAAGTTGTTTATTAAGAGAGAAATTACATAAGAAATCTGGGGCCAAACACAAGCCCCTGCATGCCTGTTTTAGACCAATCAGCATATCAACAGTATCTTTTAAGGTCCAAACTTATAACTGTGTAAGAGAAGAAAAAGGGAAAACCCGTCAGGAAGGAGGGGCAGCAGCAGAAGCGAACGGAAGAAGCAAAGCCAAGACTGTGGTTTCAGCTGGGTCTAGCCTCAGCCCCACATCTCCAGGAGCTCTGATGCACACAGCACAGCACAGTCTTTCCCACCTTAGCAGGGGAGTGAGGTTTCTGTATCTCCATAACAGGCATTAGGCAGTCACTGTTTGCAGGCTGTAACAGGGATAAGTAATGCATAACTTCCAGACACCTCCTGGTGATGTTGTTCCAATCTACCAAAGGCAAGCCTCTTGAAAATGTTGCAAGTGCATTAGTAGCATCGTCGCGTGGAGCAGCTGGAGGAGAATGCGTACACCAAGCCAACGAAAGCAAACTCAGGACGTCTGGACACAGCACCAACACTGTCTGCTGTGCTCCACCCCTTGAACCACTCAGGTCCACTTGCTTTACACATTAGGTTCGCTCCATTCTTTGGCAACTTCTCCAGGATTCTGGTTGATTACAATTTCTACGAAAACTTGAAAGAGAAGTTAGTGGGATAAACTATAGCCTCCACAGCTGCCGTCAGTCCTGAGGTCAGAACTGACAAGGATGATTTCCTTTCTTTACTAGCCAGTCTACATTCCCCTCACCCTGTGCTTGCATTTCTGCTGGTCTAGGTGGCTTCCTGTGTGGTACTGTCACCTGAGGGGTCTGAGACTTTGGTTACCATGCTGTTGTCTGGCCACAGTTAAGCTCTGCTTGCCAATTTACAAGGTCTGGATTACCAAGAGTGGCTCACATGAGTGCTACATATAAATCTTCCCTGCTACCAGTATGTAGCAGTAACCTTGCCTTCCCATGAATATCAAATTCAATTACCCCTTCAAGTATGGTAACTCTTTTCTCCTCTTGCTGGTCTATTGGCACAATGAGCATAAAATGACCAGTGGCAGCCAACACCTTAAGTTTAGTGGAACTATTAATGTTTCCCTTATTGGAAGTGTTCCCTTTCTAGAAACCAGGACCTCTAGTTCTTCAACTGAAGAGCCCTAAAGTTTCAGAAACTGGAAGCAAAAGTTTCCCATGTGGGTTGCTGGAACAGAGCGATCCTTCCCAGTCCTTGGTTCCCAGCAGTAACACAGAACCATACAGCCATCACTGATTTAAGGGGAAAATGGCAAACCTTTTCTTTAAAGTGCCAGTCGGTACATATTTTAGACTTTGTGGACCATACAGTCTCTGACCTGACTACTTTGCCGACGTAGCCTAACAGAAGCCACAGACAATATATAAATGATGAGTGTGCTTGTGTCCCAATGACATCATGTTTGTAAAACAGTAGCAAGCCCGATTTGGCCTCTGAACCAGTTCGCCAACCTCTGCTTTAACATATACGTATACTGTATCCTGAAGGAATACCTTTGTAAGACATCACCTTCAAACGGTTGCTTTGGCTGTGTCTCTTTGAGGCCATTTCATTGCTCTTTCAGGCTAGCAGCTTAGCAATGATGTGGGATGTAGTGGGATCAGTGAATCACAGAGACATGTACCCACTGCAGAACCGCTTTTTTTCATAAATCCAGCCCTTTGATCTGAAGTGCCAGTATGTGGGAGATCCCATGTCAGTAAATCAGATACTCTGTGAGTCCTTGAATAGAGGCGCTGACCAAGTTGGTAACAGGCAGGAAAGGTAAACGCACACTTAGAAAACATGTCCATCTTAGTCAAAATGAACTGCTGCCCTCTCCAGGGTGGAAAGGGTCTCACGTAATCACTAAGCGACTCCTCAAAGATTCGCACACTAAAAGGGTCCGGCATCCGTCTCCGTGGTTGACAGGGAGGGTGGGAGCAGTAGCAAGGTCAGCTTTGATGAGGGACGCCATGCTTCTGTGCCCAGGCGGAGCCTTCATCTGTCCGCCATGGCTACTCCATTCATGAATCCATCACATCGGCACTGTGGTGGCCCAAGACCAGGGCAGACTGATATCTGCACTGCAGTCTGGGTAGATGGCAGCTGTTCAGTGATCTCTTTGCAATGATCTCCTGCCCCTTTACTATCCTCTTTCCAGGCAAGAATCAGAGCAACCTCGTATGCAGGGAATAATCGGTCAGGACCTAGACACCAAGTGGTCCAGGTTTAGATGCCAGTCAGTCAGATTACTGTCAGCTGCTTTATTGTTTGTTTTCTTAAGCAGCCTCACTGAGATGTAATTCACATGCCATAAAAGTCACTCATTTTCAACGTATAATTAAATTTATTATATTTCCAGTTGCAAAACCATCATCACAACCTCATTTTAGAACATTTTCATTACCCTAAAAAAACCCTCATGGTCCATTTATACCCATTCTCCAATTATCATTCCCAGCACTAGAGAGCCACCAATTTATTTTCTCTCTCTTTAGATTTGCCTTTTTTGGATATTTAACATAAATGGATTCATACAATATGTGTTCATTTGTGATTGGCTTTTTTCACTGAGTATGATTTTGTAGCTCATCCACGTTGTAGTATGCATCAGTACGTCATTCCTTTTTATTGCCAAATTATATTCCATCGTATGACTCTACCATATTTTGTTTATCCATTTACCAGTTGAGGGATATTTAGATTCCTTCCACTTTTCAGCTACTGTGAGAAATGCTGCTATGAATATACATGTTCAAGTCTTTGTATCAAGGTTATATGTTTTCATTTCTACTGATGATCTTAAGGAAACTGGATTCAGGCACCTTGAGGAAGGAAAGCCTCCAGTCCTATGTGAAGTTAGGCTTAGGTTTGTCCCCTGCTGCTGAGCTGAAGAGGCAGTATCCCCAAGTCCCAACTATTTCATTTTTAGGCAACTAAGGAGCACTCCCAGGATCACCATCATCAGTCAGGGCAGGGCATCTACAAACAGCCTACATACTTCCTTAATGGTGACACCTTCCTTTTTACAATCAGGAACAAGACATTTCTATATAACATTGCGCTGGAGGTTCTAGCCAGTTAAAGGCAAGAAAAAGAGTTAAAAATTACAAGAACTGGAAAGGAAGAATCAGGAGTGTTATTCAGAGATGCGGGGAAAAATCAAAATAATTTACAGATAAATAACTGGAATGAGAGGTGACTGTATTTGGAATCAAAACCAAAACATACAACTCAAGTTCTTTTATATATGCCATCAAAACCCAGCTTTTAAAAGATAAAGCCTAATTTAGAGAGAAGATTACATCTACAATAGTATATAAAAATGAGGTAGCTAGGAATAAATCTAACCAAAAAGGTGTGTGCCCTTCCAGAGGAAAACTGTACTACCTTCTTGAAGGACACTGGAAAAGGCTTCACCCGGTAGGAAGATGTGCTATGTTTATGTGTATGTGTGTGTGTATATATACATATATATGTATATATACACCCAATATTGCAAACAAGTCAGTTTTCAAATTGACTTATAGATTCAATTCAATCTAGTTTTGGTTTTTATTTTGTTTTCTTGGTTGGTGGCTCAATAAACTGTTTCTAAAATTTCTATGAAAAAACAAAGGGCCAAGAATAGTTAGGACATTCATGAAGAAAAAGAATAAAGTAGGAATCTTGTATTAAATATCAAGGCTTATAACTAAGCTATATTCATGAGCCCAAATGGTACCTGTACAGAAACAGACAAAAACAGACTGACAAATGGGAACAGAGAACTTAGAAACAGACCACATATATATGCAAACTTGATTTATGTCAGAAGTGATAAAAATGGATCAGTGGGTTAAGAGCCTTTTGATAAATGGTGCTGAAAAAATTGTTCATCCAAATAGTTAGATATGGAGCCTGGCTGGCGCAGTCTGTATAGCATGCAATTTTTTTTAATGTTTATTTATTTTTGAGAGAGAGACAGAGACAGAGAGCAAGCAGGGGAGGGGCAGAGAGAGAGGGAGACACAGAATCCGAAGCAGGCTCCAGGCTCTGAGCTATCAGCACATAGCCTGACGCGGGGCTTGAACCCACGAACCGTGAGATCATGACCTGAGCTGAAGTCGGATGCTTAACTGGCTGAGCCACCCAGGCGCCCCTGTATAGCATTCGACTCTTAATCTTGAGGCTGTGAGTTCAAGCTCGACATTGGGTATAGAGATTACTTAAAAATAAAATATATTTTTAAAAAAACCAAATAGATATGAAATTGGAAATCAATTTGTCTTCATCAGCCACAGCTAAAACTGTGGATATTGTATGATGCAGAAATTCCACTCCTAGGTACACCTGCTGAAAAGATTTGCACATTTTCACCAGAGTTTATGTAGAAGAATGTTCACAGCATTTTATACATAAGGAAAAGATAAGGGGGAAAATCCAAATGTCCACTAAGAAGAGAATCCACAAGTCACTTGTAATATATTCACACTATAGACATACACTAGAGAAAATTAATGCATGCAGCTCTATGAATCAAAACTTCTAAACATTAACCGGAAAAAGTGCCCAAATAGTTTATACAACATGATTTCATCTATATTGAGTTAATAAACACATAAAACAATATATAATTTAGGAAAACTTACATCTGTGCTTAAAATATAAAAATAAGGGGAGTGATAAATCATCAAATATCTCAAATGCCGTGATGACTGGAGGTAGGGGACTGGTTTATGCAGGGTAAGTCATGAAATCAGGTAAAGCACTTCAAATACAGTGGTGATATTCTGTTTCTTGGTTGGGTGGTAGGTCTAGAACTTTTTTAAATTGTTGCTTCTATACTTTAAACATATTAACATTCCTTCACATGCATTAAATTCAATATTTAATAAAATTGTTGCATACACATTATAGGGTCAGGATGGACCCCAATTCAAATCTGATTGAAACATGGACACAGACACCAAGAAGGTATGAAAAGGTTTATTAATCATATAATAAGGCTTTCTGGGGAGAACAGGGTGGTTCCCAAGCAGGCCCAAAAATGGCTTGAGAGAGCAGGAAAAGATCGGTGTAAGGCTTTTATGGTGACTAGGAAAGGTGACTAGAACAAGGGTTCCCAGGCCTGCTGTGACGTTCCACAGGCACAAAGGAAAGATCACTTTGGCTTTCTTATCAGTTTGTCCATGTGTGGGACAGGTGGTGAAGAAGGAGAGGGGAGGTTCAAAAGATGTCAGTTAAACATTAGAAAATGGAGTTACACTCTTTATAACAAAAATATTTTAAACAAAACTGTAACCAAAGGAAACAAAAGGGATATTTGCAACTGTAACAAAGGAAACAAAAGGGATATTTGCCATTTTGGAAGTAATAGATCTGTGTTGGAAGGAATATTACCTCTCCCAGAAACCACTTCTCCCATTCTTCTCCCAGGAATATCCCACTAGAGGAATAACTATGGTCAAACAAACTTTGTAGAAAATTTAAATCCTTTACTATTCCACAGAAGAAACTCAGTAGCAAGAGGAATTATTATAATAACATAAACTTAGATATCAAGTCTTGTGGAGTGAAAAGAATGAGAATTGCTCATGATGTTTAAAAGTTCTTGAGATTATGCAGTATTATAAGTATCAGCTGGGCCTCTCTGGTACCTGAGCTGAGCCCAAAAGGAATCATTTGCTTTACCACCATGGTAGTGAAGAAATTCTGCAACTCTTAACCCACTAATTGCAAACGAGTACCAAGCCTGAAGCCTTCTCCCCAAGTAAAGTATTTCCTTCCTACTGAAAAGACATAGACAATGAATCATAAGTACGTCAATTTTTGAGACACCTACTGGGTACAGCTGCAGACATAAAGATGAAAAAGAAGTAATCTATGCTCTTTAGGGGCTCACAGTTTCTTGTATTACTTTTGTACCCTAAGGTGTGAAAATGTAGACTTACAGAAAACCTACGGCCAGACTGATGGCTCAAATGATAAAATAATTCATCAGATTGTTTTCAACGTACTTCAATACTAAGGAATACACGAGAACCATTACAAACTGTATCTACTGCATGATGAATGCTCGCAGAAGGAAATATACATGCATAAGAAAATTCTTAATCAACAGGTTGGGAGTGAATGATAAGACCCTGAGAACACAGGTCAGTGGAGCTAAAGGTGAAGGAACAGATAGCTAAATTTCTCTGCATTTATAACCATGAAAAATGTGGGATGGGCAGAGAACAAGAGGAGAGTAAATTTAAACAGGAAATGTTTGAGAAGCTTTCAGGAACAGAACTGTATACCCTGAAATTGTAAGCTGTGGGCACAAATGAAATGCAACTCCCTCCATTTCCCCCATCTTTAGTACAGCATTCTACACACCCACACACACCCATAAAACTTTTGAGTAGGGCTCTGTTGGGCAGAAAGAAAGAAGGGCCAAACATCTGGTTTCATCTACAGTATCAGGTGAGCACAATTATAATATTGTAAAAATACTTATGGGCCAAGTGGTATCCTAAGCTCTCTACATACACTAATATATTTAAGAGTTCTATAGTAACTTATTTAATAATGCTCAAGGCAAACCTATAGGGTAAGCAGTAATATTTTTACCATTTCCTAAGTGAGACATCAAAAGCACAGAGAAGTTAAGTAATTTGCCCAAGGTTGTAGCAGCAGCTAAGAGACAAAACTGGCTCTGGGTGGCAGCAATATGGAGAGCACGTATCCAAATCCTAACCAGAGTTGGAGCATAACAAGCCAGCTCCCCCGCAACAGGAATGTTGGGAGAGCTGGCCGACTGAGGACCACAGATGTGCAGAGGAAGGTGAGAGGAGACAGACTCAAGATGACCACCGGACAGAAGTGCAGAGCAAAGGCCCCATGAGCCCAGCAGTCTACACTGATGTCCCCCAGAACAGAGGGCCAGTTCTGACAATGTGTACCATGGCCCGGTCTTTTTGGGAACACCTGAGGGGCATGACTGAGGAAAGCCTAAGGTCCTACCATTTACCAGATGGGGCTGCTGAAGACCAAGAAGCAAACCGAACAAACTTCTCAGACGATCTCTACCCAGGACCCTTAACCACGGTGTCCTCCAGTACATTGTATGCTCCCGGTGCATAAATGTATAAATATATGTGTGTACATTTAATATCATTTCTTTCCACGTAAGACATATGCCTTAACTCCTTTCTTGGGTGTTACTTTCCTTTTAGATTCCTTTCATGTCCACACTTTTGTCTCCAAGCAAGTGACTTGGGTATTTTGCTGAAAATCTTTCAGCAAAGATCACCATTTTTCTAAGACAGCTTTCATTCCTGTTTGTTAACTTCTATCCTGGTGGCCACCACCCAGGTTCATATCCTTATCCCCTTATTCCTGGACCATCTGCTCACTGGTCTCTCAACTTCACCTTCTCCAAGTTATTACTGCCCCTTTTGCCCTACACGTTTAGTGAATTTTCTGATTCTGAAATCTTCAAGGGTTTCCACTGCCAATGTGAAAAAGGTTTATGACCTTAACCAACTTAGTCTTCTCTCTCTAATTACCACTCCATTCTCTACCTCCCTTAACTGCAAAATACTTCTCAGAAGTTTTCCACATTGGCTGTTTCACTTCCTTACTTCCCATTCTCTCTTCAATCCACTCTAACTCACCCTTATCTCTATTCCTCCTCGGAAATGACTTTCGTAAACCCTGACAACCTTCACATGGCCAAACTCAATAATCAGTTCTCTATTCTCTTCTCACATAAAGTCCCAAGCATCTGGCACAGGTGGATACTGTCTTCTTGAAAAATTTTCTTCCCTTGCGTTCTATGTATGATGCCATTTCGGGATAAAACCTGTATGGGTTTTGGTTTTACTCTGATTTTTTTACCAAGCCTCCTTTGAAGCATATACTCATTTGTCTTCTATCCTCTTCATACTTCCACCTTCTTAAGAATATTGATCTTGCCTTATATTTCAACATAATCAGCTGCTTACTAATACAAACATGCAAATACCAAGACCTCAGAAAGTTTCCTCTAACACAACAGACTGGTGGCTCTGTGGCTTAGTCAGACCTGTTATCTTTCCTGAGTATCTGCTCAGTTGTCCTGAAAGTAACACTACCCCTTTTCAAGGTTAAATTCCCAGAACTGATCACTTCCTCCTCTGTGCTGCCTATGTCATGCCCTTAGGACTCTCAAAGCCCCCAAACCCTCCGTTTCACTCACTGGCCTATAGATCTGCCTTTATCCACAGATTAGAATTTGAGAGTTCCTTGAAGGCATACAATGTGTCTGGGTGTGTGTGTGTGTGTGTGTGTGTGTGTGTGTGTGTGTATGTGTGTGTGTTTCTGATAATTTGCTCAGTGCCCACAACTCAACAGCCATCCAAATAATTGATGGAAAACACTTGGATGAAATGAACCAGGCCAGGAGGAGCAATAAGAGAAGTTGATGGTTGCTACAGAAGCCTGAGAAACAGGAGAGCTGGCTGGTCACCCTGCCCTGGCTTGCCTACAGTGAACATAAGCTTGTTCATGAGCTTTGAGTATCTGGCTGTTACAAGCACCTCTGGGGTGGGGAAATGTGCTCCTCAGAGGCTTCACACACTGTTCCCATCCACATCCTCTCCTCATTTGGCTGAAGAAAAAGCGCTGAGGCAAAAAGGCTTGAGTTGAGTCTCAGATTCACCATCAACTAGGAGGACATTTCAGAGCCACAAAAGCCCATCTGTCAGATGTAAATGACTGTCTGGATTCAAAAGGCCATTGTAAAGCTCAAATGAAGACTCAGCTCACTGTGCACTCTTACTCACAGTTTATTTCCAGATCTTAGCAGAGTGCCTAGGATACAAATGGTGCTCAGTAATATTTGTTAAACCAACAAAATGAGATCAACCTGTTCTGTCTTCTATTTCCCCCATACTGGTGACCAGCACAACTCAGAAATCTTGGAACCTCACTCACTGAAGTTTCATGCTCTTTGTCAATGCCACTTCTAACCTGTCATCCTATCTGGTTAGTTTCATGTTCTACTCCAGCTCTATATGCCTCAGTTAGCATCCTCACCCTTCTTCATGTGTTTTTCATTCTACTGATAATAGAGTTTTTGGCTGATGCTAGTTTTTTACTGCTATGAAGTATGCGGCGATGAACAATCTCATTCACGTATCTTGATGCACAGGCACACGTTTCTGTTTCCAAATTGATTGTGCCAATTTATACCCCATCAGCAGTGTGTGAGATTTTTAGTTATTCCACATCCTTGCCAATTCCTACCATTTTCCTCTTTTAAAAAAATATTTTAGCGGTTCTGCTACATGTGTAGTGGTATCTCATTGTGGTTTTAATTTGCATTTCTTTCTCTGATTAATGAGGCTGAGCCCTTTTCACATTTGTATTGGCAACTTGGATATCCTCCTTTGTGAAAGCTTTGTCCTTCTACTTTTGATTCATAATTCATAAGTCCATTTTATATTATGGACACAGCCCTTTATTGACTTTATGTGTAGCAAATATCTTCTCCCAGTTTAAAGCTTGTCTTTTCTCTTTCTTAAAGTTATCTTTTGATGAACCTAAGTTCTTCATTTTGGTATTACCCAATTTATCAATATTTTCTTTTATAGTAAACTGCTTTATATATATATATATATCCTATTTAATAATTATATTATTTATAATTATTTATACATATATCCTATTTAATAATTATTTTTCTAGGGGCACCTAGGTGTTTCAGCCAGTTAAGCATCAGACTCTTGATTTCAGCTCAGGTCTCAATCTCACGGTTTGTGAGTTCAAGCCCCATGTAGGGCTCTGTGCTGACAGTGCAAAGCTTGCTTGGGATTCTCTCTCTCTCTCTGCCTCTCCCCACCTCACATATGCGCTCACTCTCTCTCAAAAATAAATACACTTAAAACATTATTTTTCTGCTCTTAACTAATATATTATCTAATATTACCTAAAATTTCAATAATCCCTTACATGGAGATGTATAGCTAATGAAATACTAATTTTATGTGGTAATAGGATAGGAATCATTTTTTTTTTTTTTTGCCACGTGCACATTTCTTTGTCCTAGCACTATATACCTAGAAGTTCTTCCTTTACTTTGTGCTCTATGTTTTTAATTGTTTTCATAAATCAGGTATTGATATGTATGGGTCTTCTCCCTGTAATCTGCATTATTTTTTGGCCTTGGCTATTTGTCTATCCTTGCACATATACCTTAATTACCGTCTTGGGCAAATCTCAGCCCTTTGAATTCCCATCATAAACTTTAGAATCATCTTCTCAAATTTCACAAAATAGTTGCTGGGAATGTCACCAGTGTACACTGAATTTATAGATCATGCTGGATTGAGATATCTGTATGATTTCGAATCCTATAATCCATGAAATGGTAGGTACATCATACATTTATTTTAGGTCACTTTTTAGCCTCAATAATATTTTCTATTTTAGTTCTTGAATGCCTTTTATTTGATGCAAAATACTGGGTATTTTTATGCTAATATATATGGTATTGTTTCTAAAACTAACTTTCATTTTTTTTTACCCTGGTATATAGAAATACAATTGATTTTTGTCTTTTGATCTTGAAATGCAAACCTGTTAAACTCATTAATTCTAAAAACTCATTTGTGGAGCTTTTTGGATTTTTCACACAATCACATTCAAATAATGACATTTAAAATTTTCTTTCCGATCTTTTAACAATTATTTTCATTTTCTTGCTTTACTGGATTGGCTAGGACTTCCAGTACCTTGTTGAATATAAGTGGTAGGGATAGTGTGGGAATCCCTGATCTAATCTCAAAGGGAATGACTGCAACATTTCGCCATTAAGCCTGACATTTGTTGTAGGTTTTCTTATAATCTGGCATCAGAAGAAAAGTTTTCCCCTCCATTTTTAGTACTATTGGTAGCCAGACAACCTAAAGATATTCCCTCACTGTTTTTATAGTTATTTTCCTTATCACTGGTTTTCAGCAAATTGTTTGTGATATGCACTTATGACTATTACTGCTATTACTATTCTGTATGTAGTTTGTAACAATTCTTGAATTTGCCGCTTGATGTCTTTCACGAGATGTGGCAAATTCTTAGCCATTAGTTTTTTCAAACGTAGCTTCTGCCCCATTCATTCTGGACTTGCTTTCCAGAACTTCGGTTATGAATAGGGAAAGGGTTAACATTAGGCGAGGAGAGATAAGGGAGCCTCGGGGAGGCAGACTGCAGGTGCAAGTGGGAGGCTGAAGAAGCGGCATATTCCAGACCTGCCTGGGCTAGGCGCCGTGAGTGGAGCCTCACAAACTCTCTGATAAGGTCAGGGACAAAAATCCTTGACGGCTACCCAGTCAGGACCTCTCTCACTCTCGAGAGCTTTATACTTTCCCTCGATAAACTCTATCGCTTTGTTCACTCTCTGTTGTCCGCGAGACTCATTCTTCCACTCCTTCCGCTCGCCTTTAACAGTTATATGTAGATTAGACATTCTCGTGGCGTCCTCTTTGTATTTTACCTTCTCACCACTATTTTTCACCATTTAGGGTCTCCATGTTTTATTCAGGATATTTTTTTCAGAACTTTCTTTCAGTTCGGTAACTCTCTGTTCAGTTGTGCTTTGTTTCTCATTATTTTACCCACTAAGTTTTAAGTGTTTGTTATTATTTTTTCATATCACGGTATCTCTTGGCTCTTTTTCAAATCTACTATGTCTTTGATAGTTCCAGTTCTCTGCCAAAATTAAACATCTTGACTTTTATCATCTCACATCTATTCACACAGCTTTCTAAGTCTCTGGCTCGTAACTCCAACAGCTACAGTCCTCGTGAACCTAACACTTGTTGTTTCTGCTCGTTCTTGTTTCTGTTACATGTTACCTTGTCTCTTTGTGTGCCTAGTTATTTCTTTTCAAATTTTATCTAACATTACATTTCCAAAATTAGAATTAATCTGTGACCTAACAGTGTTAACATTCTCCAGAAAGAATTTCACTTTTTCTTTTCCCGCCAGTGGCTAGAGGCAACAGTAATCCAAAATACCTTGATCCAAATTCAGGGACTGAGACAATGTGTGTGTGTGTGTGTGTGTGTGTGTGTGTGTGTGTGTGTGAGTTTATTTATTTTTGAAAGAGAAAGTGTGAGCGAGGGGCAGAGAAAGAAGGAGACAGAGAATCCCAAGCAGGCTCTGTGCTGTCAGCGTAGAGTCGGATGCTTAGCTGACTGAGCCACCTAGGCACCCTGAGATAATGTTTTTTAAATTTTTTATTTAATTTTTTTAACGTATATTTATTATTTATGAGAGAGAGAGAGTCAGAGTATGAGCGGGAGAGGGGCAGAGAGAGACAGAAAGAGAGAGACACACACACAGAATCTGAAGCAGGCTCCAGGCTCTGAACTGTCCATACAGAACCCAACCCAGGGCTCGAACCCACCAACTGTGAGATCATGACCTGAGCCAAAGTCGGACGCTTAACCGACTGAGCCACTCAGGCACCCCTGTGGGGCTTTTATAAGGGCACTGATCCCATTCATGAGGGCTCCACCCTCATGACCTAACCACTTCCCAAAGGCTCCACCTCCAAAGACCATGATCACGTGGGGATTACGTTTCAACATGAATTTGGGGGGGGAGATACGAACATTCAGGCTATGGCAGAAATACTCCCAGGGGAAAAACAACACCAAATTCCATACTCAGCTCTCTGGATTCCTTTCCTCTCTCCATTCACAGCCTGATAATCCTTTATCTTATTATATCTTGTATGCCTCATGTAGATTTTCTATTGTAAAATCGACCTAGATTTTCTGGTTTTCTCAGAGTTTGATCTGAATTACCTGGTCTATCACTATTGACTGTGGAAGCCCTGTAGTCATTTCTTTAGTTGTCGGTTTTCCCCCACTCCACTGTAAATTCCTTGGTCATTTCTGCAGGACCAGATCCTGTCAGCTAGCAGATGCTTTATAAACGTTTATATCAGTCTAGGTTACTGCTTTCAAGTGTGAAACAGATTCTTAGTGATCTAAGCTGCTCGCACAATCTGGGAAGGTCAGAGAGCCAACCACAGTCACTCTAAGGCCAGAACAAGCCTGGCTCCACAGATGGTCCAGGGCAGATATGGGCGTTGCTGCTGACAGGCCCAGGCACTGCAGACTGTATCACAGATCTCACTCACCAACACTGGATTCTGGGCACTGGTATTACAGTATTGCTGCTGCTAAACAGGAAGACCCTCAGGGAAATGGATGGAAATAGAGAGTGGGGAAAGCTGAGGAAGGGAGGGCAAGACAAGGGCCTGACGTTTTGGAGAAACCTGGCTCTGTCAAGGAATTGACAAGGAATTCGATCTCTTTTCAAACACTGAGCTAGAAATCCTGTAGAACTGGAAAGTAGAGGTTTACTGATGCCAAAGTGAATTATACCATTTCCAAAGACTGAGCAGATGATACAAATGAATAAAAGGACCCAGAAAGATAGATTCCACTGTGACCACCCCAGCCCTCCTCTTCCTTGCCCTGTAATGCCCTGCTTGAGAAGACCATGATCTGTTTCACATATTCTTCTTTTCCAAAGACCCCATACCCCTTACCATGGTCTGAGCGATTTAAATTCCACTGCTTTTCAAAAGGATTTCTTCAAAAAATAAAAATAAAAATAAATAATAACAGAAGGATTTCTTCAGAAACTGCTATGTGAGCCAAGGGTCCCAACAACCTCTAGGTCAGTGCCTTTCAAGTAGATTAGACTTGTTAATAAAAATTATTATATTTCTCACCTGCTTCGATACAGCTTTAATAATAAGAGTGTTTCTTCAGAAGCACAGGACTCTGCAGGGACTATCCTCTGGTTTTCAGCCATCCTGCCCACAGGGCATTCATTCCAAAAAGGAAGGAGTAACTCTCAAGAGGCCTAGGATGGTCGGACTTCGCCATAAAGAACTCCTTTTTGTTGCTGTTGCTGAGAGACAAAGAGAGAGAGAGAGAATATGAATCTCATGGAGTTGGAGGCTCCATGCTTAGGGAGGCCCGACATGGGGCTTGACCCTGAGATCATGGCCTGAGCCCAAATCAAGAGTAAGACACTCAACCGACTGAGCCACGCAGGCACCCCAAGGACTTTTTTTTTTTTTTAATACACTTCGCTATTTGCCAAAAGATCTGTGAGCAATAAGATATGAGGGAAATACCCGTTATCCCAAAGCCAGGAGACCACTTCATCTCATTGCTTAACTGAGTTTTAGGAGGTTCCTAGGCAGTCTGGTATCTTCTTTTCCCGTTTAAAGTCCTTCTATAATTGTCTGCTATATTATGTCCGGGGATTTTAGTTGTTCAGAGGGAGTACCAGGGGACACTCACGCTCCGTCTTGGTCAGAACTAGAAGCCCTCTCCCCATATATTTTTAAAGTGATATCATCCTAACACATAGATATAAATAAACAAAGGCCAAAGCTTTCTTTTAGATAAATAAACTACCTCCTTTTTTCGTTTCTTCAAAATTACAAATAACAGTGTAAAGAACATCTGATAAATATTTACTTTGCAGAGGCGGAAATGTGAGGTCAAAAGGCATACCCATTTTAAATTTTGATAAATGTATCAAATTCATCTCAAATTTATTAATACCAACAGTGAATGCGCATATTTGTAGACATCTTCACTAATCATTTCACTAATTATACATTATCAAATGTTTTAATCTTTGACAATCCAACACATAGAAAATACTATTTAAATTCTCACTGACTCATATTTCATTAAGTTTGAAAAGAATTTAAGTGTCCAGTGGTACCTTGTGGATAAGTTTTATCTCATTATTAAACAATTTAAAAAGGTTTTTTTAAATGTTTATTTATTTTTGAGAGAGAGGGAGAGAGCGCGAGCAGGGGAGGGGCAGAGAGAGAGAGAGGGGGAGACACAGAATCGGAAGTAGGCTCCAGGCTCTGAGCTGTCAGCACAGAGCCCAACATGGGACTCGAACCCATTAACTGCTCGTTCATGACCTGAGCGGAAGTCAGACCCTCAACCGACTGAGCCACCCAGGTGCTCCTTAACCATTTTAAGGAGATGATGTATATGATGATGTATATGTAAAAGCTTATCATTTGCTTTTCAAACATATTTAAGATGTCTCATTTTTTTAATGGAAGATTGTGATGATAATGTTGATCCTTATTTGTGAGATATTTCTACCTTTTTTCCTGTCACACTTAGATAGGACTTCCCCCAAACAATAAAAATATTCTTGTGGTAAGAAGGATGCTCCCCCACCACTCCCAAAGATATCCACATTCTAATCACTGGAAATTGTGCATATCTTTTCCTACACAGCAAAAAGGAATTAAGGTTGCAGATAGAACTAATGCAGCTAACAGGTTGGCTACAGATGAGAAAATACGAGATTTAGAAAGTAGCAGGTCACTGATGATCTCAGCGAGGGAAACTGAGGAACAGAGAAGAAGCTGAAGCACCAAAATCCGTATGTTTCCAAGAGCATTATCTGAGAAGGAAAGGAGAAAATTATTAGTGTGTCCCTGGTACTTTAAAACCCTCTTCTGAATGTTGTTCCATAAAGATTAGCAACATTTATCAGAGGATATAATCTACCTTGAAGATGTTATAGTAATTATGGGCTTTATGTAATAACATGCTGCTCTTTACATAATATTGCTACAAGGAAAAGTGGATGCATGACTTGAGTTCATTCCAGTAATTTTGCTACGCTTATGAGCACTCAATCTAATATTTTCTGTCTGCCTGACTCCAACTATGCCAACAGGTTAATTAGTATATCTGACACACGACCGAAGATTTTATAATTTTATAATCCTTCCCAAACGCACACCATGTTGTGCTTACAATTAAATGGCCTTTGTCCACGGCCTAATTAGTATAATTGGACTTAACTCCGATTGGAATGCCTACCTCGCCGCCCGCAGCTTTAACCAAATTATTGTGTTTATGGACAAGGCGGCCACGGAAAACAACCTGCACAAGGTCACGCAGCAAATCAAAGGAGTGGTGTGGATTCCAACTGAGGTCTAACTGGTTCCAAGGCCTAATCGTTCCATCGTTATACCAATGTCAACTTGCACTCCCTGGAGCAATGGAACAAAGTCCCCATTCTCAGGGCACTCGGTGTAGAAGGGAACACAGAACACAAAAGAGTATCATGTGAGCAGTACTGACACAAAGAACGACACAGCCATCGCTTTGGGAATCCCTACCATTTGGCAGGCGTTGGGCTGAATGCTTCATACATCCTTTGGTCAGCTACGTGAAATACGAATCAAGTCCATTTCACAAACCAGGAGACTGACGCAGGGAGAGGCCGAAAATCGCACAATTATTAAGCAACCGCATCGAGTCCCCCGTGACCGCAGTCCGCAGGCTTGGCCAGTACCCACACCGGGGTTAAAATCTGGCTCTGACGTACGTTAATTCTGTTACCTCCGGCAAGGGTCGCCCTCGACGCGGGCTGCCTTAAAACTCTCACTCCCCGGACCATCCCTCGAGCGCCAGGGTCCGGCTCTTCCGCCCGCTGCGACACCCGTTCCCTGCATCCGCCCGCCCACCTCTTCCTCACGTCTCTCTGCTCTCACCTCGCCACCTCCATCACCAACAAGGGGCCTCGCACCAGCGCGTGTGCAAACACGGCCGAGCCGTCCGACGCGGGCCCAGCGCGCCTCCCGGATCTCAGCAGCTCGGGCTCCCCCGCGACGAGGACGCCGTACACCGCCAGGCTGGCCCGCAGCCGCCGAGCTCGCCGTCTTCTCCGGACCGACCCCCGCCAGGCAAAAGCAATCGATCCCTCGCCACAAACTGGCGCCTCCGCCCGGAAGTGAAGCGGCCACGCTTTGGTTCCGGCGCCTTGGCCCGCAATTGGGATTTGGAGACCGGAATTGGGTTCGCTGTCGCGTTCAAACTGATCTGGAAAGGATACTTGACATACCCCAGACTAATTCTTAGAACACTCCCTTGCACATAGCCTCCGTGGATACTTGTGGGATGGAGAGCTTGCCGGCTTCATTTAAAAAGTAAAAATTTTTAAGTGCTATGAAAGGTTAGGTCGAATGGTAATCCGTGTAGTATCTTGCTATCATTGAGCTTTCGGTGGTAGTGCTTTTACTGCCAGATGGCCTGTAATCCAGTCACCTATGAGTATCTGTTTTCTCCTTCAGTAACCCTCCAGCACACCCTTCTGTGGGTCATCGGAAGGCTAACGGAACAGAGATGAGAAGATACCAAGGCTGGCAGTCCAACAGGCACAGGAACATGTGCTTTCGGTAGCTTAGGAAGCAGCCCCCACATGTACCATTTGCCAGGGTGGGTCAGAGAAAGCCTCACCTATCAAGTGCTATTTGAGATGACATAATAGAACGCAAGTGGCACGGAATAACATTTCCCACGCTATCCCTGAAATCTTCCCATCTGTCCTTGCCTCTGTTTTGCCACTGAAATGTCCCTGGTTTAACCCTTTATCTTCCCACCTATTAAAGTAGCCCTTAAGTGGTCACCAGAGGAGAAAGTCCTGAACTCCTGCTTTTAGGGCTGCTCCAGTAACACTCATGTTCACAGGACTACAGGGTCAAATACGGGGTGGGGGAGAGGAAAGAAACTTCATTGTGGTTTTCAAGTCCATCTTTGACAATGCTGGACGTTATTTAAGATACAAAAGATGGTGGGATTCTTCTGCCCTTGCCTGCAGTGTTCATTCTGATTTTCTTAGCAAGGAATATCAATCAAGCCTTTTGTACTACGACTTTGAGGTCAAAGGCTGCCTTCCTGCCTGTAGCCCCTATTTACTCCATACTCCGTCTAGAGGAGACAGCATTCCCTGAGTATTCTGTGAACTTCCACAACTACAAAGTGCACCTCCAGGGAAACCCGGTTCAGGAAGCCTCTAGACGCCACAGGCAGTGTTGAATTAATCCCGCCTCAGCACCTGGGACTCATATATATCACAAAGTACTCATCACAGTCTATTATTTTTAATGTATAAAGAGTGCCTTCACTATACAGCTGACCTTTGAACAACACGGGGGCTTAGGGGTGCTGACCCCATGTAGTTGAAAATCTGCATGTAACTTTTGCCACCCCTCCCCCACAAAAAAACTGAACTATCAATAGCCTACTGTTGACTGGAAGCCTTACCAATAACAAAGTCAATTAACGCATATTTTATATGTGTATTATATACTGCATTCTTACAATAAAGAAAATGTTAAGTCATGAGAAAATATTTACAGTACTGTACTGTAAAAAACCAGCATAAAAGTGGACCCACACAGTTCAAACCCATATTGTTCAAGGATCAACGCATGTAGGGATGTAAGGAACATGAAAAGAGGAGAGTACTACTGTTTGAATCTCCAACATCTATACAAGTCTCTAGTGTATGGCAAGTGCTTCATAAGTGTTCAATGAACGAATGATGATGTAAGTGATTTTAATAAAAGTCTTCTCTGCCGGTCCCTTTATCAAGTTGGTGCTGTGAAGGAGTTCTGTGGCACACTTCGTTCGTTCAAAAACACTTTCTCCCTTGGTTTGGAAGAAGAAGCAGCTGGAGTGAGCCAAAGAACTGAGCTGTTTTAAAGCTTCTGGCTCTGTGCTGCCCACTAGAGGAGCCTGAACTATACCAAGTGGAGCCTGTTTTAACATTCTTCATTGAATAAACATTTTTTAGCATGTGTTCACCTAGCACTGTTACAAATGTCAAAAACAGTGTCCCTGCTCTCAGGAGCTTGTATCCTCACACATAGTCACAAATGGAGATATGCAGGCTTTATGACTTTTAGAAAAAAATAATGGTCCCTACCCGACCCTTTGAACTGCGAGTGAACAGGAAGGTTTGTTCAATTGGTAGTCAGGATAACTAAAGTTCGGCCCAGAATCATCTACTAATCACCTGGGTGACCTTGGGCAACTCGTCTCTTTTCCTCTGGCTTCATATTCCTCTTCTGTGAAATAAGGATCTTATTCAAAGATGGGTGATCTTTTGAGAAAATTTCACATTCTCTTATTCTGACACCTTAATAAATGCAGGCCCTACACCAATTGTAGGAGAAACGGAGGCTTTTAGCTGGCATAAACTGATGAAGCGTCTAGATTTTTTTCTAGCAAAGAGTAGGAGATGTTATTTTCTGGGGCCAACTGTGGCCTGAGTGCATGGATTGGCACTTGGCTATCTATGGGCTTCTCTGATCTTTACATACCAGAACTTAAGAGAAAGATCATGGTAAAAGCAACTAGCAAAGGAAAAGGGGGAAAGAGGGAACAAGACAACTGTGGTGCTTCTTGATTTCCTTAATGGGAAAGGAAGGAAGCAGATAGGGGACCGAAGGCTGCCCTTGGGGCCTTCACAATATTGTAAAGTCCAAGGAACTGCTTAGGAGTGGACACCTTTACACCACTTTTTCAAGATGTTTTCCCTGTGTGCTTCCCAATATACTTAGTCTGCTCGCCCAGGCCCTTCCCACAAAAATCACCAAACAAGCCTGAAGAACCTCCCTGCTGGGCCTTTGTTGGTGAAGAGCTGGGATTTCCGAAAGTGGGGTGTTTTCTCACACACGGTGTCCAGTGTAGGATTTGGGAGTTTCTTTTCTTGTTCCCCAATGCCTGAGGAAAACTTGATTTGCCCAGAAGAAATTCTCTAGATCAAGGAAAAGGTGATGTGCAAGGACATCATCCCTTTATGGCACAGGACTAAACATGCCCCCCGGCGATGACATGGACTGGTGACTCATGCTGCTGAGGGCAGACCTCAGAGCCACCTGCCAGGGCCACTGTCCCAGATGGTCCCTCCCCACTCAGGGGCCCACCATGTGCGTCTGGGTATGTGTACATGTGTCTGTGGGGAGCAGGATGTTTGTGAAGCAGCAGGTGCAACGGCCCAGCAGGAAGCTTTGATTATTACTGCCTGCAGGCATCTGATGCTCAGGAGCCCTGGTTTCTGGTGTCAAGGTTTATGTTGGCAAGAAAAGGGAGGTGAGAAAAAAATAGGAGAAAGCGGAGCACAAAGCATGAAGGCAGAGGGAATAGCTGTAGAAAGGGAGTAGAGCCCAGCTGGTTGGCAGCTCCTCAGGAACACCAGATGTGGAAGATTTTCTCGTCTGTGCTTTGTTAGGACTCCTGGTTGTGGAGTGCAGGGTTTACGCGGTTCTGATGCGCTGAAGGCGTCTGCAGGTCCTTGGGGAGCCAACTCTGCACACAGAGGACACAAGTAGCTCAGGCGGCCGAGGCGATTCGCCCAGCCTGGAATCTCTTGGCCTCACGGGATCTAAAGGGAGAATGCAGAGGGAGAACAGTCAGGATTCAGGATTATGGGACCCCTGTAGAGAGAGCAGCCCTACGCCCGGGGCTGGGCTTCACTGAGTCAGAGCTGCCAAATTCAGTCTTGTGTGGTCTTAGCACGCCCTCTGCTGGCGTTAGGCAGTGACTCTAAGGCTTTCTCACACCGGGATGCTGGATGGGAGCATCACAGACGTCTCATGCCTCTCAACCCTGTCGTCCTCGAATCTAGTCTCCACTCTCACAGTCTAAAAAATCCCACTGCAGAAATCTGTCGTCCACTTTCCCCCTATCATTTGCTGAGGCATCTAGAAGGTTTAAACATTGTTTAAGGGTCAAAAGGCAGAAAACCAGTTTCAAAAAAAAGTTTTTAATGAATTATTTGAAGCCATGACTTCAGACAGAATGTCTATCATCTGTAAGCAAACCATTTTTCATCTACTGGCCAATGATAGTACCAACCACTCCTTTATCACCTATCTTCTCTGCCTGTTTCTCTACTGAGTGCCTCGCATACTTCACTAGGTTAACTGGCTGAGACAACTACAAAACTCCCAATTCACAGGCAAGTTAACGGAGACTGAAGTGGGTTATGTAATCTGTGTAAGATTTGTAATCTGTTTGTCATGTTTGTAATCTGACAAACTGACAAGATTCCAGTTCAAGTCTATCAGTTTGTGTATTTTCCCACTGAACTTTGCTGTGTGCAGAAGGGACATAGATCATGCAGATCTTTCCACACAGGACTGTTACTGATAGATGTCTGTGCAATGTTATTAAAATACTATTTTAGATGTGACATTTTGTGAAGAACTTCGTTATTACTAATAATTGTTACCTATTTAATAGCTAACATCTGTCGAGTACTTTCTCTATGCCATTGTTCTAAGCTTTACATAACTAACACATCAACTCTATGGTGTTGCTACTGTTATTCCCATTTTCCACATGAGGAAACAGGGCCACCAAGTAAATATTTTTCCCAAGACTATACGTGTATATTTTTTTTAAATTTTTTTTTCAATGTTTATTTATTTTTGGGACAGAGAGAGACAGAGCATGAACAGGGGAGGGGCAGAGAGAGAGGGAGACACAGAATCGGAAACAGGCTCCAGGCTCTGAGCCATCAGCCCAGAGCCCGACGCGGGGCTCGAACTCACGGACCATGAGATCGTGACCTGGCTGAAGTCGGACGCTTAACCGACTGCGCCACCCAGGCGCCCCTATACGTGTATATTTAAATTATAGAATGTAACGTTCCTCACTATGGTTCCTCACTAGTTCCCTGTGGCAGAAAAGAGCTTATTTTCTGTCAAGTGGTTTTCTGCATCTTGATAGGATTATGTGGTTTTTACTCTTAATCTAGTGATGTGGTATTACGTACTAATTTTTTAATGTTGTCAATCTTGCATTCCTGAGATAAACCTCACTTGATCATGATGTATAACTGTGTTATTGGATTCGCATGCTCATATTGAGAGTTTTTACATCTACATTCACAGGAGGTATTGGTCAGTTAACTTTCTCGTTATGTCTTTGCCTGGTATTTTTATCAGGATACTAGTTTCATAAAATGAGTTAGGAAATGTTCCATTCTCTTCTACTTTTTTGGAAACGTTTGTAAAGAATTGGCATTTGTTCTTCTTTTGAATATTTGGTAGAATTCACAACAAAGCCATCCGGGTTTGGGTTTTTCTTTGTGGGTATTTTTTTTAAAAACCAATTCAGTACCTTGTTATAGGTCTATTCAGATTTATATTCCTTCTTGAATCAGTTTTGGTAGTTTGTGTCTTTCTAGGAATTTATTTAACCTAAATTACCTAACTCATTGGCATAGAATTGCTTATAGCATTCCCTTAACGTTTTTTTAACTTTTAATTTCTGTAAGGTTGCTAGTAATGTCCCCCTTACATTCCTGACTTTAATAATTTGAGTGTTGTTTCTTTTTTTATTATTTTTTTAATTAAAAAAATTTTTTTTTTCGACTTTTATTTTTGAGACAGAGAGAGACAGAGCATGAACGGGGGAGGGGCAGAGAGAGAGGGAGGCTCCAGGCTCTGAGCCATCAGCCCAGAGCCTGATGCGGGGCTCGAACTCACGGACCGCGAGATCGTGACCTGGCTGAAGTCGGACGCTTAACCGACTGCGCCACCCAGGCGCCCTGTTTCTTTTTTTTATTTTAATCAATCTAAAGGCTTGTCAATTTTGTTGCTCTTAAAAAAAAAAAAAAGAACCTTTGGTTTCATGGATTTCTCTATTGTGTTTCTGTTCTCTTCCGTTTACTTCTTTCTAATCTTTATTTACTTTCTGTTTGCTTTAGGTTTTGTTCGCTCTTCTTTTTCAAGTGTGTTAAGGTGAAAGGTTAAGTCACTAATTTGAGATCTTTTCTTGACATAGGTGTCTATAGCTACACATTTCAATCTAAGTGCTGTTTTGAAGCATCCCATAGTTTTGGTATGTTGTATCTTCATTTGGATTCACCTCAAAGTATTTATTATTTCCGTTTTGATTTCTTCTCCAACCAGTTGGGACATTCAATTACACTTCATTTTCATATACATGTAAATTTCCAAAATTTTCTCTATAGTTGATTTCTTACAGTCCTAGAACATGTTTGAAATTAGTATGATTGAAATCCTTTTAAATTTATTGAGGCTTGTTTTATGGCAAAATGTTTATCCTGGAGAATGTTTCATGCGCACCTGAAAAGAATGTCTTCTTCTCTCGTTGGGTAATCCATAGATGTCAGGTCAAGTTGGTTTACAGTGTTGTTCAAGTTTTCTATTAACGTAGATAGATGGTCTTCTGCCTAGTTGTTCTATCCATTATTAAAGGTGGAGTACTTAGGTCTCCCACTGTAATTATAAAATTGCCTTTTTCTACATTTTTGCTTCTTATATTATTGGAATGTGTTGTCAGTTGTATATGTGTTTTATAATCGTTATATCTTGACTATTGACCATTTATCATTATAAAATGTTCTTCTTTGTCTCTTGGAATAATTTTTGCCTCAAAGTATACTTTTTCTGATATTAGACAGCCAAAGCAGCTCTCTTTGGTTACTATTTGCATGGTATACATTTTTCCATCCTTATACTCTGAACTTACAGTTTCTCTGAATCTAAAGTGAGCCTCTTGTAGACAGCATGCAACTGGATCATGTTTTTTTATCCATTCTGTCAATCT
Source organism: Felis catus (assembly GCF_018350175.1). Taxonomy (NCBI): domain Eukaryota; kingdom Metazoa; phylum Chordata; class Mammalia; order Carnivora; family Felidae; genus Felis; species Felis catus. The sequence continues at coordinate 115,743,800 of NC_058373.1, forward strand.
CTGCTTTTAAATTTGTGAATATAATTATTTTATACTTAATGTAAATTGATAGGGGCACCTGGATGGCTCAGTTGGTTAAGCATCCAACTTCAGCTCAGGTCATGATTTCACGGTTTGTGGGTTGAAGCCCCACATCAGGCTCTGTGCTGACAACTCAGAGCCTGGAACCTGCTTCGGATTCTGTGTCTCCCTCTCTATCTGCCCCCCTCCCTCTCCGCCCCCCCCCCCCCCGCCCATGCTCTCTCTCTCTCAAAAATAAACATTAAAAATTTCATTAATGTAAATTGGTAAGTACCCTTTCATCTATTTTTACTATTTTCTACCTGTCTTTTGTATTTGTTTCTTTTGTATTAGGCAGATATTTTCTAGTGTAACATTTAATACCTTTTATGATTTTTAACTACATTTTTGAGTGATTTTCTTAAAGCTTACTCTAGGGCTTACAATATACATATTACTTACCAGAATCTACTTTAGATTCATACTAACTTAATTCCAGTAAGATATAAAAACTTTCTTCCTATTTACCCTGATCTTTCCCTACTTTCTTGGTGCTATTATTTTTATACATATTATAGCTATGCGTTTCACAAACCCAACAAACGTTATAATTATTGATTTATGCTCTTCTATGTATTTGGAAGAAGTTTTAAAAAATTATTTATAAACTTAAATACTAGCCTTCTTATTTATCATGTTTGGTTCTCTTCTTTGCTTCATGTGGATTCAGTTATCTGGTATCATTTCCTTGCCCCAATAAAGCTTCATTCCCACTCCATTCTTTTACTGTATTATTGTCTAATATATTACATTTCTATAGGTAGACCTCAAAATACATTTTATAGAAAGGGTTCTACTTGTTCTTAAACAAATTAAGAAGGGGAAAAATTGTAATTGTACTTTTTTTTAAGTTTATGTATTTATTTTGAGAGGTGGGAGGGGCAGAGAGAAAGAAAGAAAGAGAATCCCAAGCAGGCTCCATGCTGTCAGCACAGAGTCTGATGTGGGGCTCGGACTCACAAACCGTGAGATCATGACCTGAGCCAAAATCAACAGTCGGATACTTAAGCAACTGAGCCACCCAGGTGCCCCTGTAGTTGTACTTCGTAAAAAATAATTACCCAATTACCTTTATCAGTGCTCTTTTGTCATTTCTTATGGATTTAATTACTTTCTGGTATCATTTCCCTCTCTCTTTCCTCAGTCATGTCTATTCTTTTTTTTTTTCTTTAGTCATGTCTATTCCATTGATGACCCCATCAAAGGCATTTCTGTTACACAGTTTTTGATTTCTAGAATTTCCCTTTAATTCTTAAAACTTCCATCTCACTGCTTACATTACCCATCTGTTCTTGCATGTTGTGTATTTTTCCCATCAGAACTCTAAACATCTTAATTATAGTTATTTTAAAGTATCGGTCTGATAAATCCAATATTCCTACCATATATGAATCTGATTATAATGCTTGGCCTTTTCAAACTGTGCCTTTTGTATTTTAGTATGCCTTGTAGTTTCTTTGTTCAAAGTTGGACATGATATCCAGTTGGACTGGGTAAAAGAAACTCCAGTGAAGAGCCTTTAGGGATGTGGTGGTAATGTGAAGGGGGAAGGGAACATTCTATAATCTTATGATTAGGTCTCAGTCTTCTAGTCATCGTGGTCCCACATGACCTTCACGACTACTTTTCAGTCTTCCTCCCCACATCCTCACCCCATTTAGGTGAACAGGAAGGCTAGAAGGGGCTGATGTTGGGTATTTCCCTTACCCCAGAGTTGGTAAGACTTTGGTAAAATCCAGTGTGATTAGTCTCTAGCAAAAGTCTCCTTTGAGGCCAGGCTTTTGTTAAAGAGAACAAAATTTAGGGGACATATTTCAGAATAGTTAATTTTTCCTCCCCCTACTGAAATCACAAGATTTTCCTCTAATATTCACTGTAAGAACCTGGTGGGGCCCCAGGAAGTAAACCTCATAAAAGTGTGCCCCTGGCCTGGTCTCTAGGAGTTTTTAACTCAAATTAGTCCATGCTCAGTCTCCAGTAATTAGGCAATTGCCCTTTAAGCATTCCTACCTGATGTGGCTTCCAGGTGGTTTCTCCTCCAGGTAACCTGTGATCCTCTGTATTTGCGTGTCTCAAATTTTCCATTGGTGGTTTTGTTCTGTGTCCTCAATTCTCTCATGGATCAAAGAATAGTTGTTGATTTTCAGTTTTTTCAGCTTATCCTTTGTGTGAGGATGGGAAGTGTGACTTCCAAGGTTCCTATCTATTGGACCGGAAACTGAAGTCCCCTATGCAGTTTTTAAAGAAACTGCCAAAGAATTTTCCAGACCACTTGTACCATTTTACATTATACCAGCAATGTGTTTGAGATCTAGTTTCTCCACATCTTTGCCAGCATTTGGAATTGTCCCTTTTTTATTTTAGCTGTTCTAATAAATGTGTAGTGATTTCTCAGTGTAGTCTAAATTTGTATTTCCCTAATGACTAGTGATGTCAATCATTCTTTTCAGGTGCCTGTTTGCCATTCATATACCCTCTCCAGTGAAATGTCACTTTATGTCTTTTGACCATTTTCTGATTGGATTGTTTGCTTTTTTACAATTGAGTTTTTGGAGCTCTTTATATATTCTAGATATGAGTCTTTTAGCAGATATGTGGTCGACAAATATTTTCTCTCAGTCTGGAGAGGTATTTTCTTAACATGTTCTAATGGTATCAATGCAATCATCAGGTTAAGACTTTGGAGACTGATTAGTAATATTATAAGCAAAACCAAAACTCTTATCAGCCTGTGATCAGTATTATTTTTCTACATAGGTTTGACATAAAATCACTGTGTGATGTTACTTTGACTTTTATCAAAAGTATCTGTCATCACATTGCTCGCATCCAGGCTTCTGCAGGTCTGAGATTTTCTTCCCACTGAATATGTAGCAAGAATTCCAGTGGATGGCATTTTTGTCAAAAAGAAAAAAAGAAAGAAAGAAAGAATCCACTTAGGTTGTCTTAGTCTTAGTCTTAAGGATTTCTGGATTTCGTCCTTGGAGGAGGTCAGGATCTTCCCAAGGCCTGGGTCCTCGAATATTCTTCCAGTCATCAAAAGTGGAGTCCTTTATTTTCTATAAAGCCACAAAAATTAAAGCATATATATTAGTGTAGGAGGCATGTAGCTTTGATTAGGACATCACTGATTCATCAATGAATAAATGAGTGGAAAAAATCCAATTTTAGCAAATAAATCAACTGCATATCACGCATAATAATTGAAATGGCGGGGCGCCTGGGTGGCGCAGTCGGTTAAGGGTCCGACTTCAGCCAGGTCACGATCTCGCGGTCCGTGAGTTCGAGCCCCGCGTCGGGCTCTGGGCTGATGGCTCAGAGCCTGGAGCCTGTTTCCGATTCTGTGTCTCCCTCTCTCTCTGCCCCTCCCCTGTGCATGCTTTGTCTCTCTCTGTCCCAAAAATAAATAAAAACGTTTAAAAAAAATTAAAAAAAAAAAAAAAAGAAATGGCATATCTCTTAGGGTTTGGAAGTTTTCTTGCTTGCTAGTCATGTTAATTAGACTATCTTTCCCCCCCATCAGAATAAAATTATCAAATTATAGAGGGTCTACATGCTTTATTTCTGAGAATACAAAGAAAGGGAAGAAGCTGGGAAAACAAAAATCCAACTCCAAAGGTTAAACGAACATAATAATGACTAGCATGGGTTAGCATGGGTAATGGTAGTAAGTAAGAGGGGAAAAACAAAGGTAGAGACCCTAATGCCTGCTAGAAGGAAGAAAAAAGGCCAAGATGATTTGTCCCGCACGTGAGAAATGAGCCTGAGCCAGAGAATGAAAAGACATTCCCCAGAGCTGCCATGAGCCAATCCCTTTCAGTCAGTAAAACCTAGTTTCAACCAGTCTGGATCACTGTACCTTCAGTGAGTGTGAAGTATCTCTCAGCACAGAGGTAGGATAAAGGGAAGAATGTAAAGGTTTCTTCACCCTTCAACACCACTCTGACAAGTTTTCTACAACTGCTTTACCTGTTCTTGAATTACTGCTGAAATAATATAGAAAAAGAGACTCACAGAACACAGAATAGCTTATATCCAAAGATAAGGAAAATGACGTAAATTTACATGGACCCTTGTAACAAAAATAAAAAGGAGCATTTCTCTTTTACTAAGAAGCTGTATAACCCTGGGGCACCTGGGTGGCTCAGTCAGTCAACCATCCGACTTTGGCTCAGGTCACGATCTCGCAGTTCATGATTTCGAGCCCCGCATCAGGCTCTGTGCTGACAGCTCAGAGCCTGGAGTCTGCTTTGGATTCTGTGTTTCCCTCCTTCTCTCTGCCCGTCCCCCACTCACACTGTCTCTCTCTCTCTCTCTCTCTCTCTCTCTCTCTCTCTGTCAAAAATAAACATTAAAAAATAAAAAATAAAAAAAGAAGCTGTATAACCTTGGACAAGTGATTTAAGCTGTCTGGGCACTATTCCCTCCTAAGTAATAATAAAAAGGCTTGACCAAATGGTCTACATGGTTTCTTCAGTTCTCAAATTCTATGATTTCCAAAATAAGTAAAGGAAAATTTATCCCCAGACAAACCCTCCAGAGCCATCACTACTGACATAGTGCTTATAGACCGAGAAGGAGCAAGTTACAGGCTTTGAAAAACTAGTGGGGAAGCAGAGAACTGAACCACTCTCTAAATTCCACTTATAGGATGTCTGTATTAAATATATGTGGATGAACAAGATTGTACTAATTTAAGGTGCAGGAGAGTAAATTATTTTAAAGTTTAGTTATGAAATGATTCAGTTACAAAAAGGTCTGAAGAAAGAAAAATGGCCTCTACCCAGATAACGTAAGATATACGCTCAAGAGAACTGAAGAATAATTCTTCGATGGGATGCAAGTTGGTAGAACAACTTCACGCGAGAGGGTTCCAAGTCTTCAAAGATCTTTGGTGAATGAAAGAGTCTCTGTGGAATTCTGCAAAACATGTATGGTCACTGAAGACTACACCGTACACGTGGTGGGCAAGACCACTTACGGCTTACCACTTAACCAACTGCTACAGAACTGAGTACGGAACGGAATCAAGAAGAAAGCAGTGTCAATACTGATTTTCAGCCCTGCTGGTGTGGGACCTCTCTTTAACACCGAGTTGCTCCTTTGGCATACAGCTGAGACACCAAAAGCTAGTCTTTAGAAATAAGGATCATGCCAAGAGGAAGACCCGCGTTAGACTCAGTCCAACAGAGCTTAAGGCCAAGCTCTGACAAGATCCTCTGGGGAGGCAATTTGGAGAATGAGTCTCATAGGGTTACAGCAGTTTAGGAAACGCCAAAGTCTTTCCACAGATCCTCCCTCAAAAAGACAAAACCGAGCTCAAAGTGATCAGCCAATAATTGAAGTGCCTGCTAAAATGAGAGTCGACGTTCTTCAATGTATTATTTATAATGTTCACCTTTCAAGGAAAAATGATCAAACATACAAAGAAATGGGAAAATATGACCCACAGTCAAAAAAACGAACGGACTCCAAGAAATGGAGCACACCCTCCTCACCACATCCTATATTAAACACTTTGGTTTCTGATCAGATGGGTGGAAAATGACACCTCATTATAACTTTAACATTCCTGTAAGTTTAGTACCTCTTTATATGTCTAAGAATGATATTTATTTCCTTTTCTCTGTAGTCTTTACACGCTTTGCCCATGTTCCTACTGCCCACCTAAATTGTTAAACTTTTCCGTATTGATCTGCAGATGCTCTTCATATTTAAATTAATTCGTGATGATAAGATAAACAACAGTTTTAGGATGTCTCATTTAACCAGTGACTTTATATACATTTTTTAAGGCTGAACTTTTGAATTTTTATATATAAACTCATCAATCTTTCCCTGTAAAGCTTTGGAATTTTGTATCACATTTAAATCAGCTTTTCTGACTCAAGACCACAGAAAAGAATCTCCATTTTTTTTTCTCCTAGTTATTTTTAGCATTGCTTTTTTACTTTTAAATTCTTGTTCCATCTAGAATTCATCCATTTATAGTATATGAAATATAGATCCATCCTTATTTTCTTTCCAAATGACTACATAGTTAGTTGCCCCGATACCATACTGTTTAAGGTAAATAATTTTCTTCTGCACTGGTAATCATTTCCGTTAACCTGAAGAGAGAGCGAATCAGTCACTGACCGGGAAGACGGTTACAAAAGAGAGGCTGTATTAACATACAGTACATAGTAACGTATGTACCTCATACTCTGATTCCAATGACACTTTATTCATTTTCAGCTTTTTTTCTAATTCAGGATCAATCTGTAGAAAAGAAAGAGGAGCCGTAAGTTGTTCAAGTCTCTTACATTAAACTGTGAATGTAAAAAGTTATATAAAGGATGGCTGGGGTGGTGTGGCAGATGACAAACACGCGACAAAATCTCTCCCACCCGATCGCGTAATGACAGCTAAGGTACTACCACCACTACTATAACTATCAGCAGCCTGTATTCGCCAGCACTCTTCATATGCCAGGCATTCTGACATACATTATCTTTTGTAATCCTCACCGAAACTTATGAGATAATTATTATGATGATGATCACAAGTGAAGATAATGGGACACAAGGAGTTCGAATCACTTGTTGAAGAGGAAGAAACTGGCTTTGAAACTTGGCCCTCTGCCTCCAGAGTCCATGCTGTTAACAACCACCCTAAATGATAAATAACATAAAATACAAACAAAATAACATAAAAATACTAATAAATATAGTGCTGCTCTTGAAAACAAAAAATAAGACCTTCAATACACCTGAAATAAAGAAGCATCGAAGAAAAAATTCAACAGGAGTCCACAGTAGTAAACAGAAGCTGATGCCATGTTACCTATGCGTGGCAAAGTGCTGAGGAAAGAAGAATGGTGATCACTGAAATTGATAAACAAACAACAGAACCCAAATTAAAATAAATGGAATAGCAGAATAGTAACTGAACACAGCTTAAGACCATTAATACACTAGGGTGCCTGAGTGGCTCAGTTGATTGAGTGTCCGACTTCAGCTCAGGTCATGATCCCAAGGTCATGAGATCGAGCCCTGTGTCAGGCTCCACATTGAAGGTGGAGCCTGCTTGGGATTCTCTGTCTCCCTCTCTGTCTCTCTGCCTTTTCCCCCACTCATGCTCTCTCTTTCTCAAAATAAATAAACTTAATTAAAAAAAAAAAGACCATTAATACACTAGAAATACCATTAGAATAATGCACAAGAATTGGGATGAAGGAAAGAAAAGGCCTATGATGAAAGCTACATCTAAAGCCCCAATATAGTTCTGTTAGGGATTTCAGAATTAGAGAACAGAGAGAATGGAGGAAAGCATATAATTAAATAATTGACCAGTAATTAACTGAGTAATATTTAGAAAAGCATGAGTCCTCAGCCTGAAACAACACAAGAAAAAATAACCACAACAAAACAGCCTATTCTTAATTGAGTAATAGTAAAGTGTTAGAATATTAAGAATAGGGGCACGTGGGTGGCTCAGTCTGACTGAGTGTCTGACTTCAGCTCGGGTCATGATCTCGCGTTCAGTGGAGTTCAAGCCCTATGTCAGGCTTTGTGCTGACAGCTCAGAGCCTGGAGCCTGCTTCGGATTCTGTGTCTCCTTCTCTCTCTGCCCCTCCCCAACTTGTGCTCTCTCTCTCAAAAATAAATAAACATTAAAAAAAATAACACAGTCATTTGGCTTTCTCTTTCAGTGATGTCTGGACCATGCTGGCATTGGTATTGTAATTGTTCTCATTCTCATTATCTAAATCTTAGAAAACATGATCACAACATTAACAATGTTAAGAATTAAACTAGCTCTATTTCAAAGGAAAAAGAAAGACTTAATACTCAGGATTATAATGCACTTATATGCACACTTAGGTCATACTACTTGGAGCGATGCAACAATGGATGGTCCATTATTGTAGTTCCATGGTTGTTAGTATTAAGAGTCAGGAGAACAAAAAAGAACCACCACCACTAAGAATGGCGTAGATAAGGGGTGTCTGGGTGGCTCAGGTCAAAATCTCACAGTTCGTGAGTCTGGGTTCTCTGCGTCTGGCTCTCTGCGTTCCACTCTCTGCATCCAGTTCTCTACGTTGAACTCTCTGGTGTCAGCACAGAGCCCATTTCAGATCCCACTTCAGATCCTCTATCCCCCTTTCTCTCTGCCCCTCCCCCATTTGTGCTTGATCTCTCTCAAAATAAATAAATAACCTTAAAAAAAAAACAAAAGAATGGCACAGATGAACTATGCCCTATGTATTTCACACTAGAATTGAAAGCTAGTGCTTTCAGTTCATTTTTTTAGCCCACCTCTTGGATTCTGTACTTTCCTTTCCACTTTCCTCACCAATGACTGAAAAGCAGGAGTTTCTGTGTTCTGGGATGCCAGACTTTCAGTAGTAAAATCAGGACATTTCCAGGCAAACTAAGATGGCCAGTCACTCCAAATCAATACTATCTTTCTCCACCCTTCTCAACACTTCTCAGCTGAACTTATCCTAGTCTTTCTCAACGGCATTTGTACTCTCAACCTCAGACTTGACCCCCCCTTAATCTCAGCAATTCTGTCCTTTTGACTCCCCCTTGCTCTTGGTCTCTCAACCCTAATAACCCCAGTTAACCTCAATGAATCATCCTGTTAATCCCTCTCACATTCAGTCCACCTTATCCTCTTTATCTTGTCTGAACTCAATCTCACCCAAACACTGACTCTTGACTTCATCTGAGTTTCACTTCTGAACATCAACCAACCTGGACTTCTCAATCTCAGGTCTTGTCCTCTGATCCTTCTCACTTGAACTCTGTCCACTCAGCCTCCTCCCATAGACCTTGACCAACCGCATCCTCTCAACCTTGTTCTCGTCAACCAACCTTGTCCTCTCAATTGCAATGAACCTCATTCTATTTCACCTTTCTTCTCTTTACTTTAAGCCCATCTTCTAAACTTCTCCTATTAATGCAATCTCCCTCATTCTCTCTCCTTAACTCGGTGAATGGCATCACCATTTATCCAGTCCACAAAACCAAAACCTCAAGCTGTGCAAGACTTACTCATTTTTTAATATTATATACATCACATTAGTCATCAAATACTATCAATTAGCTGCTAAAAAATTTTTTTCTGGAACCCATTTATTTCTAACTTCATTGCAAATATTTTATTTCAAGTTTCATTACTGTCCATGTGTACTACTGCCAAAGCACCCTAACAGGTCTCATCTCTCCCCTTCCACCTTGCTCAATCCCCATCCATCTTGTCCCATCCATGGCCAGAGGGATTTCTAAAATGAACATCTGACGATATGCCCAATACTCCTCCTGTGTTATAGAATATCATTTTCAGCATTTAGCTAACACTCATCCAAGTTTATTTTGAGAGAGAGAGAGAGCATGCACACGTGCTCAAGGGAGGGGAAGAAAGAGAGGGAAAGAGAGAATCCCAAACAGGCTCTATTCTGTCAGCATGTGGAGCCCCACATGGGGCTCCAACCCACAAACACTGAGATCTATGAGATCTGTGAGAAACTGTGAGATCATGACCTGGCTGAAATCAAGAGTCAGACTGAGCCGCCCAGGTGACCCAACACTTACTCATTCGTAGGGTCGTAATTCAAAGGTTAATGCCTCTAGCAAACCTTCTGTGATACCCCTTTCCCAAGTCTAAATTGTATGTCTCTAGTAATGTTTTATGGAAAACTCTAATATAGCATTTTACTGGACAATGATGTAATTTGTTTGACTACATTTTTATACTGGATGTCTTCCAGCCTAAATTATGCCACAAGCTTTGTAAGAACTAATTTCTTGAATCTTTATCTATAGGATCTGCCACATGATAAATACATATGACAAATATTCAATTATTTTTCAGATATGTATAGTCATCCCACTTCCAAAAGTCAGATTATTATAACTTTCATCTTAAAGGGAAAGAGAAAAAAATTCCTTAATAAAATAAGTAGGATGCTAACAGACACTTTTTAATACAGTTGATAATTGCTCTATTACCCCACAGAAATCACACATTCTTTTTACATTTAATATTTACTCTAATATCTAATATCTTTAAGACTAGTTGGAATTGGCGTTTCTCTTAAATCATAAAATTAACTGAGAAAACTAAATAGGCCTTTACTCTTTATTTTCCTATCGATAATTATTAATTAATATTATATATTATATATATTTCATTAGCAGACCTCAGTAATATTGGTAGTAAATCATATATATATTTCATCACACATATATATTTATATTTATATATAATATGAATATTAAATGTTATATATATTTATCCTATATAAATAACTTGGAAAAAACTCAAATATCACAAATGGCCACAAACAAAAACTACATACTTCTGAAAGAATTTACCAGGGTTCTTATGTAACACTTGGCTTGAATTTTTAAGTAACCGTGTAATCACAGAAGGTGAGAATCCTAACACTACCTCAAAATAGTCATGTAACCTTAGGCAAGTTACTTAAGTTCTCTGAACCTCAGCTTCCTCACCTGTAAATTTCATATATATATATATATATATATATATATATATATATATATATAAAATGCATATATATCATGCATATATATATGCATATATATATATACACACACATATATAATTTATTATTTATAATGAAAATAATTTTCTTTTACTGTTAGTATATCAGTTTATATATCCATATAATTTATAAAATTACTGGTATTAATATGAAATGGAGTAATAAAATGGGAGTGAAACTGTCCCACATTCTTCAGTCCCTCCTAAATCCTAAAAACAACTACACCAGAGTTCATTTTATTGGAGAATACAGTATCGTAAATTTTCCAATGATGAAGAAGATTACTAAATTCTTTACATTTCATGATTCATTTCCAGATCATCACTCATGTTGTCTTACAGAATAAGGAAAAGTCCAAAGATTATATGGCCACCTTGAAAAGCAAGACAAAACTCAGACTGTTTAACACTGCATATACACATGTAAACCAGAACATACATATACACAGACACAGGCTGAACACCAATTACAGTCCTTACTTTAATTTTCACAGCATCGTAGCGGATTTGTGAAAACTCACGAAGACCAAAAGAACCTCCAACAATCAGCACCTAAAACAAAGAAAGGAAACAATGAAACAAAATAGAAGCGCAAAATTCAGTCTAGCTGTAGATTATTTACCGCTTATATGAAATCCGATAGATTATTTTTCCTGGTGAGTTGCCATTCATCTGTTCAGAGTAAGTGCAGTATATACCATTACAAGAAAACATTTTAGCCCGTTACCAAATACCAGAATCAGTACCCCATACCTTCACTCAACCTGGTTTGGACAAGAAGGGAACGAAAGTAGCATTAACATACACCTGGTATTCCAAGTCCTCTTCTGTATGTTGTTGAATAAAGATCCTAGGAAGCATTAATACTTATCCAAGAAAGGAAATAATTTCAGCTTGAAGATAAATGTAGTACAGTAATTACGGCATATTTGACTGATACTCGATGAAAAAGGATGTATCTTTTGAGGTCTTTCCAGTAGTGCTGGGTTTCACAGCACTGAATTCAACATGTTCCTCTTCAGTATTATTTATATGTTTAGGATTCATATTTTGAAACATGGTCCTCTAGGTCCAGTATAGACATAGAGACAAATATAGCGTAACATGTTTGGGGGAAAGGCTACTACAGTACTTTCCATTCCAAGAAATAAAACAAAACAGGAAACCTCTAAGTATCTAGAAGGTACTTCAACACTAGTGGTTTTAAGATCCGGCTTTGGTGATTTTGAAAAATAAGGAACAAAATCATACTGGCATTCACTGGCACATGCAGGTGACCTCAGGTTAGTGGCCACAATCACAATGCTTCTGAATGGATCTCCTTTTGGGGGCAGAGGAATCTATAGAGAGGATGGTTTTTACACATGCCCTGTGATCTACACAAATATAATTACTACACTACCTTTTAAGGCGGTTTTCTTTAAACTTTTTTTAAGGTCACTTCTCTCCTTTTGTTCTGCTAAAATGCACAAAGCTGGTATCTTCACCTACACCAACACCTATTCATTCCAAAGTAATAAACTATTATGTATTTAAAACAAAGTGGCTTTTGTCCACATGCTGTACCGAAATTGTTTCATTTACTATGACATCAAGACTTGCTGAAGCAAAATAACTTGCCAAGGTGGATCAGCAAGTAAGAGGGGTTGTTGGGCTGGATTCCAACTCTGGTTGGTGTTATGTCAACCTCAACCTGTATCTTCAAAGATGAATGAGATCTTCAGGGAACTCAGTGTAGGGCTGTAGACAAACATATAAACACCACAACTACTTTCAATGTGCCTTAAAATTTCAATTATAATTTAGCGACCTTTTGAAAGCTGTTACAGTGTGGCAGGTACGGTGCTAACCACTCAATTCACAAGGTTTTACTGAACTCCTAACAACAACCCGGGAAGAATTAAACCAGTTCACAAACCAGGAAGCTGAAATATAGAGATGCCCGAAATTGTACAGTTAAAGTAAATACATCTATTTCGACGATCCACAGCATCGTCAAAGGGTAGCAACAGGTTAAAAAGGTAAGTTTAGTAATCACCCAGTGCTGGAATAAAAGCTGGTTCTGACCTCGCTCTCTGAAGCACATCCTGGTAACTCTTAGGGAGGGTAAAAGATCCCACTACCGGCGGGGGCAGAAGTCTAAGACTGCCTAGAAGCCTCTTCCTAGCCCAGGTTGCTGCTCCCCGACGGCCGCATCACAGACCCTCGCAGCCAGGATCCTGCCCACCTCGAGGCTCCACCCCTTTCGGAATCCGGACCCACCCCTTCCGGAATCCCGCCCCACACGTTTTCGTCCCTGCGCTCACCAGCATGGGGACTCCGTAGCGAATGGTCTTGTTCTTGCGCAGGGCGCGCATTACCGCTTGTGTAGACATGACTGAACTCTCCGACGCGCTTGGACGTCTAGCTCAACAGGCCCAGCGCGGCCTCCCGAATCTCGGCAGCTCCAGCTCCCTCCCCACGAGGAAGTCCTTCACTCGCCTCCTTTCCTTGGCCTCCCGATACTCGGTCCTCCCTTGATAGGCCTCCTCCAGGCAAAAGCAGTCGATGCGTCGTAACACGCTAGCGCGTCCGGGCGGAAATTCGAGTGTCGGCGGTTTGGTTCCGGCACTCTGGTTTGCAATCGGGACTCCGGCGCGTAACCCTGTCTGTAGTCATCAGCAAATGATGTCGAAACCCGCACCTCCCACGTTTGGGGTCTTGGCCAACGTCTTCTTACCTTCCCAAGCATATAGCCGCTCTATAAAGTCAGCTAACCAAAAAGAAAAAAAAAAATTGAAGCTAGTACTACAGTTTCTTGTACTCTGGCTATTTGTAGGATGGGGAGTTTACCGGCTTGATAGAGATTTTTAGAAATAAATAAACCGCCACGAAAGGGTAGGTTGAGTGGCAATCAGTGTAGTACCTTGCTATCACTGAACATTTAATGCTAGTACTTTTACTGCCAGATAGCCTGTAATCTTCAGTCGTTTATGAATGTCCATTTTCCAATCACTCCGCAACCCTCCGGCACACATTTTTGCAGGTCATTCGAAGGTTCGAAGACAACAGCGATGAAAAAAATAACAATCCGTGTCTTAAAGAAAGAAGCTGGCAGTTTAATGGGCAAATGAACGTGCCTTAAGTACGACGGTTGCTTAGGAAACAGCTCCCACGTGCCATTTGCCAGGTGAGTCAGAGAAAAAGCCTCACCTACCGAGTACTATTTGAGATGCCATAATAGTATAAAATACAGGTGACACGGAGTAACATTTCCCAGGCTAGCCCTGAAATCCTTCCATCTGCCCCTGCCTCTAGTGCCACCGAAACGTTCGTAGTTGAATCTTTTGTTATCTTTCCACATACTGAAGTCACCCTTGAGTGGTCTTCAGAAGAGAAATACCAGCTCTGCCTTTCAGCTGCTCTAATAATAGGCCCATGGGGTCAAATATGATAAAACAAACAGAACCCGAATGGTGGTTCTCAAGTCTGTCTTCCACACTGCTGAATCAAAAAGCATAAACAATGAGATTCTCTTGGTTGGCTTTGTTCTTTGCCTACAGTAGTGACTCCAGTTTTCTTAGCAAGGAACTTCAGGTCCTTTGTAATATAGTATGATTTTGGCCTGCATTTTCTACCGTTCTTCTTCACTCGCTCCATACTCCATCTTGGAAGAGATATTATTCCATGAGTATTGCATGAACTTCCACATCTTCAAAATACAGTTTCAGGGACACCAGTAAGCCTCCCTTACTCCACAGGCAATATAAATTCTTCCCTCCTCAGAGCTGGAGTAGCCTTTGACTAATACATATCACACAGCACTATCACACTGTATTACCAGTCTTAGTGTATGAAGTCATTGTTGCTCCGAATAGCATAAAAGCAAATGAAAACAGGAGAGAAGGAAGGATACTTCAGAGTTTGAATTTGAACCTCGGGATTTACTTTTTGGTTCTGAGGCTGCGGAAATTAGTCAAACCTCTCCACCCCCTTTTCCCTAAAGAAGCATCACATGAACTGATCCAAGGGAGAGTTTGAAGTGATCAGGACAAGCTTTATTAAAGGGAGACTGAAAATTCCTCACCCCTATTTCTCCAATCTTCTATCACCCCAATCTGTCCAAGGAAGAAACTTCTTGCAAACTGGGGAGCATTTAGCCTGAGAGGTTAAGTCAAACTACCCAGTGGGGAGTGCTGGGGAAAAACTATGTAGATTCATGGGAAAGAGTCTGGAACAGTTATAGAATGCAGGAGAATTTAGGATTGAAGGGATGGCCTTATAAACAATGTTGCTATGTTTTATGAATAGGGTCTCCTTCAATGTGATTTTGTTGTACTTTATTTTGAATTGTTTGACTTTTGCTGTTTGTTGTATATTTGTTCATTTAATTCATCTCTCTGCAGAGAAGGAACCAGATAGGGCCATGAGATTTCTTACAGGATGTATTGTGAAGTATGCAAATTTTGCCTATAGCTTTCCTTCTTTCCTCATTCACTTCCTTTCAATATTTCAGAACTCATAGAGCATCCAGGTTAGTTCCGTATTATTTCTCCCACTTTCCCTCATATCCTAGACGCGAAGGGCACTCCTCTACAGTCCAGGCCTTTTCTTACCTTCTCACTATATAAAACCTCTCCCTACTGGATCAGACATCAGTAAATGCTTACTGCATTAAGCTAGTAGTTAATAATGGATTAAGTAGTACACATATATTCTAGGTAATGCTGTAGCTAATAATCTGCTACCCTTTTTAGATAAAGCATATATTCAATTTAGGTAAATATAGGTCTTCAGCCTCTCATTTGTTCCATTATTTAAGTAAGCATTTATGAGATGGCTCTGAAGGAGCAACTAAATAGTAAAAATTACAAGTATGCTGGAAGATTGTCAGG
This sequence comes from Felis catus, assembly GCF_018350175.1. NCBI lineage: Eukaryota > Metazoa > Chordata > Mammalia > Carnivora > Felidae > Felis > Felis catus. The sequence continues at coordinate 115,759,288 of NC_058373.1, forward strand.
GAGCAAAATTTGGAGCAATGGGAAATTTAAACGCCTAACAAATAATATTATATAGGTGGTAAACTCCATTGTCTGTGTTTAGTGCTCACCTTAAGCATTACTACGGTATACCTCAGTTTCTCTGTTAAATCCAAATAAGTGATATTTGTCACCCTTTTTATAATTCTTACCAAACCCACAAAATTCTTCATCAGTATGGGCTCCGTTGCCTTCTCAGAAACACGACTCAAATCCCATCTGTGCTTTCAGTGTTCATCAACAGTCACAGTGTTGATTCAGCCATCCCAACTGTCATACTTCCAAGGGGGAGGATATGAAAATGCACATCCAGGAAACAAGGCATCTCCACCACCCATGCCAGTCTTTTAGGACTCATATGTTTTTGATATGTAGGCAAGTTATGTTTTCCTCCAGTATCTGCTCTACCTTCACTTAACTCGTGCCAGTATATAGGAGCATTCGTATCAAAATGACCAATCTTGAGAGCTTTAGCACTAAGTTTTAGAACTGTGGCCAAATTTAATGGCTATGGGTACCAAAAGATTAGTTACTTCATGAATCTTTGTTTGCTTTCCTAATTGACACCTAATATCTAAGTTGATTCACTCAAAAACCTTACGAAGTTTGGAAGAGCACGATTCCAGATCCATTTTACAGATGAGCACATTGAGGCTCAGAAAAGTTAAGAGGCTTGTACAAGGTCAAAACTGTGTGAAGTAGCACAAATGCCCCGACTAGAACTAAACATCTATAGCATTTGACAATACTATCTGATTCTCGAAATTTCCTCTGCCTGTGGCTTCTGTGGATGTTTGGCTCTTGCGGATCCTTGCCAACTTAGAGCCTTATAAATAAAAACTTTAGCCTTAGAAATCTTAGCTGGAGTCGTCAGCCTATTCCAGTTTTCTTCTCTATCTCAGTGACTCTCCAAGTCTAGTGTGCACAGAATCCTTGCGAGAGCTGATCAAAACACAGATTGCTGGGCTACATCCCAAGTGTCTGATTCAGTGGGTCTGGGACGGGACTTGAAAACTGGCTTCTCTAACAAGCTTTCATTCGTGTGATCCTTCTGCTGGTCTGGGGACTACTCTGTGAGAAACACTGCTCTGTCCTTGTTCCCACACTCTATCCTCTTTCCCTAGGTAAAGTCAATTATCACATTGGCTTCAAATTTTATCACACTGTGGATGACTTCTGGCATATTTCCAGCAGCATAAATGGTTTTCTAACACTTCAACATGCCACAAAGATTTTTTTCCTTTTTTTTCTTTCTTTTCCTTTTTGCTTTCTTTCTTTGTTTGTTTCTTTCTTTCTTTCTTTTTTTGTCCTTCCCTCCATTCCATCTAATTTCTCTGGCTATAACCACAGTGGCTGATAGTTGGCTACTCAGTTTCCAATCCAGTCAAATGTGAAATCAGTTAAAAGGAAGCCTCTGACATTATTCAGCTAGGAAAGAAATTGTTTCTCCCTTAATGCACATCTCTCTTGTGATAGTGATCATTAACATTATAGTTTTAGAATTATTCCTGTATTTGTCTTATTACTTTTTACAGAACATGAACTATGGGATGAATGTGACCATGTCTAATACACTGCTGTCTTCCCTGACTTCCTTTGTAGCCCTAAACCACAGTCCATGACTTTTGGGAAAACAAATAAAATGGCCGCAGCAAAGGTGACAAGAACTTCCCGTACCATGCTTTATAGCAAAGACTCCCCGAGTAGTGATTCCTAAACCAAACACAAATCTGCTCTACAACACTTTGGAGAGAATCCAAGGTAAGTCTCCTGTACAAAAAAAAAAAAAAAAAAAAAAAAAAAGTGTTGGAAATCTCTTCTGTACAGATTAATGAAACCAAAATATTAACAAAATCCAAAGTTAATTACATTGTCTCAAAATGCAGTATTAGCTAGATTACAGCAAATTTCATCATGTAGAGCAAATCAGGAAAACTCTAACCTTCCAATTGCCATGGGACTAAAGCCTATCTGAAAGCTTTCTAAATATTGTCTATTAAATTAAGGCTTCCTTTCTGGGTAGACGATTAGGTGCTTTTGTGATATAAGTCAACGGTGAAATGGGATTTTATCTATTGAAATTTATGTTCAAAAAAGCTTTGTAGAAAAACGTCTATTGAGAATTGTAAAGACAAGTGTTTGAATAAAGAGCAAGTAAAGTGTACTTTTATCTCAAGATAAATTTTTTGAAAAGGAGACCATTTAAAAATGGCCTATTTGTGTGTTTTAAGTGTTTGAGTAACATCTTTGTCCACCACTGGTTTAAAAAAAAAACATGGGGCGCCTGGGTGGCTCAGTCGGTTAAGCGTCTGACTTTAGCTCAGGTCTGTGAGTTCGAGCCCTGGAGCCTGGAGCCTGCTTCAGATTCTGTGTCTCCCTCTCTCTCTGACCCTCCCCCGTTCATGCTGTCTCTCTCTGTCTCAAAAATAAATAAACATTAAAAAAAAAAATTTAGGGTCGCCTGGGTGGCTCAGTCAGTTGAGCAACCCACTTCGGGTCGGGTCATGATCTCACGGTTTGTGAGTTCGAGCCCCGCGTCGGGCTCTGTGCTGCCAGCTCAGAGCCTGGAGCCTGCTTCTGATTCTGTGTCTCCCTCTCTCTCTGACCCTCCCCCACTCATGCTCTCTATCTCTCTCTGCCTCAGAAATAAATAAACATTTAAAAAAAATTTTTTTAATTAAAAAAATAAATAAAAAATAAAAAAACACAACAGTTAAATATCGTACATATAAAGTTTCCTATAAATCAAAACATAGTGTGCATCCAATAAAACTAAAACTTGACACTCAAAAGTGAACCTACTTCCTAAAGTAACCACTGCAGTCAAGTAACACTGTTTTTCAAATTTAAATTTTCCCAGCTTTACTGATATATAACGGAGATAGAACATTGTATAAGATTAATGCATATACCATAATGATTTGATTAAGGTACATATTGTGAAATGATCACCAAAGTAAATTTAGTTAAGATCTATCACCTCACATAGTTACAAAATTTTTTTCCTTGTAATAAGAATTTTTAAGATCTCCTACAACACTATTAATGAGACTATTAGTAATACTATTTTGAATAATCCCTAAATCATGAAGGATATCAAAATAACAATTATAATTCACATGGCAATTAATAAAAAAGAAAAAACATCATATGATAGATGACAGAAAATAAACTTTTGACTTGTAATGAAGAAGAAGAACCAAAAAAAAAAAAGTATAGAAATTAGTGAAAATAAAAGCTAAAATAAAAGAAATGGAAAACATACAAAACCAGAAAAATGGATTAATATAAATCCAAAAGCTGGTTATTAGAAAGAATCAATTCAAAGATTAAAGAAAAAATATTTAAATCTGTTAGGAATGAGACAGAAAACAAAAACAGAGATCTATAAGAAAGTAAAAAAGATTGCATGAGAATTTCAAGTTCTATTACCATACATAGAACAGCAAGAGAAATTGATGGTTTTGTGATAAAACATAAAAGTCAAACATACCAATTACTGAGGAAATTGGAAACTTACCATTAAGAAGGACTAGACCCTTGGTTGTGATATAGGAAAAAACATTCATCATAATTGAGTCCAGCCATAACTATCTTTCAAAAGTCCAGTGAGGGGCGCCTGGGTGGCGCAGTCGGTTAAGCGTCCGACTTCAGCCAGGTCACGATCTTGCAGTCCGGGAGTTCGAGCCCCGCGTCAGGCTCTGGGCTGATGGCTCGGAGCCTGGAGCCTGTTTCCGATTCTGTGTCTCCCTCTCTCTCTGGCCCTCCCCCGTTCATGCTCTGTCTCTCTCTGTCCCAAAAATAAATAAACGTTGAAAAAAAAAATAAAAAAAAAAAAAAGTCCAGTGAAAAACTGGTCTTTCTAGCAAACAGCAGTGTGAGTAGATTGGTCGAGATTTAACAACAGTGGAAATAAAATATATTTTACTTACTCCTCAACATCCATCACAGCACAAGTTCTTTTTATTTTTTATTTTATTTTTTTAATAGAGAGGATAGTTTATTTATTTTTTTTATATATGAAATTTATTGACAAATTGGTTTCCATACAACACCCAGTGCTCATCCCAAAAGGTGCCCTCCTCAATACCCATCACCCTCCCTCCCCTCCCTCCCACCCCCCATCAACCCTCAGTTTGTTCTCAGTTTTTAACAGTCTCTTATGCTTTGGCTCTCTCCCACTCTAACCTCTTTTTTTTTTTTTCCTTCCCCTCCCCCATGGGTTCCTGTTAAGTTTCTCAGGATCCACATAAGAATGAAACCATATGGTATCTGTCTTTCTCTGTATGGCTTATTTCACTTAGCATCACACTCTCCAGTTCCATCCACGTTGCTACAAAAGGCCATATTTCATTTTTTCTCATTGCCACGTAGTACTCCATTGTGTATATAAACCACAATTTCTTTATCCATTCATCAGTTGATGGACATTTAGGCTCTTTCCATAATTTGGCTATTGTTGAGAGTGCTGCTATGAACATTGGGGTACAAGTGGCCCTATGCATCAGTACTCCTGTATCCCTTGGATAAATTCCTAGCAGTGCTATTGCTGGGTCATAGGGTAGGTCTATTTTTAATTTTCTGAGGAACCTCCACACTGCTTTCCAGAGCAGCTGTACCAATTTGCATTCCCACCAACAGTGCAAGAGGGTTCCCGTTTCTCCACATCCTCTCCAGCATCTATAGTCTCCTGATTTGTTCATTTTGGCCACTCTGACTGGCGTGAGGTGATACCTGAGTGTGGTTTTGATTTGTATTTCCCTGATAAGGAGCGACGCTGAACATCTTTTCATGTGCCTGTTGGCCATCTGGATGTCTTCTTTAGAGAAGTGTCTATTCATGTTTTCTGCCCATTTCTTCACTTGGTTATTTGTTTTTCGGGTGTGGAGTTTGGTGAGCTCTTTATAGATTTTAGATACTAGCCCTTTGTCCGATATGTCATTTGCAAATATCTTTTCCCATTCGGTTGGTTGCCTTTTAGTTTTGTTGGTTGTTTCCTTTGCTGTGCAGAAGCTTTTTATTTTCATAAGGTCCCAGTAATTCACTTTTGCTTTTAATTCCCTTGCCTTTGGGGATGTGTCGAGTAAGAGATTGCTACGGCTGAGGTCAGAGAGGTCTTTTCCTGCTTTCTCCTCTAAGGTTTTGATGGTTTCCTGTCTCACATTTAGGTCCTTTATCCATTTTGAGTTTATTTTTGTGAATGGTGTGAGAAAGTGGTCTAGTTTCAACCTTCTGCATGTTGCTGTCCAGTTCTCCCAGCACCATTTGTTAAAGAGGCTGTCTTTTTTCCATTGGATGTTCTTTCCTGCTTTGTCAAAGATGAGTTGGCCATACGTTTGTGGGTCTAGTTCTGGGGTTTCTATTCTATTCCATTGGTCTGTGTGTCTGTTTTTGTGCCAACAAGTTCTTTTTAAAAAGGATAGCTGGGGTCTGGGTGACAGCGGCCTGCAGGTCCCCTACTGTCATCCAGAATTCTAAGGCTTTCTGCAGAGATTTGAAAAACGGCAACAAATGGAAGTATCCGCATCTTTAGTTCAGCATCCTTGGCTGTGGAGTAGATAGAGTCACTTTTACCTGAGAACCCTCTACAAGAACCATTTAAAATTGCTTGGAACTATATAGTGAGTAATTACACATAGTTCCAGATTGCAACATGGGAACCTTGATAGTTCATGAGGCCCTTTATTTCTTGTTCTGTTTACCTGGATTTTTGTTTCAATTTATACCTTACATGAAAAAGTACAAAATTCAGAAAAATAAATCAGAAACATGGGAAAGCCAATAGAAATGTTTTAAAGTACTTCTCTTTAATCAGTTTTGTATCCAGCTTCCTTTGATTTGTGGAACTTATTATTTTACAGAGTATTTTAATATTCCTTATGATTGGGAAAGAATGCCAAGATGGTATATGCTGTTGGGAAGATGCGTAGGCTGTGCGGTGATTGAGGACGCTTGGCACCATTTTCTGCATAGGCTCTTACATCACAGAAGAATACATAAAATATATTCATAAAATTCATCATGAATTTCAGGCGCCATTTGGGATGGAAGCTGACTATGCATATCCGTTGGAAACTCTGATTTTCGGAACTGGATTTTCCATTGGAATCATGCTTTGGGTGATCATGTCATTCTTCTTTGGGCATGGGTGACCATTCGTTCGATAGACACTATTGATGTCCATAGTGGTGGTGACATTCCTCTCAACCCTTTAAATCTGATCCCTTTCATTGCTGGTTCTCAACATCATGATTTCCACCACATGAACTTCATTGGAAATTACGCTTCAGCATTTACATGGTGGGATAGAATTTTTGGAAGAGACTCTCAGTTTATTGCCTACAATGAAAAGGTGAAGAAGGTTGCAAAAAAAGACTGAGTAAATGTCTCTTCTAAACCTTCCTGAAGGTACTTTTCCTGAATTGAAGCCAGTAGCTAACATTGCTTCTGCGGAGCAGAAATGAACAAGCAGAAATTAACAAGGATACAAAGGACATTAACAACCTTTAACTGTCTTCCTAGTGGGAACTTTTTCTACTCTACATAAAAGTTCTGTGTGTGTAGAAATAAGTAAATAGATATCCAAGTATGATTTTCACGAGGAAGTTTCAAAGGCCACGTTGCTAACCTTACAGAAAGGCTTGAAGTAATTTAAGAAGTAGTCATCTAGGGGCGCCTGGGTGGCGCAGTCGGTTAAGCGTCCGACTTCAGCCAGGTCACAACCTCGCGGTCCGTGAGTTCGAGCCCCGCGTCGGGCTCTGGGCTGATGGCTCAGAGCCTGGAGCCTGTTTCTGATTCTGTGTCTCCCTCTCTCTCTCTGCCCCTTGCCCGTTCATGCTCTGTCTCTCTCTGTCCCAAAAATAAATAAACGCTGAAAAAAAAAAAAAAAGAAGTATTCATCTATGTCTTTCCCCCAGTAATACCATATTCCTGAAGTTGAAATTGGTCTTTAAAATCTTTTAAATATATAGTGGTCATTTCAAAAACTCTTAGCAGGGTGTTGGTCTCATATTGAACTTTAAGCATCTTTTAGAATTTGCCTAAACATCAAAGTATCACGGGTTGAATCACATCAAATGACAGTGTGAGTGAGGCTGCCGAACCAGGAAGAGCCAGCACCAAGAACCTCCACTCTTGTCCTCAGCTGACCAGTTTGAGGTGATTCTCTTTCTTTGAGAAGTCCTTTTGGATTGCAAAGCACTACTGGTTTCCATAAACGAAGGCCTTTCTGAATTGTTGTAAGTGGAATATTTTAGTCTGAAGGTTTTTGGGTTACTTGAATTTTTTTTTTTAATTGAGCTTTATTTCTGCTGTTTACCCTTTCATTTTTGTAGGTTAAGTTTTCATTATACCTAAAACTGTATCTTGAAACATTGTGAACTGACTTGCTGTATTTGCACTTTGAACTATTGAAATAAATGTGATTTTTTTGTCTGATTATCTTGTTTCCAATTTTGAACATCAGCTGTCATTTTTATTCTTATAAGGAAAAGTACAGAAACCATAAAATTATTAAATTTTGTAATAAAAGGAGTAATTCTTTTAAAAAAAAGGATAGTAGGAAAAAGGACAAGGTAGGAAATAGGAGACTAGGAGAGAGGATAACATCTCCCTTGAAAAGATACTTTATGGTCTTATTATCTAAAAGAATTAACCTCTACTTAGCATATCCACAGAAAAGCCAGATTTATTTAAAGTCTGAAATAAATTTCCTGACCCCCTAAAGTAATACTGAGATAGAGAAAAGCTTTTAATACTTTCCCCACGTCAGCAGTCTGTCATTCACTTTGTTCTAGCCAAGACCAGCTTTAAATGAGCCCTGTAGTGATGCTGTTAAATTTCCCTATACTTGTACTCCACACCCCCCACCCCCACCTGCAGCCAGAGCCAGATTAAAATACACTTGTTTCCTGTATCCCCAGCGCCCTGAAACATTGTATTCCTCCTTTAGTCAGTTCTTCTTGGGGACTGTTGTATAGGCAGTTTTACTGGTACTTTAAAGGAATTTGCCATTTCGTGAATTCAAGGGCCTTTTCCTTCTGAATGTATGATCATAGGGCTTATATCAACCTCCTCTGACAGTTGTTTAAAAGTTTTTGAAAGCATCTGAGTTCTTACGGCCAGTCCTTTGTGTCCTCCACGGGAGGAAAGCTTTTTTACTGTCTCTATATATTGGTGTCCATCAAACAAACAAAAAATACCATTTTCTGTGCAAACCCAGAATTGATACCCAGAGAAAATATTAGAAGGACAAGGGGAAGGATTGGAGACTAGAGCACCGAGGAGAAAAATAAGCAAATTTGAAAACAAAACGTAAATGCAGAAGTTGGCATTAGGGTGGGCCGAGGGATGGAGAAGCTGATGTTAAAGGGCTAATTTGTGGAGGCTTCTGTGGCCAGGCAGATTGGGTTACAGGGAGCAGGTGCCGGATGGAGAGGAGCTGTGCAGGATGTAGCTGGTGCCCCCAGGACCAGACAAGCTTGAAAACAGAGGCTGAGAACTGACACAGAGGAAATGACACAGAGTTAACAATCTCACTAGAAAAGAAGTGGAGAAGAAAACACACAGACTTTAAAGTTTATAAGAAAACCCTGAGGGGAAGAGTCTGACATTTCTGAGTAACCAAAAAGTTGGGGAGGGGAGGGATCAGAGAGAGAGGGTGGAGTGTGGGGTGGAAAGGGTTTGAAGAAGCAGGCGGGAACTAGATTGTGCAGTGGCCTTCGAGTATTTTGGACGGAATCCTAAGTGCAATGGGAAACTTCTAGGGGTTTTTAAGCAGAGGAGAGACATGTTTGAGATTTGTTTTTACCAGAATCTTTGGTCTAAGATAAGCAAATTGGAGGGAGACACAGTGGCTAACAAAGAGGGCAGTTAGAAAGCTAATGCAGTGGTCCAAGCAAAATTGGATGGTGGTTTAGACTACAACTCAAGGAAAAGTGTGACAGGCTGGGAATGGTCAGTACGAGATGGAATATAAAATGTGTAAAGCGACATGCCACTGAAATAAATGGGCACAAGGACTATAGGGTACCCAGGGTCATTTGACATGGCTGGAGATTGACCATTTTCCTTTGCCTTAGATAATAGTTGCCCAGAAAAGCAAACTTAAAACTTCCTTTTCCATAAAGTGGTTTCTAATTAACCATTGACCTCAGATACAAAGTTTGAAACACCATCGCACTGTGGTTGAGGGTGGATTAAAGTTGTGATATGAGAGAATCACTCCCCATTAACTACTTGGGGCCCTGGAGGGTATATATTGCCAGACCCCGCAGGCAGTGGAACTAGCCATAATTTTAACTAATTTATTATGGATTAGGAACCCGGCTAACCGAACTTGTTAGAAAATTATATAAAATAAAACTGAGGACTTTTTGCACATGGATTTGGTGATATTTAGTTGTTTGGGTTAAAAAAAAAAATCTTGTTGCTGCTTCCGTCCTTCTTCTTGGTTATTTTCTAGATAGTTCAGATTACCTTTGGATATCTCAGTCACGTCTGTAGGTTTGGGAGTAAAGGTAGACATTAGAGGGACAGAGAGCCCACTATAGTAGTAATGGTAGTGTATTCACTCTGTATTTTATTTGCTGTATTTTGATGTTTTGACATCTGGGGCCTTGCTGACCCAGAAGGGACTGCTCCTCCCAGGGTTAGATGGTTTTTACAGACAGTAAACAGCTGACTGTCTCATGAGCCTACTTTTCAAATACAAACCAACCAACCCGGAGCCTACGCTCCTTTGTGGAGCTCTCACACTCAGGGTCATTTATACACATGCCCTAAACACCCCAAGGCCAGGTACCAGAAAACTAGGGAGAGCTCCTCTGCCACACAGGCCACTGCAGTTGTTCAAACTAGCCAATCCTAACCCTATATATCTGGTCTTGCCTGTTCCTTCCCATGCCACCATCGTGAAGGTTCTTGTCCATACTTCCTCCCTTTCCCTCTGCCTTATGCCCAATTCTAGTACTTCCCTGTATGGTCCCCATGGCATGGTGTGTCCCCTTCTCTTGGGAACTGTGCGTAACGAACTATCTTTTCAATGTCAGCGGTCTCCTGATCTTCTGGCCTTACTATACCTCAATTATTCTATTAATACCCAATATCTAAAACAGGAAAACGACCAACCCTTTCTGATTCCCTATCTTCTATCTGCACCCAAATAGGCTTCTAGCAAACAAATTTTCCATGAAAAAGTTATTATTCATTCTTCTACATTCTTCATTATTACTCATTCTTATATATTACTTATTATATATATTTTTCCTCTTACACACGGCAAGAGCAATGTGATGGAGTATAAGGAGCACAGAAAAAGTTCTGGTCTGGCTTCAAATCTTGACCCCTATCCCCCATACTGTGAAGAGCTCAATCTAGCCTATTGGAAGATGAGAGGCCATGTGAAGAATCAAGGCACCCTAGCCAATAGCCAGCACTAAACGGCAAAATAAGGCCATTCTGGACTACCTACTTCTGTTCCACCATCAGATGGATGAAGCTGCATGTGACCCAGGTGTTAGCAGAAAAAACACTCTGAAACCCACAGAATATTACTAAAATATTTGTTAACCCACTAGGTTTTGCAGTGGTTTATTACGTAATTGACAACTGACATATCTCCTTAGCTCCTCAAGGGAGAAAAGCCATTCTGTACACACAACAGCGATAGACTAGTCCTTGGACTTCAGGCCTGAACTTTAAGCCATGTGACAGAGCAATGATGACCAAGATAAACTGCCTTTTCTCTTCATACCAAGGCCAGCTACATGCAAAGTAACTTGGACCAAAGGTCAATATTCAGTTTTGACAAGTCCTTTCTCATTCTGTGGCACAAACCTATTTCTGCCTTCTACGTATCTTGTCAGGCTTTGGGGGAGTAGAGAGGGTACAAATAAGATAGTAAATGTTGGTAACTGTATGTGCCCTTATCCTTATCTCCTGTTATCAAAGCTAAGCCCCAAACTGGTCATTTAGATTTCTTCCTTTCCTCTTTCCATTGTTCTGTTAGAGATGCTATGCTGTTAGAAAAATAAGGACATATTTATTCAATAGCCTCCAGAATAATGTGGAAAAAATATTGTAAAGGTTCACTGACAAATGCAACAAGTTTTTGTTGAATGCCAATAGGGCTAGGCGGTTAGATCTACTTTTACTTCATTTGCTATACCTGGTATCAATAGCAAAGCTTAGGAGAGATTATCAGCTATTTTAATGGCTTCCTTTACACATTTAATCTCTGGTGATATTCCCTAGGGACTAGGGTTTCATGTCCATGTGTCTTCCATTCCAAGTTGCAACAGGGCATCTATTTGATCTGAGAAACCGACAGCTGTTCAGATCCAGGCATCATAAGATCAAAGTAGAAAGGAAGCAAAATAAGGTTCATAAGGAAAATAATCTTATAAGAACTAACATTTTAGCCTGTGGGTAAAATGCACATATATTCAGGAATAAGAAACTCATACTCAAATCAGCATTGCAAATACAGAATTAAACTGGAATTCAATTCAGAAATCTATAAACTAGTAAGAAGGGTCATCCCATTTGCCTGTGATTGGTTAATAAATTTAATGATTACAGTAAATACAAAGTTCTTTTGTAAATGACTCTGTTAATGATTGTCTTGCATTTGAAAACACACTTCAGCCTCTCCCCCTGAAAAAAGAACATGACAGTATGGAAAACGTTTAGGAACAAGACCTAATGTTTGTATAACTTCTTTAGACACAGCAATACTTTCTTTATAATATAGGCTGATATGGTCCCAAGTGCATCAGGTAAGCAGACCAAGTGCTTTGTAGTATGTGTGTGTATATATAAACGTCAACATCAGGCAAGAGTCTATGGCAGTTAAGAACCTGGTTCCGATCAGAACAGAATTCCTTCAAATACTGTCCTCCTTCTGATCACAGTTGTCCTTTTGGATGTGAATGCTGGTCTCAAGATCTGCAGACAAAAGAGGAACAGCAAAAGGGGCCTATCCCAGGACAGTAACCAAGTCTAAACCCATTATAGGTAAGAGGTTGAAAGCTTCGTAACTTAATCACCTACTTCTAAATGATGTTAGCAAGATACTTTAACATCAAGATCCCCAACAAATACTCCCCCCACGATCAGATAATGAGCCATTTCAGCTTAGAGTGACTGTATCTTATCTATGTATCCACCACCTAGTGCACACTAGACGCTCACTTGTTGAGAGAAACAACTCTCATCCGTCCAAAGATAAATTCTGACTAAAATTGACTAGAGTAAAATCTTTATTGGCTCCACGTGAGATTACATGAATACCACTCCCCCTCCATACTTGACAGCCTAATGGTTATGTTTTGTTTCTTTACATATTCCGTTTAAATTGTTATTTACACAATAAAAACAATGTCCAACATCAAAACACACACACACTTCTCTAGTTTAAAACTACTGGAATTTGTTTCAGAAGAGCTTGTGTGATTGAATTTGATATTAGAGCTTTCACAGATGATTCTGTGGGATCTCCCAGTTTTGCCCAATGGCCTGCAATACCCTTCAGCTGTCAGCTCTTCCCGTCTCTGTTCAAGGCCCAAAGACAGAAGATACAAGTGGACGGAGATAGAAAGGACATTGTCTATGTTCATGTAGTGGATACATTCAAGTCACAAATATGAGATGGAAAGGGCACTTCTACAATAGACTAAGTCTTTGATCTGACTTAGTCAGATCTCAGATCTCAGTCAGTTTCTCTCTCTGAGCTTGGATTTTCCCATCTCTAAAATAGATTAATCCTAGAATCTTTCTGGTTCCCTTTTAGCTCTAATGTTCTATGATTTGGCTCTAATTTATTTACTAGCTGCACACACTGAATCACTAATAACATTTTGCTGGCCAGTCCTTAGCAAATCAGAAGCCACAGAATGCTCCACTTCTCATTCCACATCCACACTTGGGCAGAAGCCCACAGTTCGGCTCTAAAAGGCCCAAGTGAGGGGCGCCTGGGTGGCTCAGTCGGTTCAGCGTCCGACTTCAGCTCAGGTCATGACCTCACAGTCCGTGAGTTTGAGCCCCGCGTCGGGCTCTGTGCTGACAGCTCGGGGCCTGGAGCCTGCTTCAGATTCTGTGTCTCCCTCTCTCTCTGCCCCTCACCTGCTCATGCTCTGTCTCTGTCTCAAAATAAATAAAAACATTAAAAAAAAAAAAAAAGGCCCAAGTGAAATTCTCATTTTAGACTGGAGCAATGCCTGCATGTGATTTGACTATTCAAGTTATTTAAGAATTTAAATGCCACAGAGCATTGTTTACTGACACTGCATACTAGAATGACCTGATGAACTTTATTTTACTGCTGCCTGAGTCCCACCCCCAGAGATTCTATTGAGTTGGTCTAGGTGCTTCCGGGAACCAGAATTTTATAAGCTCTCCAGATGATTCTAGCCTAAGAAAAAGAGGACAACTATTGGCATAGAGCAGCGATTCTCAAAGTTCACTGTCAACCAGTCGCCTGGAGGGATTGTTACAACACAGATTACTCAGTGCTGTACTGTTTCTGATTCAGCAGGTCTGGGATGAAGCCCAAGAATTTACTTTTCTAACAAGGTCCCCAGTGATGCTGATGTTTTGACACTTTGATAACCACTGTGAATAAGAAATATCACTGACAGTGGCATCCAATGTCCTGAGTTAAATCCTGATTCTACCACTACCACCTATGTAATCTTAGAAAAGTAATTTATTATCTTTCCTTTGGTGTCTTTTTAAACAATACTTAGATCTCAGAGTTGTGAGTCATAAACATACAGTGTACCAATCAGGATTTAGTACACTATCTAGCACAAAATATGGTAACAAGTATTAATTTCCTTTTCTACTGTACATGGCTAGATGGTGTGAATAATTAAGTTAAATCAATAGCACAGATTAAAACTTGGCAGGAAAAAAGAAAACAGAGACAATGGAAGCAAACGATGTCTTATTAAAATTATTCATATAAGATGATAAATACAGAAGTGTTTTAAGTATATGGTCTTAAAATACTTTCATTCAATTTTTAAAACTTGTACATAGTAATTTAGGTAGCAGGAATATTAGACACAATCTATAAAGTGAAAGATCTATATAGATCATGAATTTTTTAAATGACCTACAATGGACTTCAATACTTCATCCAGAATAATAGTTTTCTAGAGAATCAGAAAAGTTGAATGGCATACTCGCCTAAAACTTGAACCATGGATCTTTTAATGCTATTTAATTCCAGAAAAAAATTATTAAAGTGCATAAGAATCCCTATTATTAGACAAAGCAAAACTTCTACCAACAAGGGGATAAGTGTCCTATTTATTTTGAATGTCTCAAGGTCCTCTCAAGAGTTGATGTCCAAACCCTGAGATGAGTCCCGGGAGGTAAGCAGGCCCTTTGCGGAAGCTTCTGCACCAGCCTCCAAACACAGGGCAGGCACCCAGCGTGGTGCCTCCACAGCGGGACTGGTTGAAGTGAGAACTGGAATACCATCTGTGCTCTCTGTGGGCCCTACAGGTACAGTCGTCTAAGTGAGTCTCAAAGGTACTGAACAGTTCAGGTCTAAGAGCCTAAGTCCTACTGCGATTGTTTAAAGCAAGTTTCTCCTTAGAGCAATGGTTGGCCCAGAGGAAAGGTCTTACTAAGGTTTTTATTTTTAAAAGCCTTCCCTTTACACTCTGGCCTGATGTCATTATGTGACAGCTTTCTTTTTGGAATTCCTGAAAAAAAAAAAAAAAATGTGATGGCTGCCTGCACATCTCTGTTGCTACATCATGTTCTGAGTTTCTTTTTCCATTTATTGTTTTCAACTGTTACTTAACCTGATGATATACTTTTAACTTCTCATCTATTTATGAATTGCCTTAATTAGACTGTGAGCTCCTCAAGGGTCCTCAATTTGTCCCCTTTCTCCAGGGAACTTTCCCAAGTGTTTTGAGTCTCAGGAACTGTTCCCTTTTGCTGTCTGCAGTATAAATTTGACATTCTTTGTAAAAGTGTCTTAACAAAGCTGGTGTCCAACCAACAAGTGTAAAATATTGACTAGATTATCCGCGCTAAAAGTCGGACACGGCTGGTTGCCTCAGGGCAGGTGTTCACACTATTGCTGTCGGGATCACGTAAGGCCTGTAGCTGATAGCCAGTATATCTGGAGGGCGGAAATGATTTCTTTTTAAGCTAGAGAATCTGTCTTGGTTCAGCTCTCCTTAGTTAGGGCCTTAAAACCAACATTCAGTAGCACATGAACGGACTGGTTCCTATCTCATTAATGTCTTTGGTATTCCTGAGCATCCATTCATCCATCTCCTTCTCTCAAGGTCTCCCCATGAAACATCCACCAAACTTCCCTATCCACTAAGATAAAACTCTTTTCTTCCCCTTCCCTGCAAAATGGTTTGTTCATTCAAAGCCACAGCCGGTGTTTAGATCCTCTCAAAACTACCTGTGATCCGAACCCTCTCAACTGAGTTGTAAGCAGAGCTGCTTCATGCCTGTCCTGACAGAGAGCGGCTCCATCACTCAGAATTTGCCTATTTCTAGAGACCAAAAGTCTGTTAGATGGCCTGAGAGGGTTCAGGTGCCACCTTGGAGGCACCGTCCTTGTGCCTTTTAGAGTTTTCTCACTGGTTTGGTTTGGCCCCATCACCATAGCCCTGACCACAATCATGCCAGCTGATCCTTTAACAGGACTGTGAGGTACCAAAAAGGTCCCTAGGGCAGCCCAGAGACCAGTCAGATTTATCTTTACATTTCAAAGGTTGGGGAACAGACTGACTTACGTGAAGCTGGATTATGGCATTTTACCTCCACTCCACCACAGCCATTGTAAGAAGAAATATTGTTCTAAGATTTCTGATTAGTTGCTTTGGTCTTCTCTTTTTCTTTTTGGGCATCTTTGTAAGGCTCACTCCCTCAACTTCTGCTATGCATCGCATTCTTCCATTCAGAACATCCCTTACAACAGAAACCTGAAACCACAGAGCCGCTTTCCACTTCTTTAATTCTCCACGAGGCATCACTATTATACTGTCATATATGGATGTGTATATGTGTGTGTGTGTGTGTGTGTGTGTGTGTGTGTGTGTGCATTTGCTTTTTTGAAAAAGCAAAAATGCTCTCCTCACCATCCTGTGTTTGATATAGGCACCCAAGTATGTAGTTAGAAATTAAATAAAGGCCACAAAAACTTCCCAAGGAAGATCATTAAGGAGAAAAATCCTCTCTTCTCTTGCAGCACACAGCTGGCCTTTGAGGCGTGCCAGCTAAGGAACAGGTATCACCCGTGCTGATGGGAAGACTGGACCTTTCCCTCTTTGGGTTGTAGCTGAACTTCTATTGGTGGTCCTAGCAAAACAGATTAACTCCCCATTTGTTCCAAGCCAAGTCTTGTCTTCAAACAATGCCTTCACTCTCCCATTAGAATATAAGGACTTGGAGATTTGGGTGGCGAGGTCCTGGCTAGGTAGCAGTCTCTTAAAATGATGTGTTGGCTACGCAGAGAGGGAAGGATATGGGAGAATGGCAGGGGAGGAGGGTGAGAGGGAGAGAGAAATGTATCTTCTATTGGGAGCACTGGAAGACAGCAAGCTTTTCAAAGTCGTTGCCGGTATCTCATGAAGGCCCATGCTGCTACCATGGTGAGGGCAAACACTGGCACCAGCACCAGAGCTATGGGGATACCACTCGGCTCCCCTTCACTTCGATGTCCTATAGGCCCATTCTGCACCTGTAACTGGAAGGAAAAGAAAAACATTACTCTAGTGACCAATGTGTGTTTACCCCAACTGAAATGGCCACGCTGACACATGACCCGGGTCCAGACCACCCAAAGCTGTAACCTCCAAGAACTATCTAGCGGGAGCCCTCTCTGTTTGTTCCAGATTGATACATCAGCGTCATCAATTCTCTGGAAATAAGTCTGATGGGGAGGTGTTTAACCTTGCTGTGCCACTGGCCTAAAAGGATCCGAAGGTAAGCAGATAACCTCTTTCTGTTTCTGTACTGCCTCCACCAAGCTCTATGTCTATCATATTAGGACAATGAAGACATGAGCTGAAGCCTATTGATCCTGTGGGGAAGCTAGAAATTATTGGGCGGGGGCAGGGAGTGTCGACCTTCCTAGAAATGTTTACTTAGAAAGATTGCCAGTCATCAGAAAACAGTAAGAGCAGATCTGAGCAATGTTAACACAGGTACGGTGCCATTTTGGGAAATACTTTGCAATTCCCAAAAGGCACCCACTCCCTCCTAATATAGGGTCATGTCCTTCATCTCTACTTTCTAGCACTGGGCACAGTAAAGATGAAATTTATATGAAACAGAAGTAAAAGACTCGGAGGGAAATAAGGAAAAAGAAAAAATCATATCCAAGTGGTAAAAACCTTCCACTGCCTAGGCATTCCCTTTTGAGGCTGGTGGCCTTTCTTAATATTAACTTTTAATAGCTAACTTGCAATTATGAGTCATAATACCATCTTGTTTCAGTTCAATGGTATCGACCTCCTCATTGCAACCAGTGAAAAGTCTGACCATTCCATCTGAAAGGCAACACCGCACAAACTACCTTTTCTATCCTCTCTCCCACCTACCTCTACATCTTTCACTCATTTCCTGTTGAGATTTCCTGAGAAGGCATGCCAATAGTAAGATATGGTTTTTAGGGCTAGGCCAATTCTCTGACCAGAAATTTTATCAGGAGTTATTTATGGATGTTTCCTAAAATGTGAACTTTGAAAATCATTTCCCACATGCCTTCAAAAAGCACTAATCATACCTGAAGTGTATACCTGTGTTCGTTACTTGCCTTTATCTATTGCACAAAGCCTTCCATGCTTTAGGAACAGAAGAGCCAAGGCAGAAACAGCTGATTACCAATACTGTCGCTTATGGATCTGTTTTCGAATCCATCACATGCAGATTCTGCTTGCAACCATGGCTGTTTTCTCAAGTGTCTTTCATGCCTAGCCCCTTCCAATTTTGTACTATCTCCTGTTAGGCCCTTCTTCAGCCTCTGAAGCCTCACTCAAGAGCTGAGTGAGGCAGGACATCATTAATTTAAGAGGGAGTAACTTGAAAGGCACACTGAACCTATGCTGTAAATGCACTCTGAAGTCCTTGGTGCTATGGAAAGAATTAGGTCTACCTGGCTTCTCCACCCATCATCCAAATTATTAAACACTAGGAACTAAGACGTGGATGCAGGGATAGGTGCTGCTTTGACGAAACTCCGAAATCCATTTCCTTTTTCCTGGAGTTCCCCTCTGAGCATTATAGCTTTGGTCAACAGTGTCATCAAGATGGTAAGAAATGGGGTTCATGGTGGTGACAGGGAAAAGCACATAGTGGGTATCAGAAAATTCACCATCTTTCGTTTACACTTTGAGTTTCCTTAATAAGTATGTTCAAGGGCAGACATAGGCTTCCCTCCCTACTAAAAATAAAACTGATGCTAGTTGTATTTTTCCCCATTTATTTAAATTTTGTTGTCACGCTTTATATTTAAGGCACGTCACCTTGAAGCCAGGACCTAGGCTGCAGGCATACTGTTTGAATTTCCTTTCATGATAAGCGGAAGTCCCTGCAGACCCCGGCCTGTGCCAGACAAGCTCTTTAAAAAAGTGAGAATGGGAGGGGGAAAAAAAAGCCAAACGCACTACCAAAGAGGCTTTATTCCCACAAAAGCCTGGTGCCAGCTCGCTGGCTGCAAATAACACCTACCCTGTGCTGTACTCTTAGGGACACAGCATAGCCTGCGTTACGAAAGAGGTCTACAGCATCCTGGTGCAGCAAGTTCTTTAGGTCTTGGCCATTTACCTGTCAAAAACAGCAAGAAAAGTAGTAAGAGAGGGAGAATGTGAATTCTCCTAAGTCAAAGATTTACATTCATGTGACTGGACATTTAAAAAACTACAGAGCAAATTCCAAGGGCTAGGAGAATGGGAATGTTACGTAGAACTCAGAGTAACTTTTGTCATTTTTAAAGCTATGTTTTCCTAGAACTGAGGTTCCATGGGCCATGTGAAGAGCACCAAGGTTAAAAAAAAAAAAAAAAAGTCTCTCCTTCACCTTAGCTCTTACTGCCTGTCTCATTTTGACACTTGGGTTTCTGTTACAGTATTTGTGTGTCTTCCATGAGCATCAGCCTGCTTCCCTACAGCCGACATGGTCTTCCGAGTTATCCTCTATCCTTTATATTCCTAATCCTTGGCATTGCCAGTGTCAACTCCAGAAATATAACTTGATGAAACTCTACAAATGTAACTCTACGAAACAAACCTACTAGCCCATTTTATTGGTCTTGTTCAATTGTGAACAATTTCCCTTGATTCCATGAATACTCCCATCCTTCTCCAATTTACTAATTTTACACTATTTCTTTGATGATATAAAGTCCTAAAAAATGTTTCAGTGTAGGTCAGTCCTACCACTTAGAGGTGAGAGGTGACCGGTGGTAGTAATACTTTTTAGCGTCAGGAGTGACAGTGTCCACAAGTGACATCTATCCTGTGCTGTACTCAGTGACACAGCATAGCCCACTCTATGCAAGATTTACACATCTTTGGTACATGTTGGTGTCCGCAACAGCAACAGCACCAAGAACACTTAACGTATTTAGTTGGTAGGTTCTGTGCTGTATGCTTCACATACACTACGTAATGTACTTCTCACAATAATCCTATGAGGTAGACACCATTTTTATCTTGTCTTCACAATGAAGAAACTCTACCCTAAGTCATAGTAGGTATAGGAGCTAGGGCTAGTGTTTTTAAATACTGGAAGGTTAAAGTGCCCTGGCAATTTACGGTTCCTTCTGTGCTATAATTCTTCCACCTTGACTATTCTATTCCACCTTGACTATTCTTTTTTTGTTCATTTATTTTGAGAGAGAGAGACAGAGAGATAGCACTAGTAGGGGAGGGGTAGAGAGAGAGAGAGGGAGAGAGAGAATCCCAAGCAGGCTCCGTGCTGTCAGCAAGGAGCCTGATGTGAGCCTTGATCCCATTAACCATGAGATCATGACCTGAGCTGAAATCAAGAGTTGGACACTTAACCAACTATTCTCTAACTATTGTCAGCTGAAGCTCAAGCCATTGACTTATTCAAGCCTCTCAACTTGTTACTATCTTCCTTCTCCAAGAGGTTCTCCATACAATCCCCTGCCAATGCCCTTGGTGAATTAATCTAACTAACAACACTTTGGTGTTACAGACTGTCTACCTTTCCATATTAAGTTTCCTGCTCTATTCCACTTTAGCCACCAACTGGCGTATGCCTTTGACTTCAGCAATGGTCATGCTTCAGCTCCAATATCTCAAACTCCCGGACCACAATTTATACTCCTTTCACACTTCATATTCCTCTACTCAATGTGCTCATTATCCTCATCAAAATCTTTTAACCTTTTTAGGCTTTACTTGCATCCTTACCCATCTAGGAGTTCTTGCTGTTATTTCAACAAAGCACTTGGTAAACTATTCGAATCCCTAGCCCCTATGATCTTCTGCCATCTTTCCAGACCTGTACAACACACTGCATTTACTTTCCTTGTCCTGAGTTTAATGTTCCTGGGGAAAAATACACACACACACTTTCCAGCACAGATCCATGCTGGCTGACATTTGCTATATCCTCATGACCTCTCTACTAACCTGGTGAAACCCCTAATGAATTCCCAGCGGCAGCTGTTCCAGACCATTCCTACCATCAAACCCCAATTCCAACCCCATCTCTTCTCTCTGCAGATTCCTTTGCCTTATCTTTCTTGAGAATATGGATAACTTTCCACACACTCTCCATTTTCTTCCCAACTCGTTCCAAGTTTCATGACAGCCTCCCACTGCTGCTTTGCCCTTCTTTCTGAATTAGATGTTTCCTTTACCAAGGCTAAGCTATTCCCTAGTGCTCTTGGTCATATCCCTTCTAGCCTTCTTATAGAACTTAAGTGGTCCCTTGCTCCTTTTGATTCCTTTATTATTGCTCTTGGCTCCTTCTCAACTAAAATTATCCTCATTTACACAGAAAACAATATAAATATTTCTTGAACCCACTATCACCCTCTTCCCATCTTTTCTCCTCTTCCTTTCATTGCAAACTTCGTTTGAAAGCACTATCCTCCACTTCTTCAGCAGCCATTCACTCTTTATTCCCCGGTACTGTCATAATATAAGGTGGGAGGAAAGCATATGCTGTCCTGCAGCTCAGCAGTGACTTCCCATTACCAAATCCTACAGCCCTTCCTGTCTTCAGACCTCCTCCCTTTTGCAGTTCTCTCCAATCTCAGCTTATGCATACGTAGCTCTCCTAGTTCTTGAATGATTCCTTTCCTTGCCTCTTCCCTTCCTTCCTCTTTAAGGCGAGTCAATATTCCTCCATGTCAGTAGTCCTCTGTCTTCTGAACTTCTCTGCCATGATGACCTTTCACAATTTCACCTGTAATCTGCAACACAACTCCCAAATGTTTATCCTTATTTCTACTTCTGGATTTGCCAGTTTCTTGTTGAGTGCCTGAACCCAAATATTCTGTTAGATCCCAATCAATATATCCAACGCCTCCTTTTTTACTTCCCACAAAACCAGACTATCCCAACTTCCCTCTTCTTGCTACTACCATTCCTTCAGACTAAAACTCTGATAATATTTTTAAACTCCACTCTTTGTCAATCTTCACATACAACAGACTATCAAATCCTATAGCCTAACATAGTATAATTCCTCATACACGATTTTCTTTGAATTGCCTCTCTCTTTAGGCTGTGGATGCTTTCAGATGAACTATCATGATCACCTTCTCTCTGATTCACTTTCCTCTAGGCCCTCCCTCACTCTAACCTATTCAAACACTATGTCTCCAGATCAATCCTCCTAAAGTACAATCCTATGTATACCACTTTACTGCTTAAAAACAAAAACAAAACTGGAGGCAGGGAGAATGACTGATTTTTCATTCTGGTATGCAAAGTCCTCCAGGAAATGGCTCCAACCCACATTCCCAGTTTAATCTCACGTGATTCCTTTTCATAACTGTGCTCTAAGTCACATAACTCACTGTCCCTAGGACATAAAACATGTATTCTTACCTTCATACCTGTGCCCTAGCTATTTCCACCATCTGAATACACTTCCCTTTTTAAAAATTCTATGTATCTAACAAGATCAGTCCTGCTATCTATAGTGTAGAAGTGAATATAGTTTTCTAGTTGATGGACTTTGATTTCATGCTACAAAGCCACTTTCTGATTAGTGTTTTGTTTTGTTTTGTTTTTGGTAGCCATGCCACAGGGAAAGAACTTCAGGAGTCCTAGAACCATCACAATGAATTCTCAACAACTCAACTTTCCAGTTAATTCCTGGGGGAGAGAATAGGTGTGAGACTGCTGATTATACTGAGAAGGCTCCTGTAACTAATCTACCCCATGTGATAACTGTATTTTTCATTGTAAGGAAATAAGTGTTTTCTCTTAGAGACAAATAATGAAGCAGTCATGTCAACAAATGCCAAAGATACCAGAGCTCAGTATGAGAGCCAAGTTTCATAGTGACATGAATGCAAGTGGGAGAACTGAGTCACTACATGACATGCGATGGCAGGAGTACTGAGGTCAAAGTCATCTTTGCAATCACAGCCAACACTAATTGCTAGGAATCACTGCATATTTATCATCATGTCTGGAGAGGTCTCTTCATTTTACATGTACTAACCTATTTAGTCTTCGCGATGATCCCATGAGTTAGGAACCCCCCATGTTATAGATGAAAAACTTGAAAGGCTATGCAGCTTGTCCACAGGCATAAAGAATGGAAGCAGCAAAGCCAGGACTCAAATAGCCTGGCCGCAAAACCTTCACTTTAAAATGCAAAACCATACGGGTGCCTGGATGGCTCAGTTGGTTAAGCAGCCCACTTCGGCTCAGGTCATGATCTCGCAGGTTCGTGGGTTTGAGCCCCGCACTGGGCTCTGTGCTGACAGCTCAGAGTCTGGAACCTGCTTTGGATTCTGTGTCTCCCTCTCTCTCTTTCTCTGCCCCTCCCCCACTCCTGCTCTCTCAAAAATAAAAAAACAACAACACGAAACCATAGAAGTTTACATTGTAAGTAAGGATTTTATTTCAGGAACATATCACTATCCATCATATTGATGTTGTTCACTGAATTTTTACTGGTTTTACAGTTTCATTTGTTTCAAATGTTATACATTTAAAAAATTTTAGTTGTATAAAATATAAGTTGTTTATATATTTTTATTCATGTGCATATATTGAAGCAGCATTAAAATTTAAGAAGCTAAAATTTAGTCAAGTGCCACTTCATTGACAAGACCTTTCTAAAGAATTCTAGTGTGAGTGATTTACTTTTCTGTATCTCCATACTATTTAGTGATCTTAAAGCTCAAAGTGAACTCTGTCCTATATTACATCACTTTACATTGTACTGTAAATAACTTGGAAAGGCTGTATTGCAAAACTCATCATTATAACTCCTGTTATATCTAAAGAGTACTTTGAACAACACTTGAGTAGAATAAATGTTACGTGATCTCCTGAGGTTTGCTCATAGACTGCACCCTGTAAGAGCCCGACTGACCTATTATCAGTATTATACAATGCTGAAAGGCCTGGACTCTGACAGCAGCTTTATCTGCCAGTGACTCAGTGTGTAACCTTGGTCCTCACCTGAGCCTCCTTCTGCCAATGGGGAAAAAAGACATTGGTAATATCAGGCAAAAAGAAGGTGCTAGACAGGGAACACGCCAATTATACCAATTATGCCTTTCAACTCTCCTAGTTAAGCCTAAAGGTATTCTAATATAAAAGGACACTTACTCTAATTACTTAAAAAACCAAAACAAAACCCACGGGGGCGCCTGGGTGGCTCAGTTAGTTAAGCGTCTGACTCTTGATTTTGGCTCAGGTCATGGTCTCGTGGTTTCGTGGTTTCGAGGCCCACTCTGTGCACTGACTGCATATGGAGCCTGCTTAGGATTCTCCTCTCTCCACCCCTCCTCTGCTTGTACTCTCTCTGCCTCTCTCAAAATAAATAAATAAATAAACTAAAAAAAAACAAAAACAAAAACAAAACCCAAACAAGAGGCTTTTAGACATTCCAAGGGAATTTCTTTTTTAAACCATTTCTTATCCTCAAGGTAAAACAGCCCCATAAAACAAATCATGATTCTTTGTCTCATGACAAGGCCACCTCTAATCCAAAGCCAAACTGGCTTTCCAAAATCTGCCTCCTCTAAGCATTTTTAGATTCTACCTCATACTGACTAACCACCAAGTTCTGTAGATTTTACCCCTAAGTGTATGTGGAGCTCACTCTTTGTCACCACCCATACTAATAAATGGAGGTTCTCAATATGTGATCCCAGAACCAGCAGCATTAGCATTCACTTGGGAACTTAAAAGTTAAAAGCAATCCATGCTTTCACAAGCCATCCACGTGATTCTGAGTTTGAGTTAATTCTAATCTAAACTAACTGAAACAAACTTTAGTGGTCTCTACATCCAGCCTACTTACCCTATTTAATACATATGCTGTGCCTACACAGATTTCATCAGTGATTTTCC
Organism: Felis catus; assembly: GCF_018350175.1. NCBI lineage: Eukaryota > Metazoa > Chordata > Mammalia > Carnivora > Felidae > Felis > Felis catus. The sequence goes on from NC_058373.1 coordinate 115,783,866, forward strand.
ATTTACCAAAGTAGTGATTTTCAAATATGAGTCTATTGACCCATCACAGAAGACAGTGAGGTCAATCCGGTGGGTCAAGAGCAGTATTTAACTTTAAAAAAGTGAAATTAGAAGAAAACATAACAGAATGTATCACATATAGAAGAGATATTATTTTCTTAAACTTTGCTTCAATTATGTCTGTATGCATGTGCATGTGTGTGTATTACCTACTATAGGTCATAACGTGAAACGTTTCAATAGCACTTGCCTACAGTAATGCCTCTCAAAATTTATTCACATTTTTTATTCATACCCCAGGGATCGTGTTATAATGAAGATTTTGATTCCAGTAAGTCTGGGAGGGTTTCTGAGACTGCATTTCTAATAAGATCGCAAGTAATGGCCAGATGGCCCGTGGATCTCACTTTTAGTACCAAGCTACTCAACCAAGAAACCTAGAACATTGCTAAACTTGCTACTTCAGCTTCCTTAACTCATGGCATAGTTTTATTGAACTTGAGATATGGCAGATTTGCAACATGCTAGAAAATTTTGCTGACTGAATGTTCGGAGAACTGTAATGGTGGTGTTCTAGTTAACATATAGGGAAACATACATGTTTTTCCCCTTTAACTATAGTTGTTAGCAGTCTTCAAAATGGAGTTTCCTATTTTCTGTCTTAGGAAATTAATAAACTGAGTTAAATTTAGTTTTCTTTGATGATTAACAATTTTGAATAGCCTGGAAAAAATTTTTTGAATTGCCTCAAGAGCTCTAACTATAGAATAATATCAATATAAATGTATAAAATGTAGAGAAGAAATGGACTCAATTTAATAAGCACTGACTTCTGATTATACTCTGGATATTTTAATTTCTTGCCAAGATCCTGAAATGAACTTTCAGTCACCAAATTAAGAATTATATTTGACAAGAACAAGAAATGGAGCTGACTAGTGGCCCAATCTGTGTGTACCATTTTGCTATACAAGGGGTTTGGTCAAAATGGAATATTCATTTATTCAATGCAAAACTCAGCCACATCACCTTGAGCTCCTGAGCTTCATAAAAATGTAGAGTTGGCCAAGGACTGACTATTCTTGACTATCCACCTCCCTTCATTGAGGCAGACACACAAGGAAAATAAACCTAGGCAGTTTAATTTTTTTTTCAGAAAAATAAAATTTCCCCAGGTTCCCTGGTAACCTATACAAATATTAAATCACCTCACTATCACATGCACAAAATAAACTTTGGTGAGGAATCTCCATCTCCAGCCCTCATGTCAACCTCAGCTCTATTCCATCGGTAAGATCTGTTTTTGTTTCATGGTGGTCAGATCCAATAGGGCCTTAAATTGCATGGTAAGTCATGCAATTACTTAATATTCCTTGAAAAACATGGGCATAATCTGGGGAGAAATGGAAAGACTGAATTGTCAATAACTCCTCACAGGAAACCTAGATCCCTTAATGATACTTCTATTAGTTATCCAAAATGAATGTGCTAAGGAAGTGACTCCAAAGCCAGTAATCGGGTACTTAAGTACCTCAAAGGGATAAAGTGAGTTACAGAGGAGACATAACCATTTAGTGGTTAATGCCTAACAAGTTAACCTAAGGACAGAAAGGGGATAAGATGGTGAGGCAACAGAAGCTTATTTCTTAAGGAACAGGGTCTAGAAAGAAGAATTTTGGAGCAAACTCCTGGAAGGGAAACTGGAGTCAAATAAGATAGCCCCAGAAAGAACAGAGAAGGGTGCCTGGGTGGCTCAGTCGGCTAAGTGTCCAACTTCAGCTCAGGTCATGAGTTTGTGAGATCAAGCCCTGTGTCAGGCTCTATGCTGACAGCTCAGAGCCTGGAGCCTGCTTCGGAGTCTATGTCTCCCTCTCTCTGCCCCTCTCCCGCTCACGTTCTGTCTCTCCTTCTCTCAAAAATTAACATAAAGAAATTTTAAAAAAGAAAAAAGAATGGAGAGAATATACTGGCCTTGTCCTCCTGTACATGCTTTTTCTCTTTCTCAGCTTTCCTTTATTTCTCTCCATATCTGTCTTAAAATTTTGCCTTTTCTTTGCTGGGCATTTCCTCCCTCTTTTCTTTGCCATGTCTTAACTGGCCAAAACATAAACTTGAATCATTCTTTGTTATGTGTCTTACAGATATTTGTTTAATACTTAATATCTTTTATAGATCTTTGTAATATTTCTCATATTTCTTTTACTTTGATAAAGTAAAATCCTCCTTGCTATAAATTTTAAAAAGAAGCGAGTTGAGTTTTTTCGACATCTACTTTTTCTTTTCATGGACATTTATCTCCTACCATACCCTTTTAAAAAACTCGAGTGGACCTTCCAGTAATTTCTTTTCTCTGTGAGGCAATGACCCACATAAGTAAGGCCCCTCATCTCAGCTTATGTCTAATAAATTCTCTCATAATGAGCTTTATGTCCTTTTTTCCCCTAATTCTATCCCTTATATTCAGTTTTTATATGAAACCATACATAAAATCTATTAATTCACGTGCAACTTTCTGTTTAGGAGAACTAGTCTGAGCTCCTCATTTACCTCTTAGGAAGCAGTACAGTATACTGATTAAGAGTAAGGTCTCCAAATTCAGACAGACCAGTTTTAGCCCTCTGCCACCTACTAGCTGTGTGACCTTGGGCGAGCGGCTTGACTTCACTAAGAACTCAGCTTCTTTAGCTGCAAAATAGTCATAATAAACGTATCCACCTCGTAGGATTACCACAATATCAAACAAATTTAAAGTTCTCAGCATATTGCTCAGCATATGGTGCTCAAAAACTAACCATTCTCATTCTTCAATAATCTATCTTTTACCAAACTTTTTTGAATAACATGGTTGTCCTCTTAACCCCTATACTTTTCAAATGTAACCCAGGCCCCAGTTTCCTGGAGACAATGTGGTAAATGGCACTTTAAAATGCATAGTTTCTAACTACATGCTGTACCTTTAACAACTCACTCTCAAATTTTCCTTAACGTACGATTCAAGCTGATTTCATGTTTTTAGGATATCTTTCTCCAGGGAGCCATAGGAAATAATTTGCTTGTAAGCTTCTCAGGATCGTTTTGGGATAAAGGTATTTATCACTGTACCTCTCAAATTAATAAACAGGATCTAGCAGCTCAATGGACTGAAAAGAGGCAAAACAGTTGGTGAGAAGGACGAAAATAGGATGTTACCATCCATGACACTGTATTTATATTTTGGATCAGCCAACCTTTCTGGGCTTGCCTGGATTTCTCAACCTGTTCATCTGTTAAATATATATTGAACATTGTGCAAGGATACAAAAAATTTAAAAAGATCCAGTCCCTGCCCTTGAGGAACTTCTAGAACATTAAAAAAACAAAAACCAAAACCTAATGCTTACCATGTAGTGTCTTATTACAAAATACATAGCAGAGTGAAATGGGAGCACAGTGGACACATATCCAAATGAGAATGCATTCCAATTTCCAATTCTTAATAACAGGTGAGAAAGGATCTGAGTCTAAAAAGGACACTTTAATTCCTACCTTCCTTTTTTGTCTCTTTGGAGTAAAGGAAGACACACATTAGTGTTTCAATTAACAAAAGGGAGGTGATAAAGTATAACTGAAGAAAGACAACAATTGTGGGTTTTAAGTCCTTTTCTCCCATATCGGTCCCTCACCCTCCCTGTTCCCTGTTTTTTGAACTTGGGTAAGTAGCTTCATATTCTGGACTTACAGGCCTTGCTATCAAGTGAGGTATTATCCTCCTTGCTCCATGGCAGGGCTGGAAAAGGTGACTGATCAAGGTCCCTCCCACCGAATTCTACAATCCAGAAATTTCCAGATCCAAAAAGGCAGGCAGAAATCTTCCCAAAGAAGGGGCCAAGGGTAAGAACTGGGGTCTAGGGAGCAAGGAACAGCGAAGGAGGCCGAAGCCAGTTCTCACCGAGAGGATCTTATCACCCTCCTGGAGCCGCCCATCCAGGGCCGCAGCCCCATTCTCTTTGATGCGGCTGACGTAGATGCCACTGTCGTTGGAGACATACTGCTGATCAGTCCCACCGACGATGTTGAAGCCCAGCCCTGAGAAAATCATGGAGGAGTTGTGAAGGAGAGAGTGGCGAAGAAGAAAGGGATTAGAGAAGAAGAGGAAAAAGAAAGAGGAAAGGCCTACTGGGGAGGGGAGGCTGGCGAGTCAACTGTGACGTAACTAGTCAATAGACCCAGGCAAGGTCAATGAAAAGTATCATCAACAGAGGTCAACAGTACCCAGAGTTGCCCACTTAGACCAAGCTAGACTAAAAATACAAACAGGGTAATCAACATAGTTTGTTGAGTATGAAAAGAAAAATCTATACTAAACTCAGTGAAAGAATAATGGTGATTCTTGTAAGATGTGCTTCTGTTCACATCTGATTTTGATTCTGCTGGTGGCTTTCAGAGGACCCAATTCTCGACTTTCTCGATATGAATGTAACAGGGTAAGCAGTGTTCATGAGAAGAAGCCATGCATTTAACTAATTAGCAAATGAGCTATTTTTTTTTAAATACTTATTTAAGTAATCTCTACACACAAAGTGGGGCCTGAACTCACAACCCAGAGATAAAGCATTGTGCATGTTGTTCTGACTGAGCCAGCCAGGTGCCCCTGAACTATTTTCAATTTAATGGAGGAGAGATTCCTAACCAAACCTTCCCCTTCATACTTCTCTTCTCCCAACCTTGAGGACAATTTGTGTATGGAGGTGTTTTGGAGGAAATGGTCTTAGGAGTTTCATTTTTTCTTCTACTTAGCATGAAGGGAACTAGGGAGGTAACTGAAGCTTCATGATGGGACCAAATCACCAAATTCACTCTTGTTTCCTTTTCTACTTTCAGTGCAAACAACTACATATTCAGGTAGTTTGCCAAGTTTTATCCACTGTAGAGAACGGACTACCCACTGATTAGCAACTCTCCATCTTGCCCCTCACCCTCACCCCTGGCAACTACCCTTCGATTCTTTGCTTCTGTGAGTCATTTAAATAGGTATAAAATTTCAGTTATGCAAGATGAGTAAGTTCTAGAGATCTGAGGTACAACATGGTGCCTACAGATAATAACAGTGTTACCGTACTCTTAAAAATCAGTTAAGAGAGTAGGTCTCATCTGACCACCAAAGTATCATTTCCATGGACCCACCACTCAGCTGTTGGAAGAATTTCACTTTACAAAAACCACTTTTATAAAGGAAAGAAAAGGAAAAGAAAGAATATAAAAGAAAAGGAAAGAACCTCCTGGGGTTTTCTTTATGTCAGATACTGTAGAATTCATAGCCACAGCGAAAAGAGAAAAGGGTTTGGAAACAATGAAAAAACAAAAGTCTGGTGGCACGATTAGAAGGAATGGCCGTAATCACTAGCTTACTATTGGTTTCAACAGAAAAGATACTTAAGGAGACATACGTGGGCTTTCTTAAAAATTCTCCCCATTGATAGGATGAAAGCTTCCATGTAAAGCTCACAGTGTTAACACAAGTACTAGCAAATCAATCTGTGAGTGAAAGAAACACATGGCCAAAAGGAGAGAAGCAGCAGGAAACATCTCATTTACATAGCATACCTTGTGCACAGAGTCTCTGCAGGTAGAGAATGAAAAGGATTTAAGATACATGATAGAAAGCTACTTCTAGAAGATGACTATTTCAACTTCCTTGAAGGGTAGGGTATGAAAACTTAAGTTATTAAATGGTTTTTCTTAGAACACTCTTAATTTGTTTCATAGTGGGTAGGAGGTACTGGAAAGGGGATGGTGGGTAGTTATAACTATGAGAAAGGGGACGGTGGGTAGTTATGAGAGAAGACAGAAAGGTAGGTGAAGCCTGATTGTTGAAGGCTTTGAAACCACTTCAAAACTGTGACTGGTTTGAGCAAGGTGGCTGAGGACAACCAGCCTCTCACAATACTAGCACAAACTATTTGGAGCAAATCTTTCAAATCTAACATCTTTACTAAACACTATAGATGACTGGGGATTTGGGGAATAGGAAGCATGTGTTAAGCAGCCTAATGCAATATAACTGTTAGAAAGAGGAAGGAATTTGCTACTGTTATTCAAAGCTACAGAAGAGTGCCTAAAAAAAGGAGAGTGGGAGAAATCTAATCGAAATTTTCTATGAACACGTAAGTACAGTCTACTCTCACCCAGAAGTCACGCTTCAATGGCATGTTTATAAGCGATCGCTATGTCAGTTGTAAATGCACTACGCCATTTAACATGAAAACTCTGAGGCTGGCAGGAAGTCTCTTTCTTCATTAAGAGCATTTAGAGAACTGAACTCACCCATAATTCGAAGCATTGCTGAAATAAAATGGGAGTCACCAAAGCACTGGGCAACAGTACTACCAATTCAAACCTGGGCCCTACATTAATCCCCAAGTCACCTGTTCATTAAAAATTCCCAATCATTTACTATGCGTCAGGCACTGTGTTATGTTCTGAGGAAGACATAAAGCTAAACTGGATAGTCCCTGCTTTAACCACAAACAGAAATTTACCCTCTTGCCTGTCCCTTTTAGATTGTGCAGAGGCTAATCAGAGGCAGAACACCTGGTCATAAATTCAACTCCATAACTTATCACATGTGTGGACTTACTAAGTCAGTGTACCTCTAATCCTCGGTTTCCTTTCCTGTAACCTAAGGATTACAAGTTCTGCCCTCTCTACCTCAAAAGGTAATTGCTAGGGTCTAATAACATGAAATCTGAAAAAATCCTTCATAATCTACAAAGTAGTTACTGTAAGAGCAGTTGTCAATAAACAGTGGTGCCTGCTACAGCCCAAACTGGACAGTTTGATGGAAAAAAGATTAAAAAGACACAGTACAAATGTGGAAAGTCCTAAAATATAAGAAGACAGATAAAAAGTCCATTCAACTATTAGAACAAGACTGGTTTGGAACTCAAACTTATTGAAATTAAGTATATCTATGGTGACCCAGACATCCCCATCATGAAGAGTTTCTAGCAAGGGTGGTATTTAAAATACACAACAGTCAGTCCAGCACACGTACCAATCAATTGCAACAGATGTCAGCTAGAAACAACCAGAAGGAGAAGGGCTCTCCCAGTATATATCTGCTGATTACCAACTGTGTCTCAGGAAAATCTTCCATAAATAGGGTAGACCACCGATCCTAGTTTGTCTGGGAGTCTTGATGAATACCTGTTATAATTAAAATAGTCCCCTTCAACTTAAAAAGCATCTCATTTTGGACCACTGTGATCATCCTATCTATAAAGGATAATGTAAAAATGTTAACTGCAGCATGTTTTGTGGTAGGGTGAAACTGATGGTAATTTAGATGTCTATACTTTAGGGAACTGATAACTAAAATATAGTTAAAAGTCAGAAGCACTAAGTAATCATATCTAAGGTAACAGGGTTTTAAAATGTAATGTTGGTTATTAATAGCCCAGTATCTTCTTATAAATTAGAAACCCATGCACACAAAACAGTATTACCTACTTACAAAAATGCATGTATGTATAGGGGCACCTGGGTGGCTCAGTTGGTTAAGCATCTGACTCTCGATTTCAGCTCAGGTCATGATTTCACGGTTCATGAGATCGAGCCTCAAGTCGGACTATGCCCTGACAATGCAAAGCCTTCTTGGGATTCTCTCTTTCCTTCTCTCTCTCTCTCTCTCAAAATAAATAAACATTTTTTAAAAAACACAAAAGACAAAAGTACATGTATTGTTAAAGACATGTAAAGACACGTTAGAATGGGTACCTATGGGGGAAAGGGTACAAGATGAAGTTTAGGGATAAAGGACAAAAATCAAACCAGAGAGGGACCTTGCATTTACTGATGATGACAATGTGTTATGGACCTAAAGGATACAATTAATTCAGCTCTCAGCATCTATGATCCAAAAGGGGCTGAGGGAGAGGAAAAAAGAAAAAGACTAGGACTCAATGGCTTTTTAAAAAGTGAGTGAATGAAGAAGTATTACATAGTGAACTCGGGTTATAATGTGCCAATAATTTTTTTTAAACGTGATAAGATTAAAATGCACTGCTTGGTCTCTAATTTGGAAAAGAAGTCTAAATGCAAGAAAGTAAAGATGGCATAAGAATTACACCACCGTAGGACTAGGAGAGAAAGAAAGTACATCTTGTATAGGAGCTTTGCAAAGTCAAACAAGAAATGCCTTCTTGTGGACACCCCCCAACCTGTCTCCAAGTCTGGACCTTGGGCTCATTTATGTACAGGAGCAGTAATAGTAGAAGCAACAGTTAATATTTACGGAGCATTTAATATGTACCAGCTACCATGCTATGCACTTTGCATACATTATCTCATTTAATCTTCTCAACAAACAGGTGAAGTGATTATTACATTTTACAGATGAATTTGAAGATGAGGCATGAAGCGGGGCGCCTGGGTGGCGCAGTCGGTTAAGCGTCCGACTTCAGCCAGGTCACGATCTCGCGGTCCGTGAGTTTGAGCCCTGCGTCAGGCTCTGGGCTGATGGCTCGGAGCCTGGAGCCTGTTTCCGATTCTGTGTCTCCCTCTCTCTCTGCCCCTCCCCCGTTCATGCTCTGTCTCTCTCTGTCCCAAAAATAAATAAAAACATTGAAAAAAAAATTAAAAAAAAAAAAAAAAAAGATGAGGCATGAAGAGATTAAGTAATTTTACAAAAGGTTAATCTGGATGTTTGATTCCAAAGTGTGAGTTTTAAATCATTTTGCCATACTCTATCGTTGTAGAAAATAGAAACAACTGCTTTAGGAAAAAAAATCTGCTAAGCAAGGCTGGCTATCTTGGGAGGCAACTTGCCTTTGGGCTGGCTGAACAAGCAATGTTGGAATAATGCTTGTAGAACAGTTCCCAACAGTAATATATTCCAGAGGAAGAACTGGTCATTCTGGAGTTCGGTCACTTGAATCACGGTCCCTAGTGCTTACTTTCAGGCCAAAGAAAGAAAAGCCCTTCATTTATTTTAGATTCTTGTCTTTAAAATTTGTAAGTTATAAGGTAAAAAACAATGTTTAACCATATTGCTCTAGAAATAATAATTCTGGACATAATGAAAATGAAACAAAATAGTCCATTAACACCAATGATGGTAGCCACTTCTTGAATAAGGAATACCAGATTAACAAAACACCCTTATTTCCCTCACTATCAGCATACAGGTTTTTTTTTTTTTTATCCCAAGATAATCTCACTAATTTTCCCTAGATGTCAATCAAACTCACTGTTTGTTTAGTGGTAAAATATATGTAACATAAAATTTAACTTTTTAGCCACTTTTTAAAAATGTTTATTTGTTTTTGAGAGGAAGAGAGAAAGAGAGAAAGAAGCAGAGAGACAGAATCCCAAGCAGGAAGCAGGCTCCCCACTGTGAGCACAGAGCCCGACCCAAGGTTCGAACTCACAAACCATGAAATCACGACCTGAGCTGAAATTGAATGGATGCTTAACCAACTGAGCCACCCAGTGCCTCTAGCCATTAAAAAAATTTTTTTAAATAATATTTTAATGTTTATTTATATTTGAGAGAGACAGAGTGTGAACAGGGGAGGGGCAGAGAGAGAGGGAGACAGAATCTGAAGCAGGCTCCAGGCTCTGAGCTGCCAGCACAGAGCCCGATGCAGGGCTCGAGCCCACAAACTGCAAGATCATGACCTTAGCCAAAGTCGGACACTTAACTGGCTGAGCCACCCAGGCACCCCTAAAAAATTTTTTTAATGTTTATTTATTTTTGAGAGAAAGACACAGCACGACTGGGGGAGGGGCAGAGACAGGGAGACACAGAATCTGAAGCAGGCTCCAGGCTGTAAGCTGTCTGCACAAAATCCAATGCATGGCTTGAACTCACAAACCATGAGATCATAAACTGAGACGAAGTCCAACACTTAACCAACTGAGCCACACACGCGACCTACCACTAGCCACTTTTGAATGTATAATTAAGTGGCATTAAGTACATGCACAATGTTGTGCAACCATCACTACTATCCATATCCAGAACTTTCTCATCATACCAAACAAAAATTCTGTACCCATTAAACAGTAGTTCCTCCCCTTCACCTTGATAACCTCTATTTTACTTTAGGTCTCTAGGAGTTTGCATATTCTGTATACCTCATGTAAGTGGAATCATACAATATTTGTTCTTTTGCGACTTGCTTCTTTTTCATTTAGCATAGTATCTTCCAGGTTCATCCATGTTGTAACATGTATCAGAATTTCATTCTTTTTAAAGGCTGAATAATATTCCATTGTGTGTGTACATACCATATTTTGTGTATCTACTCATCTCTCAGGGGACATTTGGTTATTTCCACATTTTGGCTACCGTGAATAATGCTATGAACATTGGTGTACAAGTATCTATTTGAGTCCCTGCTTTCAATTCCTTTGGGCAATTATCTAGGAACTGAATTGCTGGATCACATAGCAATTTTTTAACAATTTGAGGAACTGCTCAAATGTCTCCCACAGTGGCTGCATCATTTAAGGTTCCAACAAGCAATGCGCAGGGTTCAAATTTCTCCATATCCTTGCCAATACTTACTTTTACTTGTCTTTTAGATAATAGTCATTCTAGGGGATGTGAAGTGGTATATCATTGTGATTTTGATTTGCACTTTCCTAAGGCTGTGATGTTGAATATCTTTTCATGAGTTTATTGGCCCATATGCATATCTTCTCTGGAGAAATATCTTTCAAGTCTTTTGCTTATTCTGAATTGGTTTTGTTGTTGTTGAGTTATAAGAGTTCTTTATATACTGGATATTAATCCATTATCAGATATATGACTTGCAAATATCTTCTCTCATTCTGTGTTATCTCTGTGTCTTCTGATGCACAAAATTTTTAATTCTGGCAAAACCCAATTTATTTTTTTCACTGCCTGTACATTTTGTGTCATAGCCAAAAAACAAAACAAAACAAAACAAAAAAACAAAAAAAAACCCCACCAAACTCAAAAATGTAAATATTTTCCCTATCTTTTCTTTTAAGAGTTTTATAGTATTTGCTTTGGGGGGGGGGGTAGGGTGTAGGGGGACAGATAGTCTGCTCACTTGCTTATTTACTTATTTATAAGTTTTTATTTAAATTCCTGTTAGTAAACATACAGTGTAATATTAGTTTCAGGTGTGCAGTATAGTTATTCAACACTTCCATACAATACCCAGTGCTCATCACAACAAATGTACTTCTTAATCCCCATCACCTACTTAACCCATCCCCTGGCCCACCTCCTTTATGGTAACCCTCAGTTTGTTCTGTATAGTTAAGAGTCTGTTTCTTGGTTTGCCTCTCTCTCTTTTCCCTTTGCCCATTTGTTCTGTTTCTTAAATTTCACATATGAGTGAAATCATGTATTTGTCTTTCTCTGACTTATTTCACTTAGCATAATAGTCTCCAGCTCCATCCATGTTGTAAATGGCAAGATTTCATTCTTTTTTTATGGCTGAATAATACTCTATTGTGTAACATATATTCCAAATCTTCTTTATCCACTCATCAATCAATGGACAGAGTTAGCTCTTACATTTCGGTATCTGATGCACTTTTAATTTTTGTATGAGATGTAAGGCAAGAATCCAACTTCAGTGCTTTGCATTTGCAGATCCAGTATTCCCAACACCATTTATTGGAAACTGTCCTTCCACACAACGAATGGTCTTGGCACCCTTTCCAAAATCATTTAACCGTATAGGAGAGGGTTTGTTTCTGGCCCTCCTGTTTTATGCCACTGCTCTATATATCTGTCCTTATGTCAGGGCCACACTATTTGGAACACTGTAGCTTTGTAGTAAGGCTTGAAATCAGGAAGTTTTGAGTTCCCCAACTTCGCTTTTTCTTTTCAAGATTGCTCTGGCTATTAGGGGTCCTTTGACATTTCATATGAATTGTAGAGTGTGGTTTTCTATTTCTACAAAAAGGCTGATTAGATTTTGACAAAGATTGCATTACTATACAGAATGCTTTGATAGTATTGTCTGTCATCTTAACCATATTAAGTCTTCCAGTCCATGAATGTGGAATGTATTTCTACTTATTCATGTTTTCATTTTTTTTCAGCCAAAATTTGTAGTTTTCAATGTACAAATTATTGGCCCCCTTGGTTAAACTCACAAGTATTTTATTCTTTTTGATACTACTGTAAATGGAATTATTTACTTAATTTCCTTTGCAGATTGTTCATTGTTAATGTATAGAAACTAAACTGATTTTGTGTGTTGAGTGTGTATCCTGCAACTTTACTGAATTTGTTATAAACCCTAACAGGTATTGTTTGTTTGTAGAACATTTAGAGTTTACTACATGTAAGATCATTTCATCTGTGACTAGAGACAATTTTACCTCTTTCTTTCCAATTTGTATGCCTTTTCTTTCTTTTTCTTGTCTAGCCATTCTGGTTAGGACTTTTAATACCATATTGAACAAAAGTGGTGAAAGCACACACCCTTGTCTTTGTTCTTAATCTTAGCTTTCATGCTTACATAAGTGAGTATGTTGTTAGCTGTGGATTCTTCATACATTGCCATCATCATGCTGAGGAAGTTTCCTTCAATTCCTAGTTTGCTTTTAACATGGAAAAGTGTTGAATATCCTTAAATGCTTTTTCTGTATCTGCTGAGATGATCATGTGGGTTTTTTCCTTCATTCTATTAATATGTATTACTTTGAAGGATTTTTCTTTTATTGAATCATCTTTGCATTCATGGAATAAATCCCATTTTGTCATGGCCTATATTCCTCTTAATATGTTCCTAAATTAAAACAATGTAGCTCTATGATCACCCTAGCGACCTACGTGAACGCAATTTCTGATCACAACCACAGGGAGCAGGACCCAAGCAGAACCAAGTTTATTTCTGGACTCTCTATCAAAATCAATCAACTGAGTTGATGAAATGGGGATTATGGTCTGGAGAGGGTGAGGTCGCTGGAAGCTGTAGGGCAAAGTTCTGGAAAGGAGGAAGGGAGGCAGAAAAAAAAAAGATCCAGGTATCTTCATGAGTCTTTACAAAGTACTAGCCCAAGCAGATGCTGAGTCAAACTCCAGAAGACTGGACAAACAAAAACTAGGAAGTTGTATGCTGGATAATTCTCAGAGTTCAAAAAGGGCAGGGAGATTTTCAAGTTCTGTCCAGCCAGAATGGAAATCCTCAGTGATTCACTTGAAAATTCTGTGGATACTCACTTAGAACATAACTCATTTGTAGAGTTGAACTATCCCTGAAGTAAATACGACTTTAGAATCATCCTAGAAAAGGTTACAAACAGGCCTTCAGGAGGTCAAACTGATCTACAAGTTACTTAACTGCCTGCTAACACAAAGTTCAGCACTGTAACATTAACAATGTTCATGTAATAAAACAAAATGCAGACAGGCAACAACGTAATAGTCACAATATCCAGAATCTAAAAATTAACATGCTAAGAAGAAAACACAACCCATAATCAAGAGAAAAATCAATCATGAGAAACAAAACCAGAAACAATAAAGGATGAAACAGGCAGACAAGGATGTTTAAAAGGTTATTATAACTATGTGGAAATAATTAAAGGAAGTTAAGCATAATGAAAAAATGGAAGATTTTTTTTTCAAGTCTTTAATCCATTTCGAGTTGATTTTTGTATATGGTATAAGGGAGTGGTTCAGTTTCATCTTTGTGCATGTTTGCATGTCTTTTGCGTCCTGTCCAGTTTTTCCAACACCATTTTTGAAGAGACTATCTTTTCCCTATTATATATTCTTAGCCTCTTTGTTACAAATTAATTGACCATACATGCATGGGTTTATTTCTGGGATATTTTGTTCCACTGATGTATATATGAAAATGAAAGCTGAAAAAAAAAAAAAAAGAAAACTCACAGATTTTGAAAACTACAATATCTGAAAGGAAAAATACACTAGATGTGATTAATAGCCAATTTGATACCACAAGACAAAAGATCAATGAGCCTGAAGACATAGAAGGGACCCACAGTAACATGTAGGATAGAAGCAATATGTAACTGGAGTTCCAGAAGGAGAGGAAAGGGGAAACAAAAAACATCTGAAGAATCTACTGGCTCAAATTTGTGAAATATATACACAAGCAGATCCAAGAAGCTCAACAAACTCCAATCAGAATAAACAGAAAAGAAAAAAAAAAAAAAAAAAAGTATACCATAACCACACTGCTCAACATCAGATATAAAGAGAATCTTGAAAGCAGTCACAGTGGAAAAGGACAAGTATATACTAAGGAGCAAAGATGAGAATGACACCAGACTTCTCCTCAGAAACTATACAAGCCTTAAGTCAATGCAACATCATCTTTAAAATGCTAAAAGAGGGGTGGGTGCCTGGGTGGCTCAGTCAGTTAAGGGTCCAACTTCAGCTCAGGTCATGATCTTGCGGCTCCTGAGTTTGAGCCCCATGTCGGGCTCTGACAAGTCGGGAGCCTAGAGCCTGCTTCAGGTTCTGTGTCTCCCTCTCTCTCTGCCCCTCCCCTGCTCATGCTCTGTCTCTCTTTCTCAAAAATAAATAAACATTAAAAATATTTTTAAATAAATAAAATGCTAAAATAAAAATATAATATAGAATTTCATGCCCAGTGAATACAGCCTTCAAAAGAAAGGCAAAATAAAGATTTTTTTCAGAAAAACAAAAGCAGGGAGAATTTGTCACAAGCAGATCTGCACTATGATAAATGTTAAAGGAAATCCTTCAGACAAAAGAGGAATAATACTGAACAGAAACTGGATCTATACGCAGGAATGAATACCACCAGAAATCATAAATACATGGATAAACACTAGTGAAAAGGAAAGGGATGGACACAGATACACTATGCAGGTGAACTGGCCCTATGAATATTATAAAAAGTAGACTTCAGAATAAAGAATATTACAGAGAATAAAAAAGGACCTTTCCTAATGGAAAAAGTCCGTTCACCAAGATGACATTAAAACACAAAATATGACCTGGGTGCCTTGGTGGCTCACGGTCAGCGGAGCATCCAACTCTTGATTTTGGCTCTGGTCATGATCTCAGGGTCACTGAACGGAACCCTGTGTCAGGCTCTGTGCTGAGCATGGAGCCTCCTTAAGATTCTCTCTCTCCCTCTGTCCCTCCCCCACTCATGCTCTATCTCCCTCTCTAAAATAAAATAAAGGTTAAAACATTAAATATAAACACACCAGATAAGAGAACTTAAATATTAATGGAGCAAAAACTGAAATGAGAAAAAGGCAAATAAAAAACGACAGTTGCAGATTTCAACACTTCTTAGCAACTGATAGAACAACAACAACAAAAAATCAGTAAAAATACAGAACACTTGAGCAAAACTAAGAACCAACTTCATGTAATTTATCTTTACAGAACAGCACACACAACAACTATGGAATAAACATTCCTTTCTAATGCACAGGTAATGTTCACAAAGATTGACCAAAGGCTGCTCCATAAGTAAATCTCAATAAATTTCAAAAGACAGACTTAAATTAGAAATCAGCAAAAATTGGGGCACCTGGGTGGCTCAGTCAGTTAAGCATCTAACTTCAGCTCAGGTCATGATCTCTGTTCATGGGTTCAAGCTCCACATCGGGCTCTGTGCTGACAGCTCAGAGCCTGGAGCCTGCTTCAGATTCTATGTCTCCCTCTCTCTCTCTGCCCCTCCCCCGCTTGCTCTCTTTCTCTCTCTCTCTTTCTCTCTCTCTCTCTCAAAAATAAACATTAAAAAATTAAAAAAAAAAAAAAAGAAATCAGCAAAAATAATTGTATTAGTTTTCTTGGACTACCAAAACAAAATACTACAGACCGTATGGCTGAAATTCTGTTCTGGAGGCTTGGCAAGTCCAATGTCAAAGTACCAGCAAGACAAATTTCATGCTGAGGCCTCTTCTCTTGACGTGTAAGTGGCCACCATCTCATTGTGTGCTCACATGACTTCTTTGTGAGTTCTGAGAGAGAGACTGTGCACACATGCACAAGCGTGAACTCTCTGGGTCTCTATAAGGACACTGATTCTATAGGATCAAGGCTCCATCCTTAACTTCATTTAACTTTAAATACTTCTGTAAAGACCTTATCTCCAAATACAGTCATATTGAGGGTTAAGGTTTCAACTCAACATCTGAATTTCCCAGGGGGATGGGCACATGGGGACAAACATTCAGTCCATAACAATAAGATATTGAAAAAAATCCCTCAATGTTTGGAAAACAACCTATGAGTTAAAGATGAAACTATAAAGGAAAACAGAAAACATTTTAACTGAATGACAATGATATCACCATATATTAAAAATTGTGGGATGGAGCTAAAGCAACATTTAGAGAGAAATTTACGGCTTTACATGCTCACGATAGAAAAGAAATAAAAGGTATAAAATCAATGATCTTAAATTCTATCTTAAGAAGCTAAAAAAAAAAAAACCAACCCACTAAGTTAAACCTAAAGGAAGAAAAGAAGAAAATAATAAAATAAAAGCAGACTCAATAACATAGAGGGGAGCCTGGGTAGCTCAATCAGAGTCTGACTTCGGCTCAGGTCATGATCTCACTGCTCGTGGGTTCGAGCCCTGCATCAGGCTCTGTGCTGACAGCTTGCAGCCGGAGCCTGGAGCCTGCTTGGGATTCTGTCTCCATCTCTCTGCCCCTCCCCCACTCATGCTCTGTCTCTAATATAAATAAAACATTAAAAACATTTTTTTTAATTTAACAGAGCCAAAAAAAAGTTCTTTGAAAGGATTAATAAAGTTGATGAACTGCTAGCAAGACTAATCTAGAAAATGTAATTTTACAAATTAACAATTTCCAGAATACAAAATGGATTATCACTATACATATCCTAAAGATATTAAAGGGATAAGGGAATATTGTGAATAATTATGGTATGTTAGATAAAATGGGAAAATTCTTTCCAAAAAAATCACAAGTTATCAAAACTGACTCAAGAAGAAACAGAATATCTGAATATCCCATCTATTAGAAATATCTTCAAGGGGCACCTGGGTGGCTCAGTCATTAAGCATCTGACTTTGGTTCAGGTCATGATCTTACAGTTGGTGAGTTCGAGTCCCACACTGGGTGAGCTTTTGCCCCACTTCTCCCTCCCCCACCCCCACCCTTCCTGGGACTCTCTCTCTGCCCATTGCTCACTTGCATCCTCTCTCTCTCAAAAAAAATATCTTCAAGTGTGTTAAAGATATTGAATTCATAATAAAAAAGTATTCCCACATGGGGCGCCTGGGTGGCGTAGTCGGTTAAGCGTCCGACTTCAGCCAGGTCACCATCTCGCGGTCCGTGAGTTCGAGCCCCCCGTCAGGCTCTGGGCTGATGGCTCGGAGCCTGGAGCCTGTTTCCGATTCTGTGTCTCCCTCTCTCTCTGCCCCTCCCCCATTCATGCTCTGTCTCTCTCTGTCCCAAAAATAAATAAACGTTGAAAAAAAAAAATTAAAAAAAAAAAAAAAGTATTCCCACAGAGACAACTTCAGGCCTCAAGTGTTACATAAGTATGTTATAGCAAACATTTAAGGAAGAAATAATTCCCTTATGTAAAAAATTCCACAATACATTCAGTAATTTCACAAAATGTTTCTCAATCCACTTTATGAGGACAAGGTAATCTTGATACCAAAACATGAAACACAGGTTATAACATAACTACAGAAAAATATTCTGTATGTGGACTCAAAAATCCTCAAGAAAATATTAGCAAGATGAATCCAGCAATATATAAAGGACGAATGTAGGGTTTACCTAAGGAATGTAAGTAAAGTGGTTTTTACATTGGTCAATCAAATGAACAAATCCACCAGTTAATAAAGAAAAAAATCATGATTATTTCAGCACATGCAGAAATAGCAGGTGGCAAAACTCAACACCTTTTCATGATAAAAATTCTTGGCAAACTGAAAATACAAGGAAATGTCAAGTCTGATTAAAAGCATCTACAAACAGCTAACATCCCTAAAACTAGGTACAAGGAAAGATGTCCACTCTCTCCACTAGTATTTAGCATTGTACTGGAGGCCCAACACATGGGGCACCTGGGTGGCTCAGCTGGTTGAGTGTCTGATTTCAGCTCCGGTCATGATTCTGTGATTCTGAGCCCCATATAGAGCTCTGCACTGACAGCTCGGAGCCTGGAGCTCCGAGTAGGTCCCATGCACCACTCCTGTTTCAATTTGCAGAACACAACGAACTTTTCTGACTTTTGCCAAATGGACACATTCTTCCACTTTGGACTGAAACAGAGATACTGTAACACCTGTTAGTTAAATAGCCAATCCTGCACTAGATAACCAGTTTAAACTCTGCCAGCACCGTTATGATTGTCTCAAAACAAGTTATGTCACCTTGTGGTTTTTACCTTTAAAAGCCTGTACTCCTGGCTCACAATTTAGGGCAAAGTTTCCATTTCAGTTGACTGTCTCCCAGTGAAACCCCAAATCAACATTTTGGTTATTTTATAGCCTCCTCTTCTTGAATGACAGCTCCTTAAGTTCTCTCTGAAATACCTATGTAGGCACCCTTAGTCTCTAATTCTAGGATAAACTTTTGCTCAAACACTAAACAAATGTATATGCCAGGTCTCCACTGGATCATGTCTCCATTTGCCTCCTTGCTTTCAAAATGTTTCAATCTCTTCATTTTTTGCCTTATACTACAATCTGTACACTCCCCCACTACCCTCTTTTCAACTTGCTCCTACTCTACTGCTTCTTGCCCAAAATATGGTAATCTGTATGCTGTAGCAGGCATGAATACAACACAGTTTTGTACAAGGGGGAGAATATTATCTACTTTGTTTCCAAAACATTTCCTAGCACATTTAGTATGGTCTTGAGTCTTATCCTGTGACTCTACAAGGAACAGAACTATCTTATGAAGGTCCATAGCTATTTTGGTTATTCTACCTCAAGGGAACTTGGTATATGCCTATCATAATTAATAATTATTCTCCTATTGACCTGCAAAATTCTTAAAAATTGGGATCTTTTATTCTTTATTCTAGTACCTATAGTTCTTTTTTTTTAAGTTTTTTTAATGTTTTGTTTTTTTTTTTTTTTTTTTTTTTTTTGAGGAAGAGAGACAAAGCATAAGCAGGGGAGGGGCAGAGAGAGAGAAAGGGAGATACAGAATCTGAAGCAGGCTCAGGCTCTGAGCTGTCAGCACAGAGCCCAACACGGGGCTCGAACCCACAAACCGTGAGATCGTGACCGGAGCCGAAGTCAGATGCTCAACCGACTGAGCCACCCAGGCGCCCCCTAATATCTATAATTCTTAATCACAGTGTAGGCACATAGCAAACCCTAAATGAATGCTTTTAAAAACAGCAACCTTTATTTCCGAGTCTCCTGAAACCAACAGTTTGTTCCGATTCTATCATCTTGGATCTTTTTCCTCAGTAAGTAATTTTGTACTTATTCAAATACACTCAGTGGCTATTTTTCTGCCTAGTCATGTGGATGCTTTGTACAAAATGCTTTTTTTTTTTTTAAGCTTATTTATTTTGAGAGAGAGAGAAAGCATGCCCAGGAGGGGCAGAGAGTGGGAGAGAGAAAGAATCCCAAGCAGGCTCTGCACTGTCAGTATAGAGCCTAACACGGGGCTTGAACTCACCAACTGTGAGATCATGACCTCAGATGAAACTAAGTACTGGACGCTTAACCAACTGAGCCCCTAAAAAATGTTTCTATGGTTCGGCCTCTAACAGCTTGCCTTTCTACTTCTCCAAGGTAATTACTACATGTTTTCCTTTATATTATTCGTAAGGATTGTCTTGAAAAAATATTAATAAGAATGATCCTTGAAGCAACCTTAGATACTCATATAATATGCTCTTCTCACTCTATAAGGTTTTCTAGCTCTTGTATCTCCTTGTTTCTTACATCTTAGTTTCATATCCATTGTAACACATTACATCCACATTCTTTCCTTCTTTCTTGGAGTTAGTGGAGAACCCTGTTTGACTTTTTGAAATCTGAAATAGACCATGTTACTGGTTCTCTTTACTTAACAATATTCTATTATATTTTTCTGAGATTTATCAGTTTTCCTAGTCATTTCATGACACTTACTGACCACCCTGTGTCATGCCTGGCAAGGCATCAGGAAAACAAAAGAAGTGTATATCCTTTGAATCGGAAGAGCTCAGAGTGAAGTAGAGGGAGGAGGAGGAGACACAAATAAGGAAGCAAATATAGAAATAAACACTAAGATAGGGATATGCACAGAATCCAGTTGGAGCATAAAGAGAAAAAAGAACTTTGTATGATGGTTGAGAGCCTGGATTTTTTAAAAATTATTTTTATTTTAGAAAGAGAGAGAGAGAACACATGTGAGTGGAGGAGGGAGAGTGGAGTGGAGTGAATGCATGTGGGGGAGGAGGGAAAGGGAGAGACAGAATCTTAAGTAGGCTCCACACTCAGCATGAAGCCTGACATGGGGCTTGATCCCACAATCCTGGGATCGTGACCTAAACCAAAATCAAGAGTTGGATGCTCAAGTGACTGAGCTACCAGGGCACCACCCCAGAGCCTGGATTTTTAGGTCACACAGACCTGAATCCAATTCTTAACTCGACCCCTTAAAGAACTGTGTAACATAAGAGTCAAGGTTTTCTCATTTATAAAATGGGATAATAACCATTTCATCTACTCCTAGTTGGGAGTACACGAGACAAAGTGTTTAGTTTGGCAATACATGACAAGCACTCAATAAATGGTATATGATACTCATAACAAGGGGACAACTAGCCTATATAAAGCTTCCTGGAGGAGGTGATTCTTGAATTCAGTCTTAACCAATGAACAGGAAGGGGAAGGAGTCAAGATGGAACCTTAGAGAAAGGTTAAGTTTCCACACTAGCATTAAGAACTTGTCATAATCCAGTCTCTACCTCAGCAACCTCATCTCCTTAACTCTCCTAAATGAACCTTTCTTTCTATCCAGGCCAGTATAACTCACTGACCTCAGAATATGCTTAACTAATTTTCTTTCTTCTATTACTGTTTAGGCCACACCTTCCCTATGCCTGGCACTAGCCTATAGACTGTCTATAAGACCAACATAAGTTCCATCTTCTTGTAATTGATCAGTCTGGACCTTATCAATGGCTCCATTCTTTGAACTTTTCCAGGACAAGGTCCCCACCACACTTCCTTTGCCCTCTGATGACATGCATGTTCATCATAGTCCTTAACCATCCTTTACACTGATTTAACTTTTCACATGTGACCGTAATGTCTCCATGGGGACATATATTCCATGAGGGTAAGACTTCACGTAAGCAAGAGAAAACAGGGCAGAGATACAGCACTTTAGTCTCAGATCTACTTGGCACATGAATGAACAGATCAACAACAGATCAGCAACAGTCTCAGCGTCAAACCTAAAGCACATGACCAGTCTGTAGAGACTCATGTGCTTGGATTTAACAGGGTTTCTTGTTTTTAGGTTCTTACCTTGATATGCCCTCAGCTCTATCAACAGCAAACTATAAAAACTTTCCACTGTGGATTGTGTTAGTCATTTAAGATGCTTCAAATCCTTAACGCATGATATAACCAAATAAAGGTCAGGAGAAAGACTGGCAGTCAACTCCTTAGACATGGCTACTATATTAGAAGGTAGTTGATGGAAAAGCAGAATCAAAAGCTCTAGGTTAAACTTACTGGCTTTAGAACTTGGGCAAATCTTTAACCTCTCCGAGAGATAATTTCCTCATCTAATAATGTGGATAAATCACTTAGCACTCAGGGTTGCTGTGAAGATTAAATGAGTTAATATATAAAGTAACTAACATTGCCAGAAATATAATCCCTCTGTAACTATTCATTATTAAAACATTATACCAACCCATCATCCTCTGCAAAAAAAAAGAAAAGTAGACACATAGAGATTCTCTTCCTTCTTTAAAGATAATATATCAAGAGCAACCTGCTGAAACCTATTGAGGCCTCAGTCCTGAAGTAGGAATCCCAATCCTAACACATGGTGGGCAACAGAGCTGTCTTTATGGCCAATCTCTACCTGTTACAGTAGCG
This sequence comes from Felis catus, assembly GCF_018350175.1. Taxonomy (NCBI): domain Eukaryota; kingdom Metazoa; phylum Chordata; class Mammalia; order Carnivora; family Felidae; genus Felis; species Felis catus. Next base: position 115,805,903 of record NC_058373.1, read on the forward strand.
GGGGGAAAAGCGACATTCGATCCCTGTGATACTTCTTAGAGTAACCACAGCTTTTCAAAATTAAAAACTCTTAATTTGATAAAGGAAAATATAGGAGACTTAGAGACTGTTACTGAGCTGAACTCCCAAAGACTGAGTTTCTTTGTCATAATTTCCCCAAGACTTCATTCTTTCCCTTGCAGTAAACAAGATCAAACAGAATAGGTTCATTTGCCTTCCAAAATGGGCCCAAACACTGAAAATATCCAAGACTCTCGCCCTTGACGGAACACTGGCACAAAAATGCAGAATACACATTTTTGCTGCTACCTGATTAAACTATCAGGTCTCTGCATAGGAAGCTGTACATGAAGAGTGACAATGTTGCCTACAAACAGAAATGCATATTTCGAACTAGAGGCTTTTCCTATTTCTTCTACAGAAGGGAAGAGCTCACGTGACTGCCAAAGTTACTGGAAGTTTCTAGCGGTGATAAGGGACGTCCCCGTGTATCTTCATGACCACACAATAAAGAAGAGCTGAATTAGGCTGTACAACATACCAGGTAATTAGCTCTGAGAGGTGATAAACAGAAACTTGAAACATCCTCTTGATAACTGAGGCAACCAAACTTCAAATGACTGTTTTTAGGCCGGTTCCATCCTAAATTTGTGGCTCTATTCTCCTAAAAACATACGTTTATCAACTTACATGAGCAAGACACGAAAATGCTTAGGAAAATTAAAGAAGTCACCTGGTGAACAAATATTCATTGTGAATAAGGGCACATATACTATAGTAGTTAAACCACTTCTGAGGGAAATATATTAGCTAGATATAATTATTCTTCTAAATTAGTCCTTTGAAGTTTGTCCTAACTCCAGTGATTGAGAAAAAAGGCAATACTAGGAACTATAGGTCTGCAAAATTAACAGGATCAGAAATTGTAGCGAATGGTGAGGTGAGCATTAGTCAACCCTGCTATGCAAACACCAAAAAAGCTGAAGTGATATTACACTGAACTTTAAAAATATTTAGTGAGTTCTGCTCTGCTATAGTCAGGAGACCCTGGAAGTACGGTGGATGCCACAGCAAAAGGACTATGTCAAAGTACGTTAAATTCTTAAGCAAGAGACAAGACTTAAATCCAAAATCACATCAAAACAGTTCACATAATAACTAGGGATATTTAGGCTATAGAGGAAAGAGACAAAACAGGAGAACAACTAGATATCTTTAAATACTTGCAGGACAATCAGGAAAAGAACTAGTATTATTTTAACTGGCTCCAAGAACAAGTACCAATGGATGAAAAGTTACAGGGAAGCAGATTTTGGCTTAAAAACACTTTCTTCCCACATAGCCTCAAAAGTCAATAAATAGTAAGCCTCAAAGGGCAATAAATATTAAGAGTGAGAGAAGGAGAAATTTACATAAAGTAGGAAAAGTGCATCTAAAAGGACTGGGCATACAGAATGTGCATTCAACAAAAGTTTAGGAGCTCACGTAAAGCATGACACTAACACATGCAGATTAGAATGAATTACATTTCCATAAGTTGACTTCCAATCTTCTATAGCAAAAAAAAAAAAAAAAAGTATGGATGATTGTGAAAACTACATTTTATGAAGAATAATCTGTAAGTGGTGGTCAAGATATCGCAAAATTCCACATGAGTAATGATGATGGACTGTTCTAGATAGTGGTGAGTGGAGAGGAGTGACAGATTTACAGCAACATTTCAGAGACAGAGCTCACAGTACTTGATAACTTATTGGAGGCTCCTGGAATAACAATATTTAGCAGGTTTTACTGTGCTAGTCTAGCTACTCATTTGTTAATAATAACAACGACAGTAGCAAACACACAGTGCTTAAGAGGTGTCAGGCAATGTTCTGAAAGTTTTACACAGATTAACTCATTTCATTCTCATAACCCTATGAAGTATATTCTGTTATGGGGTGTCTGGGTGGCTCAGTTGGTTAAGCATCGACTTGGGTGGGCTCAGGTCATGATCTCGCAGTTCGTGAGTTCAAGCCCTGCGCCGGGCTCTGTGATGACAGCTCAGAGCCTGGAGCCTGCTTCAGATCTGTGACTCCCTCTCTCTGTGCCCTTTCCCCGCTCATGCTCTGTCTCTGTCTCTCAAAAAATAACTATTTTTTTTTAAAATGAAATGAAGTCTATTCTATTATCCTGCACGTTTTATGAGAAACTAAGGCTTAGCTTACATCAGTAAAGTTAGTCAGCCAACCAATATCGAAGATCCAGTAAGAGGTTAGATACCAGATGGATCTACGTAGTCCCAAAGCTAAAGCTCTTAATCGATCCACTAGACAGCTGTAAAGGGGAGTCAACAAAACCCAAGGCATGTAGTAGTGTTAAGAGCCCAGGGAAGAGCGTGGGGTAAAAGAGGGCGTTGGAGGGGGAAATACGACTGAGGGCCAAGTGAGGATTTAGCTGTATCAGAATCACCCAACTTGCTTGTTTAAAAAAAAAAAAAAAAGAAAGGAAAAAAAGAAAAGAAAAGAAAAGAGAAAAGAAAAGAAAAGAAAAACCCAAGCCAGCAAGCAAAACCCTGCTTTGAATCCAAATTCCTAGAGATGGGATCTAGGAACTAACTTTTTTTTTTAAAGCAAAACCGAAAAACCTCGGGTAATTTTAAGGCGCAAGCAGGTTTGAGAAGTGTGGTAGCAGATCTCTGAGGTTTCTTTCCGCTTTAGCATTCCAGTTGACACACTAAATGAATTTCCCAAAAATGGAAGGAAGGAGAGAGGGATTCTAGCACCAAGAAAACGGCTGTGCCTTTACAGTCGACGCCGCTGATGCTCCCCTTTTTACTCAACAGTCTGTCACAGGCACAGGAATAAAGTAGGCAATGGAAGGGGGGGGGTGTTAAAAAGCAGGCTTTGGGACAGGATTTTCTGGTACTATTAGCACCCGAAAAAACCCTTCCTGACTATAAACACATGGGATAATCCGACTGAAAAATGACGTGGGTTCCTCAGATCCCGCTCTGGCTAACGGTGGATGCCAACACAGTCTTCTACGTGCTCAAAGAGGTGCAGGAAACCTCCAGGCTGGGGCCTGCCTGCTCCAAGGCCAAAGGAATCGGCTCAGCAGGAGACGGGGCTACTCTGCAATGACAACCTCAAGCACCCTGCTCCCGGAGGCAACCTGTGCCGCACATACCCGAGGGTCCTCTAGTAAGATTGATTTCCTCCTCGGTGACCAAATAATCCACTCTTCCGTTCATGTCTTACTGCTCGTCGGGGTTCCCCACTGAATCGGCTGGGGCTCGCGCAGGTGAAGGTGAGCCAACCTCCGCGCGGCGCTCCAAGCACTACACTTTCGGTTTCAGCGGCCCGCGGACCGGAAGAGGAAGTTGGGAGCGCTGGGCGCGCAGGGGATGCTGGGAGTCGTGGTTCCGGCGGCCGGCGCGCGGGTCTCTCTCCCCGTCCCCGCGGCGAACCGCTCGGTGAGCGACGGCCCGGTTACCATTCCACTTTACCGTGGGGGGGTGGGGGCCGTAAAGGTAGGAGACATGAATACATCGATTTTGTGAAGAAGTTAAATGTAAAATCCTCACCCCTCAGAAAATCGTTACAAATGGGGGGGGGGGGGGGGCGGAAGTTCTCTTATTCAGTATTCAGGATTCCAGACTGGGACGGGCGTATCAAGCAATCCGCTAATATGATTTCAGAGAATGAAATCTCACAACCTTTTATATATCCAGGCAAATACAGTCCATTACATACATGCTCTCTGGCAAGAGGACTTAACACAGTTTGCTGTATACATTCTTTGGTAAGTCACCCCTGTAAGTGATCATCTGTGATAGTTAATTGTCATTCACAGGAAAAATAAAACTCTGACAGGCAGGTGCTTAAACCTGGAGCGAGGCCCCTAGCCTAACTGCTATGGGGGAGAGGGGGCACGATTTTCCTCGATATTTACATTTCAAAGAGAGTTGTACCTGACAAGAGGCTTTTTGGCTTTTACAAAATTTTATATACATATAAAAGAGAGAAGGAAAGATTTATAATTACAAGCTTGCTCAAAAAGAATCTAAGGGCACCTGGGTGGCTCAGTCGTTTAAGCATCCAACTCTTGGTTTTGGCTCAGGTCATGATCTCGTGGTTTGTGAGTTCAAGCCCTGCATCCAGCTCTGTGCTGACCGTGCAGAGCCTGCTTGGGATTCTCTCTCTCCCTTTCTCTCTGCCCCTCCCCCGCTCATTCTGTCTCTCCAAAATAAATAAATAAACTTTAAAAATTAAAAAAAAAATCTAAAAAAAGGGAGAGAAGGTAAAGGTTTCTTCTTTTTGGTAACAGGGAAAATTCAAGTTTTTATTTGGTTGTTTGTTTAATTCCTACAGTAAGACTAGTGGATGGACTTACTGTGACTTCAGCCCAGTCTTCCTGACTTTTGAAGTACACTTCCAAAACATGGCTCTAAGGAACCCTCACAGATCAAAAACATAAAAGCCTTAAAGGGCAGGAAGAGGACCTAAATGTGGGAAACAACCTGGAATTAGTCCACAGGGATTTGTGGGGACCTTGGAGGGTTGAAAAGCACAGTTCCAATTAAGGCATTTGAGTTCACATTAAATAATCACACCGGAACCTACTGTGTTTACGAAACAAAACAAGAAAGAAGCAGATTCAGCAGACAAGCCTCTTATTTGCTAATCCTTTGAGAAGTTAATATGGAATAATAGAAAGAACACAGGAGATGATGGAAGACCTGGCCTCAAGTTTCAGTTCCATCTTCTTTTTTTTTTTTTTACTTTTTTTTTTTAACGTTTTTATTTATTTTTGAGACAGAGGGAGACAGAGCATGAATGGGGGAGGGGCAGAGAGAGAAGGAGACACAGAATCGGAAGCAGGCTCCAGGCTCCGAGCCATCAGCCCAGAGCCCGACGCGGGGCTCGAACCCACGGACCGTGAGACCGTGACCTGAGCTGAAGTCGGACGCTTAACCGACTGAGCCACCCAGGCGCCCCCAGTTCCATCTTCTTAAGAGTTGTCTGGCTTTAAGCAAGTAACCTAACATTTCCTAACTATGATTCTCCATCCAAAAAAAGGCATGGTAATAGATCTTTAAAATGTTGTGGAAAGGATTAAATGAGATGAAACTTTAAATATCACTTCTCACCTTCAAACTCAGATTCATTCCACCCTCACTTCCAAGCCTCCTTAACATGTTGATTGATTGAATGAATAAAATGATCATAATAAAAAGCAGAATATAATAAGTGAAAAAAGTATAAGTGAGATTGAAATATCAAGAGAGAAGAGAGAAAATAGAAATGGGAAAAGAAAATCACCAGTGGAGAAATATGCAACAAATGAACAAACAAAAGAGAAATAGACTGGTAGATAAAGGGGGAAAAAAAAAACTATGGATTACTCAAGTGGGGAGGGATTGGAGGGTGAGCAAAATAGGTGAAGGGGATAAAGAGGTACAAAATTCCAGTTATAAAATAAGTCTTGGGGATATAATGTACAGTAAAGGGAAGATAGCCAAAATTCTAGTAACTTTGTATAGTGACAGATGGTTAACTAGATTTATGGGAATCATTTCATAATGTAAATAAATAAAGATGTACTATGATGTACACCTGAAACTAAAAGGATATTGTATGTCAGTCATGCTTTACTTAAAAACTAATTAGTTAATTTGGAAGAAAAAAAACAAAGCTTCAAAGCTTCTTCTAGACTACGGAAGGGGAGATCACTACCCTGTACCTGGAAGATTGCCCTTCTCACATGAGCACACAACTTCAAAAGGAACACATAGGGCACTAAAAGAAAACAGGTCACCAAATAAATTTACGAAATGCTGGTAATAAGTGGGAGTGACAGATTAGGCATGTAAATTGCCTTTATACCTTAATGTAAATATAGTTCTCTTAAAGTTTATTTTGAGAGAGAGCAAGAATCCCAAGCAGGTTCTGCACTGTCAGTGCAGAGACGGATGAGGGGCTTGAACCCACGAAATCATGAGATCATGACCAAGAGTTGGATGCTTAACTGACTGAGCCACCCAGGCACCCCATGTGTCTCTCACTTTAAATCAAAAGCTAGGAAATTAAGCTTAGCAAGGAAGGCATGTGGAAAGCTGAGACAGGCCAAAAGCTAGATCTGTTGTGCCCGTTATCCAAGTTGTGAATTCAAAGAAAAAGTTCTTGAAGGAAATGAAAAAGTGGTGTGAATGTAAGAAAGTGATACAGCCTTATTGCTAATATGGAGAAAGGTTAGTGGTCTGGATAGAAGATCAAACCAGCCACAACATTATCTTAAGCCAAAGCCTAATCCAGACCAAGGCCCTAACTCTCCAATTCTATGAAGGCTGAGAGAGGTGAAGAAGTTTCAGAAAAGCTTGAAGCTAGCAGAAGTGGGTTCATGAGGTTTAAGGAAAGAAGCCATCTCCATAATAAAAGTGCAAGGTGAAGCAGCAAGTTCTGTTGTAGAAGTTGCAAGTTTTCCAGAAGACCTAACTAAGATAATTAATGAAGGTGGCTACACTAAACAATAGATTTTCAATGTGGATGAAACATCTATTGGAAGAAGATGTCATCTGGGACTTTTATAGCTAGAGAGAAGTCAGTGCCTGGCTACAAAGCTTCAAAGGCCAGCCTGACTTTCTTGTTAGAGGCTAATGCAGCTGGTGACTTTCAGTTGAAGCCAGTGCTCACTGACCTTTTCAAAAGTCCTAGGGCCTTTAAGAATTAGGCTAAATCTACTCTGCCTGTACTTTATAAATAAAACAAAGCCTGGATGATGGCACGTCTGTTTACAACATGGTTTACTGAATATTTTAAGCCTACTGTTGGGAGCAACTGCTCAAGAAAAAGGATTCCTATCAAAATAGTACAGCTCATTGATAATATACCCAAGTGCTCTGATGAAGATGTACAGTGAGATTAATGTTGGTTTCATGCCTGCTAACACAAGGTACAGCACATGGGTCAAGAAGTAATTTCAACTTTCAAGTCTTATTATTTAAGAAATAGATTTCATAAGGCTATAGTTGCCCAGATAGGAATTCCTCTGATGGATCTGGGCAAAATAAATTTAAGAACTTTCAGAAAAGATTCACCATTCTAGATGGCAGTGAGAACATTTGCAATTCATGGGAAGAGGTCAAAATATCATTAACCAGATGTTGGAAGTTAATTCCAACCTTCATGGATGACTTCGAGGGGTTCGAGACTTCAGTGGAAGAAGTAACTGCAGATGTGGTAGAAATAGCAAGAGACCTAGAATTAGAAGTGGAGCCTGAAGATAGGACTGAATTGCTGCGATCTCAGCATAAAACTTTAACTGAGGAGGAATTGCTTCTTATGACTGAGCAAAGAAAGTGGTTTCTGGAGATGGCATCTACTCCTGGTGAAGATGCTGTGAAGATTGTTGAAATTACAGCAAAGTATTTAGAATCTTATTACATAAACTTAGTTGATCAGCAGGATTTGAGAGGATGACTCCACTTTAGAAAGAAGTTCTGTGGTCTCTACAGTGATTCTACTGTGCTATCAAATGACTACAGGAAATTGTTTGTTAAAGGAAGAGCTCATTGATGCAGCAAACTTCATTGTTGTCTTCCCTGTTTGAGGAAAGCATCCTAAGACCTTGTTTGGAAAATAAGAACTATTGAAAAATGCACTAGCCAACCAATCTGCCTCTATAGACTGTTTCCAGCCTGCTGTTCTACTCTAGTGTAGACCCCGATCTCGAGCTGCAGCCTCCAACTAGCTTTCCAACTTCCCGCCCAGCCATCCTTGCTTACTGCAGACTGTTGCGAGCCAGTTCTTTCATCTATCATATTGCTACTATTTCTCCTGACTAATGGGGATTTTGTACAAGTCACTGGTTTTTGTACACTGCCTCCTTAGTTTGTCTAAAGTCTGAAATCAAGGAGAGATTCTCATCAGCAACCAAGAACCTCTCCCTTTAGTTCTGAGCAGGTTTTTCCTCCAATTGCAACCCAAAGTTTTACATGTCTTCCTGTCCCTATTGTTTATTTATATTTGTGCCACTAAATGTTTAAATGTTGTACAGACAGAATTTACCACCCGATAGATTCTCTAATTTTTTAATACATTCTATATATAGCCTAAGAGCTATTTGTTTACTTTTTACATTTCAAAAATCTTGACATAAAACCAGCATATATTTAGGCTCAATATTAATAGTGAAATTGAAATATGCATAATAAAACATGAAAACTATAAGATAAATTCATTGTTGTCTTGTTTTAAGAAATTGCCACAGCCACCCCAACCTCTAGCAGCCACCTCCCTGATCAGTCAGCAGCCATCAACATCAAGGCAAGACCCTCTGCCAGCAAAAAAGATTAGAACTCACTGAAACCTCAGATGATCGTTAGTACTTTTTAGCAATAAAGTGCTTTTTTTTTCTTGGTAATAAAGTATTTTTAAGTTAAGGTATGTACATTGTTTTCTTTTAGACATAATGCTATTGCACATTAAGACTACACTGTAATGTAAATATAACTTAAGTGCACTGGGAAACAAAAAAAATTATTTTTGCAATAATTAATTTTTTTCAATATTCACTTTATTGCAGTGGTCTGAAACCAAGCCCGTAGCATCTCTAAAGGTGTGCTACCCAGGGCTCACAGGTAGCTAATGGTGGTTCTTCAGGTGGGATAGCATTGCTGGTAATGAAATCACCAAGACAAGGTGGAGGTTGGAGCCAGAGCTGTGTTTTGCTGCTAGAGAAATGCTGACAGAGATTACAAACAGGAAAGAAGTCTCTTTTCCCAGATTGCAAACTCTTGCCAATGTTTCCAAGTTGGCAAAACCTAGCCAGAAGGTAGCTGTCAAGGGAATATGGGAAATGTAGTTTGTAGAGAGTCCCAGCATCAGCATTAAAGAGTACTAGAGAAGGGTAGACCTGCTGCTGTGATACAAATGAATAAGTAGCAAAACACACACACACACACACACACACACACACACACCCAAACACACTTTTTTAAAAAAAGTGTCACATTACAAATAGGTGAACTGGGGCGCCTGGGTGGCTCAGTCGGTTGAGCATCCGACTTCAGCTCAGGTCATGATCTCACCACTTGTGGGTTACAGCCCCACGTCGGGCTCTGTGCTGACAGCTCAGAGCCTGGAGCCTGCTTCCAATTCTGTGTCCCACTCTCTCTCTGCCCCTCCCTCGCTCATGCTCTGTCTCTCTCTCTCTCAAGAATAAATAAAACATTAAAAATTAATTAATTAATTAATTAGGTGAACCAAATAATATTAGCACACCTCTTTCTCTATGGATTCTTTCTAGTGGAAAAAACAAAATGATCACTAGGTATATCACAAATTGGTACCAATTTTATTAATTTGGGAAGTACCCCAACCCCCCAATATTAGTGCTTCTCATGAAACTGTGTCAGAAAATACAGCTTATATATGAGGCTAGTGTGCAATATACACTTTAGTAGCCTGCAGGTTTTCCTGAAGAGGTATGGCTAATGCTGTTGCTGCATCAATGGGGACTTCCACCTGCCTCTGGGAGGATGCACAGAGAGGGTTAGAGAACAGCTAGGGAGCCTTGGCATACAATGAATTGGCCTATAAAGTTGATTCTAAGAGGGTCAAACCCTGACCCATCAGATAAACTGTTACGTTCATTAAGCAGGTGGTTGTGGGGTTGATTTGTTTAACGGTGTAATTAGGCTGTCTGATTCACATACTATCCATAGTATAGTATAGTTCATATTGCAGATGTTTCATAAGATTTTAATTTCTACTTATAGGTATTTTGGTTATTTAAAATTTTATTCCTACAACAAGCAATTCTAAGTGAAAATTTAGAATCAGTGTGAGTGTCAGGAGAATAAAATTCTAGAAGGGGATCTTCTGGGTCAGAGGGTAGGTATATACTAATTTGTGGAAAATATTACCAAATTTTACTTCAAAGATCTTGTGCAGTTATCCCTCTATGAACATTATATGAGGATGCTGTTTTCCATACTGGAATTATCATCACATCTCAGATCCTTGCCAAAATGCTAAGTGGAAAATAATATTTTAATTTGAAATTTTCACTTATGAATGCTGTTGAGATTATTTTAAACGTTTTTATGGCTCTTTATTTTTTATCCTTTTTTGTTTCTCTGAAAAATCTTGCCCTTTGTCCATTTTTCTGTTGGAATGTTTTTCTTTTTTCATATAGGAAATCTCGGTCTTACAGAGAAGTTACAAGAAGATGACATAGAACTCCCAGATACCTTTTACCCATTTCTCCAGTTTCTTATAATTGACCTCTCTTCACTTTATTCTCTCTCTTGCTCACTCTCGTGCATGTGCTTTCTTAGTATGTGAATATATATATACACAAATATACATATGTACACATACATGTACATATTCATGTACATACATATGTATCCTAGACATAGAAAGAAAGAAGATAGTGGGAGAAAAGAAAGGAAAGCAAGGAAAAAGACAGATGGATAGGGACATATATACATGAAAAGGCATTCTAGTATATAAGTTACAATATAGTTATCAAAATCAAGATTTTTAATATTGATACAATACTATTATCTATTTTGTAGATGTTCATCAACTGTTCCATAAATGCCCTTTACATCTTTTTTTTTTCCCCTGCCCAAAGTCCAAGGATCACACACTCCATTCAGTTGGCATGTCTCTTTAATCTCCTTTAACCTGGAATAGTTCCTTAGTCTTTCATTGTCTGTCATGACGAGAATACAGAACAATCATTTTGTAGAGAGCCCATCGATTGTTGTTTAGGTACTGCTTTATTTTTAGAAGCAGTACCACAAAAGTAATGTTATGTCCATCTCAGTCCACGTTATCAGTAGGCACAAGATGTTGGTCCCATTATTGGTTAACTTTGAACACTTAATTACAGTGTTGTCCACTAGATGGCTCCACTGAAAAGTGACTATATTTCCTTTTACAATGAATAGGAAGTTTATGGAGAATTACTTTAAGTAATTATTCTTTTTTTCATCAAATTTTCACCCAGTTATTTTAGCATTCAATGATTACCCTCCATTGAAGCAGTTGTTAACTGGGAAGATTGTCAAATGATGACTTTTTTATCCATAATTCCACCTACATCTATTATTTGGCATTCTACTATAAGAAACAACTTTCCCCTTTCCCTTATTTCATTTATTTATTATCATCAGCATGGACTCATGAATTTCTGTATAATTGAATGGCTTATAATCCATTACTCTTATTTATTTTAAAACTAAATTGTCTTAGATTTGACCCATGGGAGCACCTTTAAACTGGCATCTTTGTCCTTTCAACATATCTCCATCATTCTTTGAGCATTTCATTACTTTTTGGCACACAGTGTTTTAGGCTCATCTTGTATTTCACCTGCTCCAGTCCTGGAATTATCATTTTCTCAAAGGATCTCTGTTTCCTTTGAGCATACAATGGTATTTATAAAACAAGATCTGGGGACTAAGTCTGCTCATTATTACTGGGGCATACTTGCTTCTAGTCCCTCTCAGAAGACTGAATTAGATAATACATTTGTCTCTATTGAAATTACTATATCCTTATCTATTGGGAGACAATTCTCCATGTATCTCTTATATTTGTATACATCTTACATGCAGATGACAGATATTATTCCAGATTATCTTTTCAAAGATCTTTGTATAGTGGACCAGTTTGGAAGGTAAAAGGTCATTCTTCAGGAGCGCCTGGGTGACTCAGTCGTTTGATCATCCGACTCTTGATTTCGGCCTCGGTCATAATCCCAGGGTCGTGAGATCGAGCCCTATGTCGTCCTCCATGCTGAGCGTGGAGCCTGCTGAAGAATCTGTCTTTCCCTCTGCCACTCTCCCTCAATCTGTCTAAAATAAAATTTTTTAAAAAATGTCACCCTTCAGCGCAGAAGGCAGGTTTGCTTACTGCCTATTATAATAAAGATAATGTCTCCCTCCAGAGCAGAAATCGGGCAGATTTGCACGCAGCCTATCATAAAAGACGTTTCCTAAAGCTCAGAGTTCCTTAGCTCTAATGTAAAATCATTATATGTGCAGTATCCTCAGGAGCCCTCTGCATTGCCCCCATGAGACTTTGGAATAAGTTAAACTGACAAGAGCATGAAATTCCTGCTCCTTGCTGTGCCATGAGAAAGAAAGTCCTTTGTCTCTGAACCGGGCATCTCATTATCTTCTGCTACCATCCATGATATTTGTAGAGGCCGCTTTTAGGCAACAAGCTTGAGCAATAGAAACCTGAGTAGGGTAAAAGGGCCCATGGTGACCACCAAGCAGAATGCAAACAGGCTCACTAAGTGGTCCACCTCGAAGTAGCCATAGACTCTAACTGACCAACCAGGCACAGTTCCTAAGGTTACCAAAAGGAAAATTCCATACGTTCCCATACCTCCTCACTCTGCCCTATAATTGAGGTCCTTCACCATCACTTCTCACAGACCGTCTCTCCTTTGCTATCCTGCCTGCTGCTCCCTTGTGGTATATTCAGTAAACTTCTGTCTCTTGTCCTGCCTTGGGTGAATTCTTTCACCACCCATGCTGCTGGACCCTACCCAATTGGGACACCCCATATTCAGTGGCCCCCAATCTGATCAGAGTGCCCCACAAAACTGTGGCAGGCTAACTTGTTACCTTGAAGATAGGGTAAAATCTTTTTTTTTTTTTTAATTTTTTTTTTCAACGTTTATTTAATTTTGGGACAGAGAGAGACAGAGCATGAACGGGGGAGGGGCAGAGAGAGAGGGAGACACAGAATCGGAAACAGGCTCCAGGCTCTGAGCCATCAGCCCAGAGCCCGACGCGGGGCTCGAACTCCGGACCGCGAGATCGTGACCTGGCTGAAGTCGGACGCTTAACCGACTGCGCCACCCAGGCGCCCCTAAAATCTTAGACCTATCACATTTCTTGACAGTTTTTGGTGACTAAGATGGGACGCTAACAGAAACATGCTTTTCTGGAACAACAAGAACAAAGTCCTCCACAGGCCAGAGTAGAGGATTAAAGAGGACTCCCCAGGATCCACTAGCGAATGCTCTTGATCAAGTGGTGGACAGGAAGGGACTAAGGTTTCCTCTCTGCCCTATCTTCAATAGATGCTTAGAGGCTGAGCAGCGAGTTAGGATTAAAACAAGTCAATCAAATGCTCCTTTGATTGTTGTTCATTCTCCTCCAAAGTGGGATGGGAAAGGGTTGTCATTATGACAATAGAGGCAGAAATCCCTGCAGCCCTAGCCAAAATGCAACGTGGCTGTAGCTGCTGAGTCAAAGCCTCCTCAAAGCAGTAACAAATCATGTCCACAATAAAGAGGTAGAAATTGAGTGGACCAAAAACATTAGAAGCTAATTTAATTGAGCCTTAAGTAGAGTGGGTCAGGGTTTAGTGCAGGCGCCTCTATCCTCTGTTATACCCTTGAAAGAGGATTTCAACTACCTCCATTTTGACCTCAAACTTTCTAATTGATCAAGTTCTTCTTTCTGGCTTATCTCTTAACTCAGGCAAAAGACCCTGTGAGCCAAGCATCCCCTGAAGGGAACTGATACTACCCCTTCAAGCAGTAAGGGCTGCACTGAACCAGCAAGACCCCACCCATGACAATGAAGACCTGACCTTTACTGCCCACCTGCAAGTACCTACTTACCTTTGTCCCACATTTTCCTGGTATAAACCTAGAAGTATTTTTGGCACTTTGGAGAAAGTCTTTGAGATGTTAGTCTGCTGTCTTTGTCTTCCAGTGTTGGGCTCACTGAAATAAATTCCTTTCTTATTTCATCTCCACTCATCTCTCTGCATTTTTAAAATAAGTATTTATTTTGAAAGAGAGCGTGAGAGAGCGTGTGCTCATGGGAGCAGAAGAGGGGCAGAGAGCAACAGGGAGAGAAAGAATCCCAAGCAGGGTCCATGCTGTCAGTGTGGAGCCCAACTTGGGACTCAATCTCATGAACCATGAAATCATGGCCTGAGTCGAAATCAAGAGTCTGAGGCTTAACTATCTGAGCCGCCCAGGTGCCGCATCTCTCTGCATTTGGGTTTTGTCAGTGGTTAGTGGCTGAACCTGGTCTGTTTGGGACCCCCTGAAACCAGGTGTTCTTGCACCCCTGCAATCTCTGATGTGGTCTGAAGTGGGGTTCAGGAGCAAATGGCCAAGAAACAATTCTTGAGACGTTTTTGGTGCAAAAGGGGTGTTTTTATTATAGCATGGGGACAGGACCTGTGGGCAGAAAGAGCTGTACTGGGGTTGTGAGGAGAGACTGATTATATAAGATTTTCTATCCTATGGGGGGAGGGTGATGTTAGAGCTCCAGGAAATTGAATCTATAGGGTTCTGGAAATTGCTTTTTTCTTGTAAATCATTAAGACAGTTGCAAACTGATGGAGACTCAGGCCCTGAATAACTGTGATCTCTGTCAATTAACCATTTGCTTTTCCCTCTCCTTTTTTGTTGGGCATCCAGGAGTGCCTGAAGAATGTGACACATATCTCACCTGGGGCGTGGTTGTGGGGTGTTAGCTTGTGCTGTGTCTTCAGCTTCACCCCGGCTAGCACTTCTATTGATTCTTCCCTATTGCCAAGGGCCTGTGTGTTTTAGTCTGCTACTTAGAATACAACAGACTGGCACATTAATGCCACCCCTTTGGGGCCATGAACTCTGGAAACAAATTGTAGACACTGAACCATCTGGGTCACTCATGTAGTTGTTCCCGGTAAAGACCTATTCTCTGATGAGATCAGCAGGAAGCAAACTGGTGATTAAGCTTTGTATTACCTATCATACCACATATGGCAGAACATCTACCATCATATCCTGGGCAGGAATTACAAGCATAGAACACATCAATTTCTACTATACCTGGCAGAAAATAAAAGACTCTATGTTTCTGATGCAGAGGCTACCATTGTCTGCTAGGCTTGTGATTCTGGTCAAAAGCTTATGTTTGTTTCAAGGTAAGAGAGCCCAAGTTGCATGCGTGCTACCTCTGCCTGCTCCTGGCAGACTGACTACATCAGGACTTTGATCCCTTCCTGGGGCTACCAGTGGTGCCTTGCCACTGTTGACACTTTTTGAAGTTACAGTACTCCTGTTTCAATCAGATCAGCTGACCTCGGCCACCCATTTGTGGCCTTTGAAACTACTGTGGGTCATATTTTCAGCTTTCTGAACCATCTGCAGCCTGACAATGGGACACATTGTAGTGTAAATGCATGACATTAAGCTTTTGATTGCCGAGGCACCCATTTCAAAGATATCCGTCTCAAACAAACATATTGTTAGCTACACAAATAGATAAACAGCTACGCCACTCCACCCATGAAGCTCCTCTTTTGCAAAGCTCTGGGTAATCTAGATAACTAACCACTTGAATGACAGTGCTTTTCCTTTCCCGCACTTTAATTCCTACTCTTTTAAACATTTTTTAAAAATTTGGGGCACCTGGGTAGCCTGTCAGTTAAGTGTCCAACTTTGGCTGTGGTCATGATCTCATGGTTCGTGGCTTTGAGCCCTGCATCCGGCTCTGTGCTGACAACTCAGAGCCTGGAGCCTGCTTTGGATTCTGTGTCTCCCTCTCTCTCTCTGCCCCTCCCACTCATGCTCTGTCTCTCTCTCAAAAATAAACACTAAATATCTTTAATTAAAAAAAAAATTTAAGTTTATTTATTTATTTTGAGAGAGAGAAAGAGCCAGGAAAGGGCAGAGAGAGAGAGGAAGAGAGAATTCCAAGCAGTCCCTGCACTGTCGCACAGAGCCTGACTCGAGCCTGGAACTCACAAACTGTGAAATCATGACCTGAGCTGAAACCAAGAGTCAGAGGCTTAACTGACTGAGCCACCCAGGCGCGTGCACCCCCCACCTCCCACCTCTTTTGTTTTAAATTTACCAATAAAGAGTAAACCAGTGAGGCCCTCCACCCCAATAAAGACAGAACCCCAGATCCATACACTCTCCCCGCACCCTAACCTGGCTATGTGCTCCCAGGTATCCTGTGTATGCATGCAGGACTTGTGAGTAATAAACCTCGCTTTTTGAAAGTTCCCTGATGGTTGTCCCTGAGGTGTGTCAGGCATTCATAATAAGAACCACAAGGGGCAGTCCGGCCACAACATTGGCTCCAGTGGGGGAAATGTCCTTGGAGAGTCACAAGGAGTAGTACAAGCCCAGGTGAATGCCCCCAGGCATTCTTAGCCAATAGCATCACTACAGGTAGGCTGAGACCTACACAAAGCACACATTTTATGCCTAAAGCCACTCATAGTGAACTGACAGTAGAGTTATTCAACAAACCATCAACATTCCCAGACATGAGGTATTATTTGAGTGTTGGAATAGCCTCCAAGAACTTGACTTGGAGCGTAAAAGAAGATTTACACTTCTGCCTCTCTCACCTACTGTTGGTTCACACACATTATAAGATGATTTAATCACTTAATGAAGCTATCTCTAGAAAGGGATCATTGCCTCTTTATTAGAGTAGGCAGTTAGGCTTTCACAGGATGCCTGGAGGCCAGCAAAGGGGGAGTTCTGGCCCCCTATCAGGAGAGTCGGAGGACTGTGCAGGCAGCACTCTAAAAACAAAACCACCAGAAGTTGGACCAAACCAGGCAGGTCCAAGACAAAGGAGGCCACAAACCCTGACCAAGTAAGGGAGAAAAGGCACAAACCTCGCTTCCAAGGAAAAAAATCCCTTTCCCAAGTAATAAATATTCTACCCCCTAGTTGACAACTGTCAAGAAAAGATAGAAAACCACCAGGGGTGTGTAGCTCTCTCTTGAGCGTACCTGTCTCACATCTCCAGAGTGTACTCCCACTTTAATAAACCCTTCACTTGCGTCATCCAACTGTTTTGTCTAGTCTGTCCTTGAATTCTTTCTTGCCAAGAGACCAAGAGCCTCTGGCGATATCCCGGGGACTAGCTGGGCGGAGACCTCAGGGGCCAGGGGTCTCCTCACACTGCCCAGCAACATCTTAACCACTTCTTCCTAGATTATGATAAGGATACAAGGGATGGGTGTTTATATAGCACTATTTGTAAAATTCTGCACTCTGCTGTGACCATTCCTAGGCATGATTCATCTTTCATTTCCCTGGTATATCACCCTGGCAGTGCTTCCTCTCAGTGCAGCCCGACTAGAAGGAGGCTTAGAGAATTTAAACCTAATTCTTTTCTAATATTATAAAAGTGCCCTAGTACCACTTCTACCGGCCCCTTCCAGAGAGAAGGTCCGGGTCTCAGTAGGAGATTTTACAAAGATTTTAGGGGCACCTGGATGGCTCAGGCAGTAGAGCATGCTCCTTTTGATCTCAGGGTCCCGAGTTTAAGGCCCCTGTGAGGCACAGAGCCTACCTGGTTAAAAAAAAATTTTTTTTTAATTGGGGAATTTTTTGTTATCTACAGGGGCGACAAAAACCAATTTTGTCGTAGCAGAAAGAGAACAACAACCCTGGAACTATAGGAGGGAATACCTGTGTCCCAGGGAGGTAAGGAGGAAAGAGGGATATTAATGATCTTTATCTTTCAGAACTTCCATTTGAACCTTCCTCATGAAGGACATTGCCCTAACGCAGCTCTCCCAAACTCTTGCAGGAATCTAAAATTTAACTACCTACTGAGTCTGCCATCCCATAGCAGGCAGCTCTGGCCATGATTTGACTACCTTATCTAACCTTATGGAGAAGTCCATTGGAAAAAACAGGAGTGGCCCCAGTTCCTGCACCATGCAAAACACCAGACAACACCTTCAGATGCCTCCTTCATCCCCAAGCAATAGCTTTCACTCAGTCCCGAAGGTGGGCAGATACCACCCCGACGGGTGAAGTAGACATGACAAATCAGAGAACTGTATTCAGTCCCTGAAACACAAGGACAGTTTTCCAGTTTGAACGGAACTGGGAAACATAAGGCTTACCGGCCACTAGAAAATCATACTGGAGGTACTGTAAACCTAATGCTCTCAGATTTAAATGCCGTTATGAAAGGACCTCAAAATGTTAAACAACATTTTTTTAGGCATTAGGTGTACCTTTGTGGTATAATTTTTGTGTATAACAGGAATTAACTGGCCTCCCTTCCCAAAACGCTTTCATCTTAGGAATGATCATAGGGGTCTCCGTGTGTTTAAGGAAACATGACCAGTAGACCATGTAGCCCTCAAATGACTGCAGAGTTCTCTCCAAAATGAGGATACTCTCATTCATTTGGGGAAGACTGCCAGACAGATAATCGACTTATCATTTCTGCACATGGTAATGGCAGCTTCCTTACAATGCTGAGAAACTTATTCCAGGTTTTAGCTAGTATGATCAATGACACCACCTAAGCATCAGAAGACAAGAAAATCCACCAGCTAGTTATGTTTCCGGGGAGGGCCCAGAAGGCATCTCTTCACTGAATAGGTAAAGAATGACTAATGAAAGGCGATACTGGCACGTCTGAGCAGCTCAGTAGCGGCTATCTTCTGGTAGACCTGGGCTGATGCTGCCATGGACCTGGACTCCTAGTCTCATTGAACGAGACAGGATTCCAGAGAGGCAGGGGCCACAAGGAAGCATTTAACCATCAAAGGCAGAGCATTTGTAATTAATGTAACATTAATCAAATTGGAATGTCAAACCAGTAAACGTTCAGACACAGGGGTCTATGATGATGTCTCACAGAACATGATATTCCTATGAGAAAAATAGATGGGCATCAATCAGGGCATAGCGTGATTTATGCAAGCAAAAATCTCTAAAGAACGATGTTAGTAGCCACAATGGAAAATGATGAGCTTTCACCCAGTTGCCAGACCTGGACCAGTTCTCAGACCCAGACTGCTTGACTGAAGTGGAAGCAAGTCCTTTCAAAGAAAGACTAGACTCTGGAGGCAATAGTGCATGTATTTATAGAACTCATGCCCTCACTCCTTCCTCAGATGATACTCAGATCTTGGAGAAAGGGAAGTGTTCACATCTTAGCAGCGTTGTCAGCTACAGGGTGTGAGCTGCCATTAATAACAAGAGACACAAATGTTATGGTGATTGTCCCTGAGTGTGGGGGCATGTGGAGGCAAGGTAACAGATAGCTGGCACAGGTTTTTCTCATAACCTATGCCGTGTCTGTTGTCATTCTCCTGGCCCTTCATGAAAAATTGACAGATGTACTTAGCAGCCGGCAGAATGCTTTCACTGGTTCCATGATAGAGGGAGTAAGGGTCACTATAGCAACAAAAGCCAAGAGAAAGCCCCTCGGACAGCCTCCTCTACCAGCATAGGAGCAATATGCAGCTAAGACAGTAGCAGAGATCATGTTTACCTAAAAGACTTAAGAATGGTGGGCCACATTTATTCCCATTCAAGATTCCTGTGTGGCCCCTAAAATAACCTCCCTGGTTGTGGCAGTTGCTTATTCTGTGACCCCCTCAGGTCACCGTTCAAGGGAGTAGTCCACTACAGGGAGCATGGATGAGCAGCAGTCTCCAGGTATCTTACCTTAGCAGCCATGAGAAATTAACCCCAGGCCCTGTTTCCCCTGGGAAGCCCTAGCCAATGTCTGAGTGTGTTGGCACTGAGCAGGGCCACTGCTGCCCAACACAGGAGGCTGTCAAGGGTCACTCTGGCTCAAGGGCTCCTGGATGAATCTGATTCACACCAACTCTGATGTCTGAGGCTCTTCCACTGTGATTCAGACTTTTTCTCCCCCTTTTCACAGAAGAAGTATTGCGGCCTGAAGTCTCTCTTGGTCCACTCTTACTCCTCCCCCTTTGTCCTTAGAGACGTTTCCTTCAACAAATCTCCTGAAGGTCAAGACATCTGTCTTGACATCTGCTTCTCCAAAGACAGTGGTGCTGTGATCTGACAAAACAGCTGGATGGGCTTGGGGACATGCTCAATCAACACTCTAACACTCTTGGCAAGGAGGACTCTGTCCTAAGAGGAATGTGAAGAAACAAAGATAATCCCTAGACTGCCCTACGTGGCAGGTAGCCCAATACTGAGGAATTTACCAACGGTGGCCCAGGCAAAGGTCCTGATGGAGGGCAACCCTCCCTCATGTGCAACGATTTAGGCATTTGGACCATACGGAAGCCACAATGTCTACAAGGATGGCAGAGTTGACAGGTTATGACTAAGTTGTGTCGATGAGCTGTAAAAGGTAATGAGAATGAGAGGAACTACCCTAGTTTACTAAACGTTAAAGGCCATGTGTGAATGCCAGAAGGCTTTTTGGGTTGCTTACTGAAGGGCCCTTCTGTGCTGGCGTGGAAGAGAGATCACAGCTGAGGAGCAATCTCAGGATCAGATAGGCTTCCAACAGCAACAGGGACTTTTACATGGTCATCCAGAACAAGTATGTTATGCTGGGGAAACTCAGGAGTTCGAAACATGAGATGGTGACATCTGGGTGGATAGCCCTGAAAATATTGGCTCTGCACAGCCATATGAATGCCCAGAGCTTGTCCCGCCACAAGAGACTGTCCCCACTTCTCTTCCTGGCTGCTGTGCCACACCAAGCATAACCCGGCTGGACAAGCTGCGCTGTGAGAGGAATGAGATTCCACCAAAGCAGCTGCAAGAATCACCCTGGCAAAGAATCACCCTGGCAAGGACACCATCCCAGGGGATGGGGCTCACGCACTTCTACGGGGACCCTCAGAAGCACACAGAAAGCAATTGCCCATCCTGGGCAAAGTGGAAATGCTTAATTTTCCATGGAAGTAGGCAGAACAAGGCTGAGAGAAGCAGGCATGCTACACTGCATATATCATGTGAGGCCAGAGGACCCAGCAGAATGCACTGGGAAAGACACAGAGAGCAGATCAGTGGTTGCCAGAGGATGGGGGAGAGGGGAGAGCAAAATGGGAGAAGGGGCTCAAAGGTGCATTTTCCAGTCATATAATAAGCAAGCCCTGGGGAGGCAGCATACAGTGTGGTGACTATAGTGAATGAGACTGTATCGTATATTTGAAAGTGGCTGAGTAGATCTTAAAAGTTCCCATCACAAGAAAAAACTCTTTTGTAACTATGTATGGTGACAGATGCTAACTGGACTTAACTGTGGTGAGCGAGCGTTTTGCAATATACACAAATATCGAGCTATTACACTGTATGTACACTTGAAACTGATATCATGCCACATGTCAATTACACCTCAGTGAAAGGAAGAAACACGAACTGTGCTGGTGCAAGGAGAAGCATCACCTCTCGGAAGTTCTGTCGTGTCTCTCCTCCACAGTCCAGTTTGATGATAAGACAGATTGGCCCAGATCGGTGTTTGGTAACAACTATGGCGGTAATGAAGTCTCTGTAAGTAGTAGAGGCCAGGTGCCTGCTCTTCACAGGCCAAAGCTAGGGAACCACAATTACCATACAGTTTGTCAAGGTTGGAGAGGCAGCTAAGGGGAGTCACCTGTAGGGACTTTTGAGGTGGTAGGAAGCATGGCATCTCTGGTGGCAAACAGATGAGTGGTCACCAAAGAGAGTGCTGCCTCCCATCTACGATGGGAAGAAGGCAAAATTGGCGGAGCAGGAGGCTGAGAACGGTTGCCCCAGTAAAAAGTCATGATCCTTGTGCAGTTCCTGGAACAAAGATGATTTTCAGAGGCAGTAGCTGTTGATTGAAGAGATTGCGGGGTTCCCAGGAGGAAGGACCTATCAATATCATGACACACGGATAACGTAATGATTCTCCCAGTCCTTCTCCCACAAAGCCTATAGCCCTTTTCCTGACAGTCTGCCTCCTCATGTTATAATAACGATACAAAGCTGAACTCATTATACTAGAATACCTCAGGTTTAGCATAACCCAAGAAAATAATGAGAATAATGGGAATAATGGCACGTATTAAGTGCTTAACATGTTCCAGGCCTTTCTTGGGTGCTTTCTTTTGATCATGACAAAATCCTAGCAAAGTGCATTTCACCTCCCAATGGAATGTGGACCTTGAAACTGTCACAGCCTAAGATTTTGTCCAAGAGCACATATTTTGCAGGTGGTAGATCTGTTGACACTCATGTGCCATGACACAAAACTTCTTATGTTTCCGCTATATCTCCCAACTGTTACTTTAAATGCTATTTGTTTAGGGATGCTTGGGTGGCTCAGTTGGTTGAGAGTCTGGCTCTTGATCTAGGCTCAAGTCTTAATTTCAGGTTCATGAATTCAAGCCCTGTGTTGGCCTCCTTACTGGGTATGAAACCTACTTTAAAAAAAATAGCACCAATAAAACGAACAAATAACAGAAATTCAGGATATAACCAATTGGAAAATGGTCCAATAACAAGTGTATACCAGTGCAAACAGGATTGCTATACGGGCATGTATAAAACATTAGAATCCATGTCTTAATGAAAGTAAGAGCTCCTAATGTCATCTATGGAATTAGTAAGAATATGACCAGACAGGAAATATAAAATAATTTAAACACATAGACCCCTTTGTATTGCCAGGGCATTTTATTCCAAGGTGGCAATCTCAGGATAAGATTGTGTAATTATCAGAGTAATTATTTTTCATTGCTACCAGTAGGTGTCAATATGATTTTCTCTATTTTGTGCATTTCAGTATTATTTACTAACAGAAATATTGGTGCTTCCACAGTTTATTTTTCAGCTCTCATCAAAACTTCTTTTAATTGGATAAGGCCACCAATGATTAATGCAAGCAGAAAAACAAACATACGAATAAACAGTAGAGCTAGTGCCTGGTGTATATTAATAATTATTTTGGGTGTGAGACCTACTTCTCTGTCAGGTGGGGGGCCACTGTCTATACTACCACCCAATCCTCTCTCGTCACACGATGGCGGTTTCCAACCTTTCATACAGTGACAATGTTTCTTGTTGTTGCACACCCCTCTGAAGTTGCATGTCTTGACATCGCAGTCAAAACCCATGTCTTCGTAAAAAGTACAATTCTGTTTCAAACAGTATTTTCCTGGGCCACATGTTGCACCATCCACTACAAGCCCCATTTCTGGCGTATCTGTCCCATGGTGTGTGTCATATCCAAAGCATTTTTCTTCTGTAACACCTGGTATTATTATATGACGAAATGTAGTGTGCTCACCTCCACCAGGAATTTCATGGACATTACTACAGTGCAGCATTCCACAAAGAACATTATCTTCTTCGCATTTAAAAGGTCTTCCTCCTCCTTGTGACACCCTCACTCCACAGTTGCCAAATCGGTCACCCAGTATATTCAAACGTTCATAACACTCTGGTGAAGCATCTTTAATTTGGAAGCCAAAAAGGGATTGACACTGCATGTCACGGTCACTACAGTTTCCTCTCACACAAACAGCTAATGCTGAACATGGGGTTCCATCTTGGGTATGCATGTCATTTGGACAATTATGCGTTTTCCCATCACAGTATTCTGGTAGATCACAAATACCAAGTAGGTCTCTGCAAATCGTTCCAGGTTGAGCAAATGTGCAGTTAACACAGCAGGGTCCTTCACTGCAGTCACTGCCAAGGGAGAGGTAACAATTGGTCTCACAACATTTATTCTCTTTACAATCTTTTAAGGAGCCACAGTCACATTCTTCTGCCTCATTTATGATCTTGTCACCACAACGAGGTGCTACATAAGGAAAATTTTTGTATAGGACATTTGGTATGCTCATACAAGGATCCCACCTAGAAATCCAGTGATGCAGTCTCGCATAAGAACAATTGCTCATTGTATCCATTAAACCAGGCTCAGGAGTCATAACACAGTAGCTTCTTCGAAAACATATGCAGCCAGGTACATCATGGCGGAGCCCCATATTATGACCTAATACATGTGCTGAAATGGTTGCAGCCAAAAATATGTGGTAATTTGCTACATATACAAATAATGATCCCCAGTTGGGGTTGCATGTTCCATCCAGGTGACCATAAAAATGCTGTCCTGAGATTTTATGTCCTGTAAGAAGCAATGAAGTATCATGTTCAATGAATCTGTGAATATTATAAAATTTCCACAACCCAAAGCTCTGTATAGCTTTGAATGCACTACTTTTTTTTGTTACATCTGTAGGATCCCGACCATTCCATATGCACAAAAGACGTACGTAGATGTCTATAAGACCCTGTTTGTAAATCGTATGGAGTACGTTGTTTATCATCACCACACCCTCTATTGCCTGTGTCACATTAGGCCTCATTAAATATAATGAGTGAGAAACCGTGTAGTGAATTTTTAAATATTTCTTATGTGGCCACCACAAATAAACGGGGGCTGCCCTAGGAGCTCCGGAAAGTATTGCCTCTTCAAATGCCTGATTTGTAGATTGTTCTTCAATCTTACACCTTTGAGACTCTGACGGTCTTCCTTCTGACACAAGTAGAGAAATCACATGCTCGAATCTGGAAGAAGCCTCCAATGGTTTTATTTCATAAGTGAAGTCATCCACCTGCAGCATGCCATGCAGACCCCCGTAGCAGGTGTCCAGTGTGCCCATGGACCCAGGAACCCCTTCCAGGTAGCTGTGGTAGTAACAGTCTCGAGGGACAAACGGGTAGTCCTCCTGCATGGCACCTTGATCATTGTCGGTGATAACAGGAAAATGTTTGGGCAGCAAGCTCTTCTTGACTTTCATGTGAACCACATGTCTTTGGCCTCTGAAGTGGATCTTATAGGAAAGTTGGCCTTGTCTCTCAGCTCCACTCACCCTGTGGGACACCTTCCTGGGGATCACAACTTCAGAGGAAGCGAAGCGCCATCCCGGGAGGGCATGGGAGCAGCAGACCGGGGACAAGAGTAGCCAGAGCAGAGGCAGCCAGAGATCACCCGTCAAGTGGGCCTGGGCCCAGGCAGGCCCCATGAGTGAGGGAGCCTGTGACCACAGAAGATGCAGTCAGGTGGGGGGCAGGCAAGGTGATCCCTGAAATAGCAGCTTTCCTGGCAGTGGAGTCCTGAGGAGACCAGAGAGAGACTGGGGGCTGGGCAGAGGCCAGACAGGTGGAGGAGGGAGGGGAAGCTATTACATAATAATGGTGTGCTCATTAAGGAGAGGGGGGTGCTGTGCTCAGTGAGTTGGGTGTCCTAGCACAGGGGACCTAGAGAAGAGGACAAATGGGAGGAATTGGGAACAACAGTGTGTATACCTGGGCTGAAAGGTCCCATGGTCTCTTGGAGAAGTCACAGGGGAAGAATAAGGGCATTTGGTGGAATTTTAAGTGAGCAAAGGACTTTTCTTTCTCAAACCTAAATGACATCAGGGATCAACATGTAATTAAAACAAAGGATGGAGGCTCAGTTAAGTGTCTGACTTCGGCTCAGGCCATGATCTTGCGGTTCGTGAGTTTGAGCCCCACGTCAGGCTCTCTGCTGTCAGCACAGAGCCCACTTTGGATCCTCTGGCCCCCTCTCTTTCTGTCCCTCCCCTGCTGTTCTCTCTCTCTCTCTCTCTCTCTCTCTCTCTCAAAAATAAACATTTTAAAAAATTAAGGAAAAGAGAAAACAAAGGATGGAGAGGAGAGTGGAAGCTTCTTTTAGAATTTTGAGGAGAGAATTAGATTCTCTCATACTTCATAAGAACTGAATGCACTTGGGGTGATTGATGGAAAGAAGGAGTAAATAGAGGCCATAAGTAGAAAAATTAGCGTGTATGATAATAGTTTCTTATAAAGTTAAACTTCTATCCACCCTGTGTCCCAGCGATTCTGGCCCTAGGAAATTCCCCACAAAGACTTGTATGTGAATCTTCAGAGCAGTGTTATTCATGAAATTTATTCCACAAACTGGGAATAAACAACCAGTCCTTAATAGCTGAATGGTTAAAGAAACTGGCATATTCATCCAGTGGAATAATCCCTCATAAGTCAGAACTAACTTTTGATCCATGTAAGAACATGGATTTATCTCACAGGTATGATGATGACAGAAACAATCAGGCCAAAGGAACTGAATACATGATTTAATTTGAATGAATTCTAGAATAGTCTAGAATAGGCTGTAATTTACGGAAATAGAATTTAAATCAGTAGTTTCCTGATGTGGCTGATGTGGCAATGGAGGAACGGAAGGAACTTTCTGGAGTGATAGGAAACTTCTGTATCTTCATTGAGGTGCTCTATGGATTCAATGTTTGTGTCCCTGCAAAATGCATAGGTTGAAATCCTAAGCCCAAAGGCGACGGTATTAGGAGCTGGGGCCTTTGGAACGTCTTTAGGTCATGAAGGTGGAGCCCTCACGAATGGGATCAGTGTCTTTATAACAGAGACCCCGGAGAGCTCTCTCACCCCTTCTGCCATGTGGCTTCACAGCAAGAGGTGCCATCTGTGAAGCAAGAAGCCGTTCTCACCAGACAATAGATGTGTGGTTGACTTGATCTTGGACTTTGTATCTCCACAAGTGTGAGAAATAAAGTTCTCTTGTTTGTTCGTGAGTTTGACACACAGTCTAAGGTATTTTGTTATAGTGGCCCAAACAGGCTAAGGTAGGGTGGTGGTTATAAATCAAAAGTCATCAAGATCCACTTTGAAATCTGTGTATTTTATTGTATGCTAAGTATACCTCAAAAAAAAAAAAAGCATATGTCTTGTATGCTATGTATATTTCATTGTATGCTAAGTATAGAGGTATAACTGATGTACAATATTACATTCGTTTCAGGCATACACCAGAGTGATTTGACAATAAATAAAATAAAATAATTATTACATATTTCTCTTTCCACTTTCAAGGTAATCAAGGGAGAAGAGAGAAGTTACCATGTTATTAGACAAACTTCACAGTCTGTCACTGTCACCTTATATATGAAAGGATATTGTAATGAGACATATTGAGTATTCCTAGGAAACTACTGGAATGATAATCTCTCTCTCCTAAAGGACCCCCATGCTTTTTTTTTCCAAGTAAAAAAACAAATAGTATTTGGATATTGGCATCTTTATTCCCATTTACCAGAAATTGTTCAAAGAACATGAACGATTTATCTACTGATCAGAAAAAAAAAGTTTTATAACCTGAAAACATGTTTACTCACTATGAGCTGTAAATTGATTAAATCGGAGATTTCGGTGAGTTTTTTTTGTTTGTTTGTTTGTTTGTTTTTAGCAGTAAATAAATATCCAAAGCTGCAAACCACTTAGGAAGCCATCAATTATGTATTTCCTACACTTCTGAAAACCTTTCTTCTGGAATCAATCTTTGCTTTTATTTTCAAAGTATGACTACTATAAATGATCACATTCATTAGCCTGCCACCTAAAAAGCATTAGCCATTAATTTGTGGAATGAACAAATAAGCAAGTTTTCTTGTGTTCTTGAAGTACAATATAGTTCCTTCACTTAAGTGCAGGATGCAGGAAGTATAAACTCCTAATGTGAATCCACCTGTACTCCACAATGAGGGCACTGAGGTCTAGACAAGGGCAGTGACCTGGCCAAGGTCACACAGCAAGCAGAACCCAGGTCTCTGACCCTCAGTTCAGAGAGGCCTGGGGTTCAGAGATAGGTCTCCTCTATCCCCAACTGGCAGAGAAGTGAACCTAGGACAAGACAGATATCCAACCTGGGGCAGTGGCAGACCTGAACATTTTGGAAATGCCCTGAGGGCTCTGACTGCCTCATACACACAGCCTGGAATGGAAAGGTGTAAGATGGGCCTGAGGGAACAGCCATACCAGGAGTAGGAATGACTCTTGCCCCATGGCCCGGAGAGGGGACATGAAGATGGCCTGGCAGGGCTACTGGGTGGAGGTGGGATGAGCAGATGGCTATGGCTTTTGGGCCATCAACACTTGCTCAAATTCCACTACCTGAGTGTGACTGTTGCCACTGAGCCAGGGGTCATATATCCCCAAATCTCTCTTTCTTCACCCTGTCCATCATAGCAAGCCTCACCAGTGATTGGCTATGTTTCCTGCTTTGTCCACCTCTGTTCTTAGACTGTGAGTTTTCCAAGTCAGGTTAGTTCTTTGCTCCTAGCACCCAGCATGGGTCCCAGCCCAAATAGATAGATATCTGGTGAATGTTCAGGATAAACCAGAGGTATGAGTACTAATGGTAGAATTTGAGGCACACAGATATGGCTATTCCTCGTGGAGACAGTCCTCTTCAGGAGGACCACACACAGTTCTGGGCTTACCTGCAGAATTGAGAGGCACAGCTATCCCCATAGGGGTGGGGCCAAGGTGGAGGAAAGAGGGTGCCCAAGGGCTGTGAGAGGGCCTTGGGAGAATATGAAGATAGGTGCTCCACTGGGCAGAGAGCAAACTGGCCCTGGGCTTGGACCTGGGGGTACAGCAGAGGGCAGGATGGTGGATAAGGTCCTCACAGAATTCAGTCCAGTGGAGAGGACAGATGACAAATGAGAAAAGCAGCCAACAGAGGATGCCAGGCGTTGGGGAGGACATTTCAGCAAGACATGAGGTCTAGAAGAAGCTGCAGTGCAGGGGGGACAGCGCCCTAGGCCAAGGGCACAAAGGCCTGCATGTCAGGAACCCCCAGTGCAGTGGTAGCAAAATGAATGGGGTGGTGGGCTGAATCTGGTGAGGGACACATGGGGCCTCTCAGAGGTGGCAAGGAGAGTCCCCAAACTTAGGGTGCTTGAAAGGATCCTGGGTGTCCTATCTTGGCCACCATCCTCTTGGGTCAACAATCCTGATATAGCTATACCTCCTAACTGGGCAGGGCTAGGCAGGTTTGGAATGCAGTGGGCCTGGAATATTCCCCTGGAGGTGGTGCCTCTATCATCATCACCTTCTTTGTGGCAGCTGCCCTTACTGACTGCCCCCACATGTCAGAGTGTCATGACCAGGTGGTGGAGACAGGCAGAGGGCACCAAAGGACCTGCCTAAAAGTCACAAGGGCAGCAGCAGGACTCATGCCTGCATACCACTTCAAGGGGTCCTTACTCAGGATTTGGGGGCAAGGTTTAAGTTACAGCTTTTAGCTTTGCCCAGGACAAAGGCTCCTCTCACCTATGTTCTGGATCTAGTAGGAGTCTGCCGGCCTGCAGCTTACAAGTCACATGCGTCCTTGGCTCTGGCAGGTGCCTGAACCAGCCTCCAGAGCCCAGTGGCCAGGAGACCTACACCTGCCCAAACCCTCTATACTTGAGGCTCCCCCTTTCCAGCCTGTAACATGGTGAGCCCTTCCCCCCCAGGTAGTGCTCTGCAAGGCTGGGCTGCAGGGATTTAATTTTATTTTATTAAAGTATAGTTGACATACAATGTTACATTGGTTTCAGGTGTACAACAGTGAGATGACAAGTACATACAACACAACATCTATGCTCACCACAAGTGTAGTTACCATCTGTCACCATACCTGGGCTGCAGTGATTTTAAAAATCACAATTTGCAAAGCTCAGTGTTCCTTGAAAGGCCAAGTGAGCCCCAGAGCAACTCTCCCTATCTCCTTACCTTACTCCAATGGGAACAGATCACCTTGGACAGGGTCTTGTGTCAGGGTCTCCAGTAGCTTGATGTGGTCTGATCCTCTAAATCACTGGCAAATTCAGAGCTGGAGAGGAATTGGTTCCAGCGAATCCAGCCTTCCCAGGCCCCCCCAAAGATCAATGGGAAAACTGCTATCCATGGATAAAAACAGATTTGGGAGACTCCTAGAGTCCACGTAGAAAGTTTTAGCAACACTGGGGAACAACAACAACAACAACAACAACAAAACTCAGAATAATCATACAAGAAGAGAAGTAAGTCTTCATTTTGCCTGCATCATCCCCTCCCACGCCAGCATTGTTCAGCACCAAGGAAGGACTTCCAAACTAGAAACTTTTCCTCTTACCAGCAAAAGAAGAACAGAGTGAGTGAACAGCTTCTCCAG
Organism: Felis catus; assembly: GCF_018350175.1. Taxonomy (NCBI): domain Eukaryota; kingdom Metazoa; phylum Chordata; class Mammalia; order Carnivora; family Felidae; genus Felis; species Felis catus. Next base: position 115,835,658 of record NC_058373.1, read on the forward strand.
CCTCATGGGGCAGTGCACAAAGGTCCCACCTTAGTTTCATTCCACCTAGACCAGCAAAGTTAACACATAATGAGCTGACTAGAAGCAAGGAGGAAAAGAAGAGGCTATTATTAGCAGACGCACAGTAGGAACAATGGTGGTTTACAAATACCTGCTTTGCAAACAAACTCAGATTTGGCCACTCATGAAGCCAGCCACCTACTCAGACTCCATGGACTCACTGTGGATCTTGCCAACTTTCTCCCCCCAGATATTTGCACTTACTGACACCAGCCTCCTTGTTCTCTCCCCCTGTCCCCAGTGGAGACCAAGAGGACCAAGAGCCATGCCTGCAGCCAAATCACACTTCTTTAACCATACAAGTATAAGTGCTGGAGTCCCATCAGCATTCCAGCACTTGGGCTTAGCCTCTTTAGCTGTACCTGCATACCACAGGCCTGATGCCCATCATTGGCCTCCACTGCAATGTGCACGCCTAGGGGGAGAGTGGGTAGCCACAGGTGAGTGCACAATATCTAGCCCTTTCCTCTACAGCTGCTTGCAGGTCTAGACTAGGCCCTGCTTCTCTCATTGGCTGGTACCACCATGCCCACCAGTAGCTATTCTCTCCAGCTGTATACCTACACACCCCCAGCCCAACACCCATCACTGGCCTCAGTGTGGTGTGTATACTTGGGGAGACAGAAACGCCTCAGAGCTGCCAGTCAGTCCATAGTTGGCCCCACTCCTTGCTACCTGCCCTGGTCCTCATCACTAAAAGCATGTCTGCAAAAGGCATCTGCCACTGCATTGGTACCTACAGCTTTCCCCACAACTGAGGGTGTGCACATCACTGGCTCTGGTAACCCTTACTGCCTTCCCTGGTCCCTAGCTACCAGACCTGGAGGTACCACTAAGGAACTCAACAACTTTGCAGCTCCTGTACTTGCCAAGGACTGCATAGTTGGCAATGCTGTGAACTTCAGTGGCCGAAGCTGAGGAGACATCAGGTCCCCCCGCCCCCAGACCCAGTGAGAGCCATCACATATTCCCCTACTTGGCACCCAGGTCACACAGCATGATCTCGTGTGCCATCCACCTGAAGGTGAAAGGCTTCCCATACTAAACTCAGTCCATGATGTCTGGAAGAGGTGACTGCATCTTCAAATGTACTGACACCTGTGAAAGTCTGCATGGATCACGAATATTCAGGAATATGTGTTTCCTCCAAAGAAATACAGTAAACCTCTAGTAACTGGCTCCAAAGAAATGGAGATCTAGGAATTGTCTGACAAGGAATTCAAAATAATTGTTAAACAGGTGCTCAGAGAATTACAAGAGAATACAGATAAACCATTCCACGAAATCAGAAAAAATAATGCGAAAACAAAAGAAGTTCAACAAAGAGAGAAAACAAAAAGGAACAAAACAGAAATATTGGAGCTGAAGAATACAACACTGACCTGCAGAACAGAGAGCTTCAGCAGGAAACCTGGACAAGCAGAAAGGGAATCAGTGAACTCAAAGACAGTTCAATTCAAACTAACCAATCAGAGAAGAAAAACATGAATGAAAGGGAAAAAAGAAGGCCTACAGGAATTACAGGACATCATCAAAAAAAGAAAGAAGGAAGGAAGGAAGAAAAGGGGAGGGGAGGGGAGGGAAGGGAAGGAAAAAAGACAATGTACACATCATTAGAGTCCCAGAAGAAAAACAGAGAGAGAAGGGGTAGAAATTTATTTAAAGTAATCATGACTGAGAACCTCTCAAACTCGGGGAGAGATTTGGATGTCCAAGTTCATGAAACTAATATGTTGCCTCAAAATCTCAGTGCAAATGTTCTTCTATAAGATACATAATCATTAAACTGGTTCATAGGGTAGGCATAATTTTAATTAAAAAAAATCAGTATCTTCCACACTGGTTGTGCTGCACCACAGTCCCACCAGACACATACATGAGTTTCAGTAGTTCCACATCCTCACCCAAACCAACGACTCTTGCGCATGCCAGGGGATGAGAAATAGTATCTCATTCCATTTGCAATGTGCATTGCCCTGATAACTAATGATGTTATGTGTCACTATTATGTTTATTGGACACATCTATATTTTTTGTTATGAAGTGACAGTTCAAGTCTTTCTTGTCTATTTTTGTATTGGGCTATTTGTCTTAGTGTTATTGAATATAAGAGTTCTTCAAATACTTTGGATACACATTTCTTCGTTCTTATGTGTTGTGCACAAGTATTCTCTTCTGGTTTAAGGCTTCCTATTCGTTTTGTGAATGGTGCCTTTTAAGGAGCTGATGCTTTTCATTTTTATGAATCCCAATTTATCATTTTTGTTATCATTAATACATATTATGTCCTAAAAAATCTTTGTTTAATCTGTTACTAAGAATATTTGTCTTATTAAAATTTCTAGAAAGGTAAGCATCTTAGCCATTGCATGTAATTGTAAGATCCTCCCCCCGTTAATTTTTGTGTATGGTAAGGATAGGAGTTGAGGCTAATTTTTTTCCTATATAAACAGCCAGTTTTCCTACCACTTTTTGTTATAGACTATGCTTTCCCTATTAAATTATCTTGGGGCATGTATTAGTTTTCCATTGCAATTGTAAAAATTACCATATCCTTGCTGCTTTAAAATAGGAAATTTATTTTATTTTTTTCCATTTAAAAAGGTTATTTTATTTGCATAGTATTTTTGTAAAGATTTTTTTAGTAATTTTTTTTTTCTTTTCAAATTTTTTAAATTCCAGTTAGTTAACACACAGTGTGATACTGATTTCAGGAGTAGAAGTCAGTGATTCATCACTTACATACAACCCCAGTGCTCATCATAACAACTGCCCTCCTTAATACACATCTCCCACCTAGCCCCTCCCTGACCCACCTCCCTCCATCAACCCTCAGATTGTTCTCTATCTTTAAGAGTCTTCTATGGTTTGTTTCCCTCTCCCTTTTTTCTTTGTTTCTCCTTTCCAACTGTTTATCGGTTTCTTAAATTCCACATAGGAGTGAAATCATATGATATTTGTCTTTCTCTGACTGATTTATTTCACTTAGCATAATACCCTCTAGTTCCATCCACCTTGTTGCAAATGGAAAGATTTCATTCTCTTTGATGGCTGAGTAATATTCCATTGTATATGTGTATATACATATATACCACATTTTCTCTATCCATTCATGAGTCAATGGACATTTGGGCTCTTTCCATAATTTGGCTATTGTTGATAATGCTGGTATAAACATTGAGGTGCATGTACCCTTTCAAATCTGTATTTTTGTATCCTTTGGGTAAATATCTAGTATTGCAACTGCTGCATTATAGGGTAGTTCTACTTCTAACTTTTTGAGGAACCTCCATACCGTTTTCCAGAGTAGCTGCACCAGTTTCCATTACCACCAACAGTGTAAGAGGATTCCCATTTCTCCACATCCTCACCAACATCTGTTGTTTCCTGTGTTGTTGTTTTTAGCCATTCTGACAGGTGTGAGATGATATCTCATTGTGGTTTTCATTTGTATTTCCCTGATTATGAGTGATGTTGAGCATCCATTCATGTATCTGTTAGTCATCTAGATGTCTTCTATGAAAAAGTGTCTATCCATGTCTTCTGCCCATTTCTTAACTGGATTATTTGTTTTTGGGTGTTGAGTTTGATAAGTTCTTTATGTATTTTGGATATTAACCCTTTATCATTTGCAAATGTCATTTGCAAATACCTTCTCCCATTCCAAAGGTTGCCTTTTAATTCTGATGATTGTTTCCTTTGCTGTGTAGAAGATTCTTATCTTGATGAAGTCCTAATAGTATATTTTTGCTTTTATTTCCCTTGCCTCAAAGATGAATCTAATAAGTTGCTATGGCCAATGTCAAAGAGGTTACTGCCTGTGTTCTCCTCTAGGATTTTGATGATTTCCTGTCTCACATTTAGCCCTTTCATCCATTTTGAATTTATTTTTGTGTATAGTGTAAGAAAGTTGTCCAGTTTTATTTTTCAGCATGTTGCTCTCCAGTTTTCCCAACACCATTTGCTGAAAAGACTGTCTTTATTCCAGTGGATACTCTTTGCTGTTTTGTTGAAGATTAGTTGACCATATAGTTGTAGGTCCATTTCCGGGTTTTTCATTCTGTTCCATTGATCTATATGTTTGTTTTTGTGCCAGTACCATACTGTCTTGATAATTACAGCTTTTTCATCATCATACCTGTGAGATAAATCCATATTCTTACATGGATCAAAAGTTAGTTCTGACTTATGAGGGATTATTCCCCTGGATGAATATGCCAGTTTCTTTAACCATTCAGCTATTAAGGACTGGTTGTTTATTCCCAGTTTGTGGAATAAATTTCATGAATAACACTGCTCTGAAGATTCACATACAAGTCTTTGTGGGGAATTTCCTAGGGCCAGAATCGCTGGGACACAGGGTGGATAGAAGTTTAACTTTATAAGAAACTATTATCATACACGCTAATTTTTCTACTTATGGCCTCTATTTACTCCTTCTTTCCATCAATCACCTGAAGTGCATTCAGTTGTTATGAAGTATGAGAGAATCTAATTCTCTCCTCAAAATTCTTTTAAGAAGCTTCCACTCTCCTCTCCATCCTTTGTTTTCTCTTTTCCTTAATTTTTTTAAATGTTTGTTTATTTTTGAGAGAGAGAGAGAGAGAGAGAGAGAGAGAGAGAGAACAGCAGGGGAGGGACAGAAAGAGAGGGGGCCAGAGGATCCAAAGCGGGCTCTGTGCTGACAGCAGAGAGCCTGACGTGGGGCTCAAACTCACGAACCGCAAGATCATGGCCTGAGCCGAAGTCAGACACTTAACCAACTGAGCCTCCATCCTTTGTTTTAATTACATGTTGATCCCTGATGTCATTTAGGTTTGAGAAAGAAAAGTCCTTCGCTCACTTAAAATTCCACCAAATGCCCTTATTCTTCCCCTGTGACTTCTCCAAGAGACCATGGGACCTTTCAGCCCAGGTATACACACTGTTGTTCCCAATTCCTCCCATTTGTCCTCTTCTCTAGGTCCCCTGTGCTAGGACACCCAACTCACTGAGCACAGCACCCCCCCCCCCACCCTTAATGAGCACACCATTATTATGTAATAGCTTCCCCTCCCTCCTCCACCTGTCTGGCCTCTGCCCAGCCCCCAGTCTCTCTCTGGTCTCCTCAGGACTCCACTGCCAGGAAAGCTGCTGTTTCAGGGATCACCTTGCCTGCCCCCCACCTGACTGCATCTTCTGTGGTCACAGGCTCCCTCACTCATGGGGCCTGCCTGGGCCCAGGCCCACTTGACGGGTGATCTCTGGCTGCCTCTGCTCTGGCTACTCTTGTCCCCGGTCTGCTGCTCCCATGCCCTCCCGGGATGGCGCTTCGCTTCCTCTGAAGTTGTGATCCCCAGGAAGGTGTCCCACAGGGTGAGTGGAGCTGAGAGACAAGGCCAACTTTCCTATAAGATCCACTTCAGAGGCCAAAGACATGTGGTTCACATGAAAGTCAAGAAGAGCTTGCTGCCCAAACATTTTCCTGTTATCACCGACAATGATCAAGGTGCCATGCAGGAGGACTACCCGTTTGTCCCTCGAGACTGTTACTACCACAGCTACCTGGAAGGGGTTCCTGGGTCCATGGGCACACTGGACACCTGCTACGGGGGTCTGCATGGCATGCTGCAGGTGGATGACTTCACTTATGAAATAAAACCATTGGAGGCTTCTTCCAGATTCGAGCATGTGATTTCTCTACTTGTGTCAGAAGGAAGACCGTCAGAGTCTCAAAGGTGTAAGATTGAAGAACAATCTACAAATCAGGCATTTGAAGAGGCAATACTTTCCGGAGCTCCTAGGGCAGCCCCCGTTTATTTGTGGTGGCCACATAAGAAATATTTAAAAATTCACTACACGGTTTCTAACACGTTAACTGTACGGAATACTAATTACACTCGTATAATTGAAAATGTAGTGATTTTGAACAACATATTACATACCATTTACAAACCTAGTCTCCTAGATGTCAACATACGTGCTTTGTGCATATGGGATGGAATGGACAGGATTAATTTTTATGAGTTCTCGACTATTCAAGCAGCTATAACTGAATATGGTTTGTGGAAGTTCTATGCTTTGTATGATGCAATTCGTCATGATACCTCAATACTTCTTACAGGACATAGACTCTTTGGGGCCTTATATTATGCCCACCACAATGGAATGTGCAACCCCAACTGGGGAGCAGCATATGTATGTGTAACAAATTATCACATATTTTTAGCTGCAGCTATTTCAGCACATATAGTAGGTCATAGTTTGGGCATCCGACATGATGTACCCGGTTGTCATTGCTTTCGAAGAGAACACTGTGTCATGTCTCCAGTACCTGGTTTATTGGATATGATGAGCAATTGTTCTTATGCAAGTTTGCATCACCGGATTTCTGGTTGGGATCCTTGTTTGAGCATACCAAATGTCCCATACAGAAATTTTCCTTATGTAGCTGCTCGTTGTGGTGACCTAATTGTAGATCGGAACGAACAATGTGATTGTGGCTCCTTAAAACAATGTTCTAAGAATAAGTGTTGCAAGACCAATTGTGTCCTTTTCCGTGGCAGTGATTGCAGTGAAGGACCCTGCTGTGTTAAGTGCAAATTTGCTCAACCTGGAACGATTTGCAGAGACCAACTTGGTATTTGTGATCTGCCAGAATACTGTGATGGGAAAACGCATAATTGTCCAAATGACGTGTATACCCAGGATGGAACCCCATGTTCAGCATTAGCTGTTTGTGTGAGAGGAAACTGTAGTGACCGTGACATGCAGTGTCAATCCCTTTTTGGCTTCCAAATTAAAGATGCTTCACCAGAGTGTTACGAACATTTGAATATACTAGGTGACCGATTTGGCAACTGTGGAGTGAGGGTGTCACAAGGAGGAGGAAGACCTTTTAAATGCGAAGAAGATAATGTTCTTTGTGGAATGCTGCACTGTAGTAATGTCCATGAAATTCCTGGTGGAGGTGAGCACACTACATTTCGTCATATAATAATACCAGGTGTTACAGAAGAAAAATGCTTTGGATATGACACACACCATGGGACAGATACGCCAGAAATGGGGCTTGTAGTGGATGGTGCAACATGTGGCCCAGGAAAATACTGTTTGAAACAGAATTGTACTTTTTACGAAGACATGGGTTTTGACTGCGATGTCAAGACATGCAACTTCAGAGGGGTGTGCAACAACAAGAAACATTGTCACTGTATGAAAGGTTGGAAACCGCCATCGTGTGATGAGAGAGGATTGGGTGGTAGTATAGACAGTGGCCCCCCACCTGACAGAGAAGTAGGTCTCACACCCAAAATAATTGTGAAGGTAAACAAGGCAGTACTTCTACTGACTCTTCGCTTAATTCTTTTTGTGACTTCAATCATCATTGGTAGGTTTCATCATTTAGAAGAGATACCAGAAGAGGAGAGACAAAGAAAACCCCCTAAACGCAAGTAAATACTAACTGGAATGCACCAGATGGGGAAAATCACATTGGCGTATATAAGGAGAAATGATCAATAATGTGATAATTACATAATCTTATAGCCATTCTGAAATTGTCATCTGAAAATAAAATGGCAATTTTAAAAAGTTCTGTGTGTTTAAATTTATTTAACGTTTCCTGTCTAGTCATATTCTTATTATTATTAGAGATGATAGTAGAGACTCTTAGATTCATTAACAAGAAGACTAGTACTCTTCTAAGATGTGGATTCTAACATTTTATAGACGCCTGCATAGCAAATCTTGTTTGCTCTGGTATGCACTGGTTTTAACGAGTTATTGGACCATTTCCCAATTGGCTATATCCTAGACTATTGTTCTTTGTTCATTTTATTGATACTGTTAAACAAATAGCACTTATTTATTTTTAATTTTTTTTTAATGTTTATTTATTTTGGAGAGAGACAGAGTGCGAGTGGGGGAGGGGCATAGAGAGAGGGAGACACAGAATCCGAAGCAGACTCCAGGCTCTGTCAGCACAGGGCCCGATGCAGGGCTCAAAACCACAAACTGTGAGATCATGACCGGAGACAAAGTTGGACCTTAACCGACTGTGCCACCCAGGCACCCCTAAACAAATAGCATTTAAAGCACCAGTTGGGAGATACAGTGTGAACATAAGAAGTTTTGTGTCATGGGACATGAGTGTCAACAGATCTACCACCTGCAAAATATGTGCCCTTGGACAAAGTCTTAGGCTGTGACAGTTTCAAGGTTCACGTTCCACTGGGAAATGAAATGCACTTTGCTAGGATTTTGTAATGATCAAAAGAAAGCACCTAAGAAGGGTCTCGCACATGTTAAGCATGTAATACATGCCATTATTCCCATTTTCTCATTATTACTCTTGGGTTTTGCTAAACCTGAGGTATTCCAGTATAATGAGTTTGGCATTGTATCTTTATTATAAAACCATCATATGAGGAGCCATCTATTACTGACTGATGTATCACTGCTTAAGGCTTCTGGTTACTGAAGTTGTAGTAACTCACATACAAATCTTAGGAAGTGTCTGAACATAGCCTGTCTGTAAAGTACAGGGTGGAACTGTCTGATACATGTACAGAGAAAAAACTTACACTAAAGGAAACAGGAAGCAATCACTTCAGAAATCATGCTCGAGAAGGGGGTCTCGTAAGTGACGTGTGGTAGACTTGTGCTATGTAAATGCCTTAGGCCTCAGATCCAATTTCTTTCCAAAAATATGGTGTACAGATGAGAATAGCACCAAAGGGTAGAGGAAGGATACAGCAGTAGAGAATCAACAAGAGTGCCATGCTGCACCGTTGTAATCTGTCCATTTTTTATAGAGCTCTTACTCAGCACTTGTCCAGACAGCTTATCTGGTAGAGTGATCTGGATCCCTGGTCTCAGTGGCGTGAGCCCCTGTTTACTGTGCCCTTGTCAAACTTGTGTTTCTGCATTTGCACTTGGCACCAGTATCTACTATCTACTAATGAATAAATCATGGGAATAAAAGGCCCAGCATAGGGAATATAGTTAATGATATTGTAATGGATTGTATGGTGACAGATGGTAGCTTCACTTGTGGTGAGCAAATCAGGATGTACGGATAAATAGAATCACTGTGATGAGTGACAGGCTGCAAACACCCCCACCCCCACCCCCACCCCCAGGGGGATATGTATGTTATTCCTTGGGCACGCCTGGCTGCCCAAGAACAAAGGAGAGGGGGGAAACAAATGGTTAACTGATAGAGATCACAGTTCTTCAGGACATGAGTCTCCATCAGTTTCAAATATCTTAGTAAATTATAAGAAAAAGACAATATTATCAATAGTCTAATCTCCAGAAACCTATAGACTCAGTTTCCTGGAGCCTCAACATCACCCTCTCCTCCATAGTGATGTGGGGAACAAAGGCAAGAAGGAAATGGCAGGTACAATTAAATTTTCTTATAACCTGCAGCCCACTGACAAATACTTGAGGCTGGCAGAGTAAGACGTTTCTCCAGTAACTCCCTAGTGTCTTAATGTTAATGCCTTACTAGAGGAAAAACACCTTTAGCTTGACAATAGCAAGGCCTCAGGAATTTTAGAAGTCCTCTTTAGCATATCAAAGTCCCTCTGGAGGTCTCTCTTTAGTCTTTACCTCCCCCAATTCCATGAGTATATAACTAGTTCTTCACAACTTCAGCACAGCTCTCCCTGCCCACGGGTCCTGTTCCTATGCTTTAATCAAAATCACCTTTTTGCACCAAAGACGTCCTCAAGAATTCTTTCTTGGCCATCAGCTCTGGAACCCATGAACCCCCATCACCCCTAAACTTCATCAATTGTGTTATACACCTGAAAGTAATGTAACATTACTCAAATAAAAAAAAATCTTTTACACCACTTTAAGGGGCATCTGGGTGGTTCAGTCGGTTAAGCGTCTGACTCTTGATTTCAGATCAGGTCGTAATCTGTCATAAGATCAAGCCTTGCATTGGGCTCCATGCTGGACTGGGCATGGAACTTGTTTAAGATTCCCTCTCTCCCTCCCTCTGCCCTTCATTCCCTCACACTTTTCGCTCTCAAAACAAACAAACAAAAACAACCCACATTAAGATACCACTGCATAGCAACTGGAATAGTAAAAACATTTTAAGACTGACAATAACAAGTGCTAATGAGGATATGAAGCAACTCTCATCTATTGCTAGTGGGATGCAAAACTATAGAGTTCTTTGAAAAAACCATTTGGCTGTTTCTCGTCAAGGTAAACACATACTGGACTATACACTCAGCAATCCTACTTCTAAATATTTATCCTAGTGCATTGAGAACATAAGTCCATACAAAGATCTGTATGCAAATACTCATAGAAGCTTTGTTCATAATAGCCCCAAACTGGAAACAATCCAAATATCAATCAATAGTGAATGAATAAGCAAACAGTGGTATATCCATACAATGGACGGCCACTCAGAAATAAAAAGGAACCAATTCCTGATTCATGCAACAACATGGGAGGATCTCAAACTAATGCTGAGTTAAAGAAGTCAGATCCAATACACTGCAATACGGGATGACTATTTTATATGACATTTTGGAAAAGGCAAACCTATGGAGCCAGTCAGTGGTGTCAGGGGTTGGAGGGAGGGGGCTGACTGCAAAGAGGCACAGTGAAAGTTTTTGGGGTAAAAAATGTTCTACATCTAGCCTGGGATAGTGGTTTCATGACTACGCATATTTGGCAAATTTTACTATCTACAAATTATACCTCAATAAATCTTTTTTTCAATAAATCTTTTAAAAATAACAAGAGCAACAACAAAGAGTCTTCCACCTGCAGTGTGATGATGATAGCGGTTATTCCGCATGCCAAGCACCCTGTGGGGATGTTATTCTAACTGCTAAAGATACCAGGCCCAATTATATACATGGAGATTTGGGGAAGTGACCACTGGCTTGGACTATAGACCACTGAATTCACAGTAAGCTGGATATCAACTAGGATTCCACTTATTGGCTGACAATCATAAGCTTTGGGGCTCTGAGTATCCACATCAATGCTGAAATTTAGTCCAATTACCCTGGGTATTTCTCTCTAAAATAAAAAAAGTGATAACTGACATAGTTGATTAATATCTACCATATTTGTAAACATTTTCTGTTCATTATGCTTGTTCTTTGTCTTTCACTTTTTTTGTCTTCTGTGGTTTTAATTATGAAAATTTTTCTCATTCAAATGAAGTGTAGAAACCTCAGTTTCATTAAGCCCTTTTGCCATTCCCTTTTTGGTGTATTTGTCTTAAATATTTCCATGTATATTCCCACCATATACATTGAGAATTACATTAGACAATATTTTTTTTCAGCAATCAAACATAATTTAGTAAATTCAAGAAAAGGAAAGTCCATTGTGTTAACTCATGTTTTTACTTCCATTCTCCTTCCTTAGGGCTGTTGTAAGATTCATTGTTTTATAATTTATTTTCTGCCTCAAGAATTTGCTTTAGCCATTGTTTTGGCCGTCTGTGACAACTTCTCTTAGTTTACCTTAATTTGAAAATGTCTTGATTTCCTCTTCATTCCTGATGGATATTTTTACTGTATATAAAATTCTGGATTATTATTTTTTTTAAACTCTTGTGGAATATTTTGCTGCTTCCTTCCCACCTCCATGGTTTCTAATGAGAAATCTACTATTTTTCAATTTATTTTTCCTCTGTAGGTAATATTAGGCAAGACGTTTCTCTCCGCGCATTTTCAAGACTTTGTCTTTGTCTTTAGTTTTCAAATTTTTATTATGATATGTCATAGTATGGATTTATTTGGGTATATCCTGTTTGTGGCTCTCTCACATCTTGAATCTGTAGGCTATTTTGCAAAATTTGAGAAATCTTCAGTCATGAATTCTTTAGGTAATTTTTAGCCCAGCCCTATTTTTCTCTTTTTTGCAACTGTGATAAACCTCAATGTTAGATCTTTTGTTATAGTCCTACAGATCCCAGAGGCTCTTCATATTTTTTCTAGTCTATTTTCTCTCTGCTTTCCAGATTTGGTAACAACTTTTCTGTACATTCAAGTTCACCATTTGTTTCCTTTGTTCTATTTTGTTGTTGAGCCCATCCAGTGGCTTTTTGGCTTTAGGTTTTGTACTTATTTGTTACAAAATTTTCATTACTTTGTTTTCTCTCTCTTATACTTCTTTGGAGAAACTATTTCTGCAAGTTTTTGTTTTTTCAACTGTTTCCATCATATTTGTTATTGCCAACTGAAACATTTTATGATTGCTGCTTCAAAATCCTCATCAGATACCTCCAACATCTGTTAGAGTTGGCATATACAGATTGTCTTTCATCGTTTAAGTTGAAACTTTCCTAGTTTGTTCTATGTTAGGTAAATTTTCATTTTATTCTAAGTACTTTGGGTGCTATATTTTGGGGCTTGAGATATTATTTAAATATCAGGCCCCCCCTCTGATATTGCACTAGCAGTGGAAGCATTGCATTGTTATTGCTAGTGGTGACAGATGTCCAGGTTTCAGATGACATGCCAAGAGGAAGGAGAACCTCATACTGATAAGGTGTGGAAGTTCACTTTCACCCCTTTTGACCTCTTCTAATATTACCCTTGCTATGAGGTTGAAGGATGCCTCATTACTGCTACCCAATCCACTAACACTGCCAAATGAGGACCCCATTACTACATGACGAGAATGAAAGTCCCAGAACTCTATTTGACCTTCTCTGACACCATCCCAGTGCAGGGCCTGAGACAACTCATTAGAAGTGGGTGTGATTGGATGTTTAATCCCTCATGTGGCTCATGCTAATGAGGATGAATATAGAGTTACAATACTTCCCATGACATTTGGTTGGTGTAGGACAGTTATTTCGTAAAAGGTTTCTGTCCAGGCTGCTCCTTTCCTGGTTCTCTGGTTAGAGAGAGCAAACTTGTCTTGGAGGCTTTTTTTTTTTTTTTGTCTGTGTCTATTGCATTTCAAGGTTGTAGACTTCTCCAGACTGCAATGGGGGTAAGAGAAAATGCGGAGACATTTTCAATAAAAGAAAGGACAATAAAAGAAAGGACAAGAACCACATGATCCTCTCAATAGATGCAGAGAAACCATTTGACAAAAAAAAACAGCATCCTTTCTTAATTAAAAACCCTCAAGAAAGTAGGGATAAAAGGATCATACCTGGAGATCATAAAAGCCATATATGAAAGACCCAACGCTAATATCATCCTCAATAGGGAAAAACTTAGAACCTTCCCCCTAAGGTCAGGAACAAGACAGAGATGTCCACTCTTGACACTGTTATTCAACATAGTATTGGAAGTCTTAGCCTCAGCAATCAGACAACACAAAGAAACAAAAGGCATCCAAATCGGCCAGGAGGAGGTCAAACTTTCACTCTTTGCAGGTGACATGATACTCTATATGGAAAACTCAAAAGATTCCACCAAAAAACTGCTAGAACTGATTCATGAATTCAGCAAAGTTGCAGGATATAAAATCAATGCACAGATACCAGTTGCATTCCACTACACCAACAATGAAGCAACAGAAAGAGAAATCATGGAATCAATCCCATTTTCAGTGACACATAGAAAACATAAAATACCTAGGAATAAATCTCTAACCAGAGAGGTGAAAAATCTATACACTGAAAACTATAGAAAGCTTATGAAAGAAATTGAAGAAAACACACACCAAAAAAATGGAAAAAGATTCCATGCTCCTGGATAGGAAGAACAAATATTGTTAAAATGTCGATACTACCCAAAGCAATCTACATATTCAATGCAATCCCTATCAAGATAACACCAGCATTCTTCACAGAGCTAGAACAAACAACCCTAAAATTTGTATGGAACCAGAAAAGGCCTCGAATAGCCAAAGCAATCTTGAAAAAACAAACCCAAAGCAGGAGGCATCACAATCCTGGACTTCAAGCTGTATTACAAAGCTGTAATCATCAATACAGTATGGTACTGGCACAAAAGCAGACACTCAGATCAGTGGAACAGAATAGAGAACCCAGAAATGGACCCACAAACATACGGCCAACTAATCTTTGACAAAGCAGGAAAGAATATTCAGTGGAATAAAGACAGCCTCTTCAGCAAGTGGTGCTGGGAAAACAGGACAGTGACATGCAGAAAAATGAACCTGGACCACTTTCATATACCATACACAAAAATAAACTCAAAATGGATGAAAGACCTAAATGTAAGACAGGAAGCCATCAAAATTCTCGAGGAGAAAGCAGGCAAAAACCTCTTTGATCTTGGCCGCAGCAACTTCTTACTCAACACATCTCCAGAGGCATGGGAAACAAAAGCAAAAATAAACTGTTGGGACCTCATCAAAATAAGAAGCTTCTGCACAGCGAAGGAAACAATCAGCAAAACTAAAAGGCAACTGACGGAATGGGAGAAGATATTTGCAAACAACATATCAGATAAAGGGTTAGTATCCAAAACCTATAGGGAACTTATCAAACTCAACACCAAAACAAAAAACAAAAAACAAAAAAAACAACAAAAAACAAACAAACAAACAAAAAACCCAAAAATAAAAATCCAGTGAAGAAATGGGCAAAAGACATGAACAGACACTTTTCCAAAGAAGACATCCAGATGGCCAACCGACACATGAAAAAATGCTCAACATCACTCATCATCAAGGAAATACAAATCAAAACCACAATGAGATACCACCTCACACCTGTCAGAATGGCTAACATTAACAACTCCAGCAACAACAGATGTTAGGGAGGATGCAGAGAAAAAGGATCCCTTTTGCACTGCTAGTGGAATGCAGACTAGTGAAGCCATTCTGAAAAACAGTATGGAGGTTCCTCAAAAAATTAAAAATAGAACCACCCTACGATCCAGCAATTGCACTATTAGGTATTTATCCAAGGGATACAGGGATGCTGTTTTGAAGGGGCACATGCACCCCAATGTTTACAGCAGCACTATCAACGATAGCCTAAGTATGGAAAGAGCCCAAATGTCCATCGATGGATGAATGGATAAAGAAGATGTGGTATATACATACAATGAAGTATTACTCAGCAATCAAAAAGAATGAAATCTTGCCATTTGCAACTACATGGATGGAACTGGAGGGTATTATGCTAAGTGAAATTAGTCAAGAGAAAGACAAATATCATATGACTTCACTCATATGAGGACTTTAAGATAAAAAACAGATGAACCTAAGGGAAGGGAAGCAAAAATAATAAAAGCAGGGAGGGGACAAAACATAAGAAACTCTTAAATATGGAGAATAAACAGGATTGCTGGAGGGGTTGTGGGAGGGGGGATGGCTAAATGGGTAAAGGGCATTAAGGAATCTACTCCTGAAATCATTGTTGCACTATATTTTAACTCTCTTGGATGTAACTTAAATGAAAGAAAAGAAAAAAAGAAAAAAAACAAAACAGCCGCATCTTAAACTCAACAAGCTATGCACATTTAATATGTATAGCTTTTTGTATGTCAATCATTCGTCAATAAAGTGGTTTTAAAAATTTAAAAAGTTAAAAAAAAAAAAAGAAAGAAATTGCAGAGAAATTCCTGCCATGTTGTTCCTTAGGTCCCAATGTCCTTAGCTGGTTTGTATTCTTTGCTCCACCTTTCTGAACTTTCTTATGTTTGTTTTATACATAAAGAATGATGTTTGAACTTATAGTGAGCAAGAGCAATAGGGGTAAGAGTGTTCATCTTTTGTGAAAGCAGAAGTCCTCAATGCTATTATTAAAGGAAATGGTCTTCTTCAGCAAGAGAAACGATCTTCTTTCAGCAAGGGAGATCAAGCCAAAACTACTTTTGGAAGCTTTCAATCCTTCCCTACCTCTAGATCTCCCAGGATACCATCCTATCAGAAGCAGGCACTCTAGTCTTGCTATCAAAACTTTTCTAGGATTAAGCATCTGTAGTGTCCTATACTCTCATTTCCTGGGATAGGTTTTCCTAATTTTTAAAAATATTTTTACTTTATTTTTGAAAGAGAGAGACAGAGTGTGAGCTGGGGAGGGGCAGAGAGAGGGAGACACAGAATATAAAGCAGGCTCCAGGCTCTGAGCCATCAGCACAGAGCCTGATGTGGAGTTCGAACTCACAGACCATGAGATCATGACCTGAGCTGAAGTTGGACACCCAGAAAACTGAGCCAGCCAGGTGCCCCAGTTTTCTTAATTGTTAATCATCCTTGGCATAGGAGCAAATTTTATCCCCCCAGTTCAGTTCCAGACAAAAGTTTTGAATGCACCTTTCCTAAGACAGGGGTTGTCTAGTTCTACCTGGATGAATGAGACAGTTTATGAAAAGGAACCTCCAAGCAAGTGTTAAAAGGTGGAAGAGGAACAGTAATCCTCCAGACTGAGAAGGCACATTGAAACAGAAAAATGAAGGAAGTCGTTCCATACTGTTTACACAGGGTTTTATTCAGGGTAACTTACAAGAGTACTGAGTGAACAGTGATCCTGGCACTATGCAGCAATTCTCTGCAAAGTCAGGACCCTAACCCACAGATTTTATAAGACAAAGGGTAGTTATCTAAAGTGGTGCCATCTGTGCACCAGAGGAAAGATTAGAAGGCTTCTTGCATTCTGGTCAGAGTGTACGTTAACCTCCATGAGGCCTGGAACACAGAGCCCCAAGGGAGTCATTGCATGGACATGAACAAGATGGAGGGCCAAAGATGGAGTCAGTGTTGTCAGCACTCCTACAGCAGGTTTCTGAGAAAACCAGCATGAATAGAAGAAACTTTTTCTGAGATGAAATTGAAAAGGACTATCATCAAAAATGCTTCCAATTGATAGTTGTAGAGTTCTTAATCTCCTAGTTAAATTAAAAGGTGGCAAGACTCATTGGCCAAGAATCCTTTTAAAACAGAATCTACTCAGTGTTAGCATTAATATTTTACTGAATTGATTTTTACTCTATGTAATGTTTACATAGTTAAAGTTATCTTACAGATTATATGTTTTGCCAAACACTATGTCATAAATTCTCTACCAAATGATTTTGAGTATATTTTTCTCAAAAACATGAAAGGAGATACAATTTTTAAAACTTGTATATAAAACAAAAACTCAAAGCTATAAACTCTAAAATATTGAATATGGTAATTATAAAGGGAATTATATCAATGTTGTCTAGATTATTTAGAAAATATTTGATACTGAATGTAGACTTTGATCTTGACAGAGTACAGAGTCATGATACAATTTAGTTCCATAGTGAAAAGTGATTGTACAGTCTAGGCCAACACAGTAGTATGAGGGAAATTATGAAGCAGAAATGAAGCTACATTGTAAGAGGACATAGAATGGAGTAGAGGAGGCTAGCCAGTTCCAATTATATTGAATTTGCATAGAATTAGTGGAGCCAGAGCATCCTTGACAGCCAGTTGTTTCTGAAGAAGTGAAAGATCCATGTTGCTAAGCAGGTGAATTTAGAACTTAGTTACCTGGGAGATAAAAGGAGGAGGGCTTATGTTTCCCTTTGTTATGTGAGGTCAACTACCAGCCTTTGTTCATCGATAAGTGTGGTGCAAACCATTAAGAAAGAAAAGACCATGGAAATAACTGTTTATTGTGTTGGTAAGTCGTCTGTTAAGTTTGGTTTTCTGCATGAGTTGGGAGCCAGAGTAGGACCATGGATAATGTGAAGTTTCTTAATTTTTGTTTTGTTTTCCTTTTTAAAGATGGAAGAAACTTGAGCATGGGTGGGGAGTAAGGTGCTGCAGTAGGGTGATCAACTACTCCAGTTTTCCTCAGACTGAGGACATGCCTGGGATGCGGGGCTTTCAGTTTTAAAACAAGGACAGTCCTGGGTGAACTAGAATGAGTTGGTTACTCTAACTGCCAGTAAAGAACAGATGAAATAGAGTTGAAAGTAGAGAACATTAACAGAATCAGTCCACATGTAGGTAAGAGATGTGATGTGGAACAGAAGATGAGGGGCTACTACCTGAATTTGGGGGAGAATTACTTTTCCACTGAGACTGGGATATGGAGTGGGATAGAAGAGAGGTAGAAATGCGTATGGATTCAGATAGGTATGTAACAGTGAAAATCGTAGAAAGCATTTCATCTTTAGATTTGGCATCACTAGGGGCGCCTGGGTGGCTCAGTCGGTAAAGCGTCTGACTTCGGCACGGGTCATGATCTTGCAGTTTGTGAGTTCAAGTCCTGAGTCAGACTCTGTTCATTCTGTGTCTTCCCTCTCTCTGCCCCTCCCATGCTCTGTCTGTCTCTGTCTCTCAATAATAAATAAATGTTAAAAAAAATTTATAGATTTGGCATCACTATATATATATATATATATATATATATATATATATATATAGTGTTGAAGAATAAGAAATCCATTTTATATTGTGATTCAGTGGCCACACATATACAAACACCCCCAAAATTTTGGCACCATCTGTATGAGTTGCTAAGGGACTTCTAGGAATGGCCTCTAATATTTTTATTCAATTTCCTTTAAAAACATCCTGCAGGTCATGATCCATTAAATTGATTTTATGACTCTCTAATTCAGACATTGGTGACAGACAGATGGGAAAATAGTGCATTCAAGCATGATGGAATAAGAGAGGAGATGCACAGGTAGAGAGGTCTTTAGGAATTTGACATAGCTGTAGGGAAAGAAAGAGTTGATAAAACATACGGAGGAGGTCTGTTGTCTACTTTGAGATTCCGATAACATTAGAAAACAAAGATTTTTAATGACACTGCTTCACAGTATTAATGGAGGGTGATGTTCCTTTAGGAATTTGGGTGTCTGAGGTCCTAATAATAATATAAGGAGGACAACGAGTATGGCTCAAAGATTCTTTGGAGAATTTCCTTTTGTTGTCTGCTCTCAAGATGAGCTCTGAAGAATTTCCTTCTGTTGTCTGCTCTCAAGATGAGCTCTAAGTATAATAGGACATGGTTTATAGAGCTCAGCAGCCTTCTCTCCAACACTCTTTTGGCCCTTCTCACTTTCCATCCTCCCATCCACAATGATTCCCACTCCATAATAAACAACAAACATACAAAGAAAGCTATGAAGAGCAAATCTAGAAGTCAGGATTTCACCCAATTCAGAGATCTTTATCCTTGGAAGTTTTCATATAGTTGAATTTGTCTATGAACTTTGCTGTTCCCTTGTGGGCTACTTGCACCTTGGAATAAAGTGTTTATCCACTGCTCACATGGGTCCAAGCTCTCTAGGCAGGTTAACACTAAGAATATTGTTCAGATCAATACATCCTCCTATCTACCAGCACACATATAGCAAATCTAGAATAAATAATAAACTAAGATAATGTATATTAAGAAGGAAAAGATGAAGTCTACTTGGTTAACTATTTAACTCTGTGACTGAAAGGCAATCAGAATGAATGGATTTTTAGCTACTGACACTACACACAAATGAGGAAATCCAGAATATTAGGGATGTGTAAATGTAATGTCCTAGAAAATGAAGAAAAGAGCAATAAGGAATAGGAAGGTTTGAAATATCAGCTGATTTCTTGTCTGCATTTCTTAGGATGGAGAACCCGGACAAACTATTCCATTCCAATTGTGGATTCCCTTTTTAAGATCTTCACACATATTGTTTTGAGCATCCCCCTGCCCCCACTGCAGTAGTGCATGCCAGTTTTGATAGAGAAATGGAAAAAGTATGTGACAGAATTAATCCAAGTTTTGTTTTGTTTGTTTGAAAAGAATCCAGCCTCACGACTTGTTATTGGTAACAAAAAATTACATAAATTATTGAATTTCAGAAAAACTTTATCAAGTTTTTTATATATGAGTTACAACATTTCAAGGCATTTCAAATTTTCCTGTGTAGGGCTAATTTTGAACACTCATATTGATGAGTTTCATAAACTACATTGTTTAAAATCTCCCAGGGGTTTATGGAGGTCTATACATTAACAGTCCCTAAATCATAACCTTTATTAGTCTTAGATTAATCTGGTTCAGATCATAATTATAATGGTCTGATTGCGTGTCTGTTTTCCCACAAACTCAGTGCTTCTTAGCCTAATTTTTGTCATTTAGCTGAGACTATGATGAAGTCTACAGACACTCTCCTCAGCAAAAGAACACAAAACATTTACAATATTAAATACAATATTATAGGCACCTTAAAGCTCATTCTTGTGCCTGCCACAAATTTCTGCCCTAAACGGATAATTTATTTAATGCTCTCTATTTTTTAGTTCTCTAGTATCTAGCACAATGTCTGTACTTCATATACTTCAAACACATAAATTCTTGTTTAACACATAAGGAAAGAAATGCATGAGTGTTGCTAGTCAGACTGCATGCCATGTACAGAAATTATCCACTGTCAAAAGCTGTCAGTAAATATATTTGAGCAAACATTAGGAATTTCCCCAATCCTAAAATTCCAATAACTCTGATGATGTTGCCTCAAGAAGACAGAGTTCCTTTTCCCAAGCCTTTGAACTTTATAGATTCTCATTTTCTCTTTATAAGGCATTTTCTTTTGTCTTTGACATCCTTCTACAGACAACAATGTTGTTCTCCCCATTCCTTTAGAGGATATTAGCTTTTTAGGAATCTTTTCCTCTTCTAAAAATAATAATCAAATACGAACACATTTTAAGTAGCATTCATCCATAATCCAAGTACTTCACCACTCCTCTCCCCTTTTTTCATTTTTCACTGTATAAAGAACTGTAAGGGCATCTGGGTGGCTCTGTCAGTTGAGCATCTGACTCTTTGTTTTGGCTCAGGTCATGATCCCAGGGTGGTAAGATTGAGGCCTGTGTCAGGCTCCACACTGGCCGTGGAGCCTGTTTAAGATTTTCTCTCTTTCCCCCCTTCCTGCCCTTCTCCCCGACTTGCATGTGCTCTCCGTCTTGAATTAAAAAAAAAAAAAAAAAAAAAAAAAGAACTATACTAGGCATTATAGGGATACTAAAATGAGTTAAAATCATAAATCTGGCACTCAGCAATCTTGCAGTCCACAGAGCTGTGAATGAATGCAAACACAGCGAGGAGACAAGTAAATAACTTGCAATAAAGAAAGATGAAAGCAAATCATAAGACCAATGCAAACTGACATTAAGAAGTGTATTGTTTATGATCTCTCCAGTTTTGACAGTCAAAGGGGAAAGTATCAGTAGTTATACAGGGGCAACAGGCTTAGGCCAACATGCTCTTGGACAAATTGAGATACAGAGTCACCCTACTCTTAAGTCTCTTTAGTTTGGCGTTAAGTTTTTATTGTGGAGATTTTCATACTGCCTACATGGGTTGAGGTAATTGTATGAAAACCCAAATACTTATCATCAATCTTCAACCATTATCAACATATGGTCAATACTGTCTTATTATACCCCTCTAAATTCCCACCCCCATCTATTGAAAGCAACTCCCAAGCATTTTAATTCATTAATCACTTTTTTGTCATTCAATTCTTTCTCATTTTCCTTATCCAATCCCACCACCTCCCCACCCTTTTATTTTCACTTTCAGCACCGCAGCTGATGTCCATTTCTGCCAGGACGCAGATCCTTAAAGGTCAGCTCTACACAATGACCAATTAGGAGGAACCAGAACAGCAGTGCCTCACACTCTTTTTCCCTGGACAGATGACTTCATAACGGTGGCTGGTGAGGCTGAGGTGGCCATGAGAATTGTTCTCCTGCTGTTCTGGGTTGGAATGTCTCTGTTCCCTTCCAGCTTCTCCCAGGCTGGGCCCTCCCAATGCCTCAGCAACCCAGAAGTTGTGGTCCCCTTAAAGGTGACCGGCAAGGGCAGAAGTGCAAAAACTCCAGGCTGGCTCTCCTACAGCCTACAGTTTGGGGGCTGGAGACATGTTGTCCATATGAAGATCAAGAAGCTCTTGGTTTCCAGACACTTCCCGGTATTCACATACACAGATCAGCATGCTCTTCTCCAGGATGAGCCTTTTGTTCCCGACGACTGCTACTATCATGGCTATGTGGAAGGAGTCCCTGAGTCCCTGGTTTCCCTCAGTACCTGTTCTGGAGGTTTCCGAGGAATGCTGCAGATAAATGACCTTGCTTATGAAATTGAGCCCATCAGGCACTCTACCACATTTGAACACTTGGTTTATGAGATAAACACTAATGAGACACAATTCCCACCTATGAGATGTGGCTTAACAATGAAGGAAATTGCACTCCAACAGTTGAGATTTGAAGAGGCTAACAAACCAACTCTGAAGCAAAATTCTAATGATAAATGGTGGACCCACTCATGGTTTCTGGAGCTGATTGTGGTGGTAGAGAGCAATTTCTTAGTTTATTCTCAAAGCAACTTCTCAAAGGTACAGGAGGATGTGTTTCTTGTTGTCAACATAGTAGATTCCATTTATGAGCAGTTGGGTACTTATGTGATTTTGACTGGGATTGAGATTTGGAATCAAGGAAATGTTTTCCAAATGATAAGCATAGAACAGGTTCTGAAGGATTTCTCTCAGTGGAAACAAATCAGTCTTTCCCGGCTACAGTATGATGTTGCACATTTTTTCATAAAAAATTCACTTATAAGTGTACTTGGTATAGCCTATGTTGCAGGAATATGTCATCCTCCTATTGATTGTGGGGTTAACAATTTCCAAGGAGACTCGTGGTCTCTTTTTGCCCTCACTGTCGCCCATGAATTAGGACATACTTTGGGTATGCAGCATGATGAAGAATTCTGTTTGTGTGAGCAAAGTGGCTGCATCATGAATGCTACCAGAGTTCCAGCAAAGAAATTCACCAATTGTAGTTACACAGATTTTACAGAGACCACTTTAAACCAGGGATCATGTCTACACAATATTCCACATCCAGGGGAAGTCTTTATGCTTAAGCGCTGTGGGAATGGTGTGGTTGAAGGAGAAGAGGAATGTGACTGTGGATCTATAAAGCAGTGTCAACAGGATCCCTGTTGTCTGTTGAGCTGCACTCTGAGGCCTGGGGCTGCTTGTGCTTTTGGGCTTTGTTGCAAAAACTGTAAGTTCATGCCATCAGGGAAACTCTGTAGACATCAGGTCAATAAATGTGACCTTCCAGAGTGGTGCAATGGGACATCCCATCAGTGCCCCGAAGATGCATATGTGCAGGACGGGGTTCCCTGTGGTGACAATGCCTACTGCTATAGAGGGAGGTGTAACAACCATGAAGAACAATGCAGGGAGATTTTTGGTGAAGGTGCAAAGGGTGCATCTCAGAGTTGCTACAAAGAAATCAACACTCTGGGAAACCGTTTTGGCCACTGCGGTATAAATGGCACGACATACCTAAAATGTAATACCTCAGATATCTTTTGTGGCAGAGTTCAATGTGAGAATGTGAGGGTTATTCCCCATCTGAGAGATCACTCTAATTTGCAGCAAACTCACATCAATGGTGTCATCTGCTGGAGTGTTGACTATCATGTAGGCATGGACACACCTGATGTTGGGGAAGTAAAAGATGGCACCATGTGTGGTCCAGGAAAGATCTGCATTCACAAGAAGTGTGTCAGTCTGTCTCTCTTATCACAAGTCTGCCTGGCTGAGACCTGCAACATGAAGGGGATCTGCAATAATAAACATCACTGCCACTGTGACTACGGGTGGTCCCCACCGTACTGCCTGCACAGAGGCTATGGAGGTAGTGTTGACAGTGGCCCAGCATCTGCCAAAAAAGTTTTCTTGCTGCTAGTTGTGAGTCTTACTTTGTCTGTTTTGTTTTTACTGTCAACTGCTGTATTTATGTACTTTAGAAAACATTTTGGTCCCAAGGAGACGAAGGCACCGTCTTCGGGTTAGGAAAATGCCTCTAATTTAATATCCTGTGCATTATTAAGTTTTAGTCTCTTGGCAGGGAAAATGTTATTACATGCCCAAAACCAAGCACATTACTGACAATTTACAGAAAAATGCAGGAAACTTCCCTTTTGTCAGTATCAGAAGTATCAGAAACATTGCCATTAAGCAAAGGTAATTCCTAACATCTTCCTATCTACTGTTCATTGTTATAAGCAGCAAATAAAGCTCCATTTCCCCCAAGTTTATCCTCTTTGTGTTTCTTGAGCACAGATATGATTCATGGGAAATGCAGGAGACAGGTATGTGAGAACACAGACTTCATTTACTTCCAAAGTAACTTTTCAAAGGTGCAGAGAATGTATTTCTTGTTGACACAGTGGATTCCATTCATCAGCAGTTGGGTACTTATGTGATTTTGAGTGGGATTGGGATTTGGGATATTGGAAATGTTTTCCCAATGATAAGCACAGAACAAACAGACTGCCAAGTTCATGCCATCAGGGGAACTCTGTAGACATCAGGTCAATAAACGTGACCTTCTGGCATAGTGCAATGGGACATCCCATCAGTGGCCAGCAGATGGGTATGTGCAGAATGGGATTCCCTGTAGCAACAGTGCCCACTGCTATCAAAAGAGATGTATAAAGGAGGAGAAATGACTCAAATGTTTCTAACATTCTGCTCCAAAATCTGAAAAGAAAAATGATAATAATGTTTGTCCCACCCAACCTCCTGGGTTTATTTGGTAACCAAAAGAGAGAAGGAAATGAATTTTTATTAAAGTATAAACAAATTGTTTGTTTAATAAAAACTCCTGACCCTCTTCTTTCTGTCCTTCCTGGCTTTCTTTGCTTTAATTTGGCAGTTTGGGTATGCTCTTGAAATATTTGTTTTGAATATCAGAACATAATCTCTATGAGGTCAAGTTTGTTTTTGTTTTTTGTTGTTATATCCAATACCAAGAACAGTGCCTACTACAGAATACCTTCCTGGATGAAGTAATTAATTTGAATGGATTAATTGCATGAAATTTATTAGGAAGTAAAAATAATACTTTGGTCCTCTTTTTAAAACGAATGCAGCTCTTGCTCAAAATTAAATTTTAAATATTTAAAATACGTGCCATTTATAATGTTCCCTTCAGTGCCTTCCCAGTTTCTTTGTCCTCCAATTTTTCTTCTCAGTCCATTTGGAAATCCTGTCTCTTGAAAATACATGTCTAATCAGACACCTTCTATATATGGTCCAGATGATTTCTGAATGCCACTCTTTGTAAATTGAGTCAAACAACCTTTATAATATAATTTTCCATTATGCTTTGCACATATTGCATCCTCTGGCTATTTTCTGTTTTGAATATACTTGGCTGTGTCATGATTCTGCACACCTGTACATGTAATTTCCATTGCCAAAATGCTGCTTACCATCCTCCCCCACTCCCTTGCCCTTGGAAACTCTAATTTTCCTCTTGGAGGTCAAACATCTTATCTTTGGAAAAGCATTTCCTTGTGAAATATTAGATGTTCTACTTGTGTACTCCTGTCACTTTGTAGTCATTCTTTGATGCACTCTAGAATAGATGAGGAGAAAGTCTAACAGCCAGGGACAGAAAGAAGAAAAGGATGTCTAGTGGAACCATAGAAACAGGGGAGGATGAACCAAGAAGACAATCTGATTAAACCTAGTTTTAGAAGATAAGTCAGAGAAAGGTTCACATGTTTTAAGCATATATGTTCACATAGAGACAAAAGGCAGCTGTTCCAATTTATTGATTCTCTTTTAAAATTGAGCATTTGGGGCACCAATTGACCATTTGGGGAGCCTGGGTGGCTCACCACATCGAGCTCTGTGCTGACAGCTCAGTGTCTGGAGCCTGCTTCGGATTCTGTGTCTCCCTCTCTCTCTGCCCCTCCCCGGCTCATTCTATCTCTCTCTCAAAAATAAGCATTAAAAAAATTAAAACAAAACAAAAGAAGGTTAAATTTGATTACAGTCAAATTTACCAATATAATATTCTTTATTTTTAATTTGAGAGAGAGCACACAAGCTGAGGAGAGGGACAGAGGGGGAGACAGAATCTTAAGCAGGCTCCACGTTCAGCACAGAGCCTGACTCAGGGCTCAATCCCATGACCCTGGGATCAGACCTGAACCGAAATCAAGAGTCAGACACTCAACCGACTGAGCCACCCAGGATCCCCTATTAATCTAATATTCTATTTACTGGGTTTTATATTTTTGCTTGAGATTACTTTGAGAGAATCCTTTTTATATTTGGTAACATGTTGGCTTCAGTTTTTTTTTTTTCAACGTTTATTTATTTTTGGGACAGAGAGAGACAGAGCATGAACGGGGGAGGGGCAGAGAGAGAGGGAGACACAGAAACGGAAACAGGCTCCAGGCTCTGAGCCATCAGCCCAGAGCCCGACGCGGGGCTCGAACTCACGGACCACGAGATCGTGACCTGGCCGAAGTCGGAGGCTTAACCGACTGCGCCACCCAGGCGCCCCTTGGCTTCAGTTTTAATGGTTAAATCTGGATTTTACTTTGCTATAAGGAGTGAAATAGGACTCCAACCATATATTTTTCAATTGGCTAGCCAGTTGTTCCAATATATTTTATAAGCCATTGTTTACTGTTTTACTGGTAAATTAAGATTTTGTATTATATTTTAATGTTAATTTGTTAGTCACATTATTTTACTGGTAAGTTTTTATAAGAAGGCACACCTTTTGCATTATTTCTAATTTTAGGAAAACTGCATTATTACTTTGTTAGTTGAGTTCACTAGGGCTGGATATCAAGATTAGTGGGTAGAATTTAACCTCCTTATAACAAACATATAGTCTTTTACCTATTGTTTTAATCTGGGTCCTCCAAAAAGCAGACAGACCAGGATTTAAGTGGAGTTAGTTTATTTGGGAAGCACAATCAGGAGTATATTAATGAGCAAGTTTCCACTGTGGGGTCATCCCCTGTGAACTCTCTAAGAAGTCATATGAAATATACTTTGGAATATGCCTCCGTGGTACAGGAGAAAATATTCTGGAAGAGAAGTGAAATAAAGATGTTTCATTTATTATTATTAGGTGTTCACTGGAGCAGAACTTTTAATTTTCTTTAGGAACTTTTCCTTTGCATTCACAACTTGACCATTTGGCACCATCGATCTAGCTTTTGGTCTGTCTCAGATTTCAACATGCCTTCCTCCCTAAGCTTAGCCATTGCTAGCTTTTGATTTAATATGAGAGATGTGCAACTTTTGCTTTCACTTGAACACTGAGGAGCCATTGTAGTTATTAATTAGCCTAATTTCAATATGGTTGTGCCTTAGGGAATTGGGAGGCCCAAGAAGAGGGAGAGAGGTCAGTGCAACAGTCAGAAAACAGAAAACATCATCAATTAAGTTTACCATCTTAAATGGGCATGGTTCACGACAACCCAAAACAATCACAACAGCAACATCAAAAATCACTGATCACAGACCATCATGACAAATATAATGAAAATGTTTGAAATAATATAAGGATTACCAAAATGTAACACAGAAAACTGAAGTGAGAAAATGCTGTTGGAAAAATGGAGCTGACAGACCTACTCAGAGTTGCCAAAACCCAATTAAAAAAAAAAAAGTTCTCTGCCAAGTACAAAAAACCCAAAGCAAACAAAGAAAATGAAGTATGCCTATATACATCCAAAATCTTGCTTCAAAGCTATGTTAACTCTTCTTTTCACAGTATAAAAACAAAATAATTTATATTTGAATAAAATATAAAACCCAGTAAACAGAATATTAGATAATTTGACACTCCTCAGAACATCACACTGGTCCACCAATATTGGTGGAAGCATGCTAACCAAATCTGGGGAATGGCAAGTATTGTGAATCCATGTCAGAGTATGGGAGAAAAGCTACACAAATATTTAGGGGCCTGTCACACTGGGGATATTTTCAGGGGTACAACAGTGGGAGCACACTAAGACATTCCTTTCAATCTAAAGAACAAATTAATAAAACCCAAGTCTCCTATCACTGATAAAGAAGCATACTGCCTGATAGGGTAAGTCACTCTGGCCCCACCCCTTCTCCTTCTCTGCTTCCTTCTCTTTTTCCCTCACCTTCTTTCCCTTCTTTCTCTTTGATTTTCTGCATTCATTTAAACATAAATCTGCAAAAACACCTACAAAAATTTCTAGGCCTTTAAAAACTTCATTGAAATGTTCCTGAAGATTTCAAGTATATGTAAAAATGGAAACAGTATAATTATGAACTCATATACTCCCAGTAGCCACATTCAACACACAAGATTTTGCGACTCCTGCTTTGTTTATCCCAATTTTTCTGCTGAAATATCTGTAGAACAAGTCCTAGATTTTGTGCTATTATACTCCAATTCACTTCAATATGCATATCTAGAATAGCTTCTATATTTTCGAGGTGGTAGTAAATTAAATAATATATTATCTGAAAACAATGTAACAAGTTAATGATGTATATTATAATTTTTTTTTCAACGTTTATTTATTTTTGGGACAGAGAGAGACAGAGCATGAACGGGGGAGGGGCAGAGAGAGAGGGAGACACAGAAACGGAAACAGGCTCCAGGCTCTGAGCCATCAGCCCAGAGCCCAACACGGGGCTCGAACTCACGGACCGCGAGATCGTGACCTGGCTGAAGTCGGACGCTTAACCGACTGCGCCACCCAGGCACCCCAATGATGTATATTATAAACCCCAGAGCAACAACTAAAATATTTTAAATTGTTTTTTTAATGTTTTTATTTATTTTTGAGACAGAGAGAGACAGAGCATGAGCAGGGGAGGGGCAGAGAGAGAGGGAGACACAGAATCCGAAGCAGGCTCCAGGCTCCAAGGTGTCAGCACAAAGCCTGACATGGGGCTCAAACTCACGGACTGTGAGATCATGACCTGAGCTGAAGTTGGACGCTTACCTGACTGAGCCACCCAGGTGCCCCTAACTAAAAAATTTTTTAAAAGAGATATTAGTAGTAAGCCAATAATGGAGATAAAATAAAATTCAAAGAAATATTCAACCAAAGAAGGCACAGAAATAGAAAAAAAGTTATGAAGAGCAGATGACACAAACAGAAAACCAATAGCAAGATGGTCAAATTAGGTCCAGCTATAAAAATAATTACAAAAAATTTATATAGCCCAAATACACCAATCAAAGGTAGACATTACAAAACTGGTTTAAAAAGGAAGGTGTAATCGTATGTCTATAAGAAACATTCTTTAAGCAAGTCATATAGATTAAGATACTAGGATGGTAAATGTTAGCTACATAAACATTAATTGTAAGTAAGGAGAATTGCTAAATTGACATCAGAAGATGTGGACCTCAAGACAAAAAAGTACTTAGAGATAGAGACATTTCATAATCATAAAAAATGGTCACTACATCAAGAAAACATAACAATCCAAATTGCACAGGCACATGATAACACAAATATAATAAATGTAAGTAAAAAACTGGCAGGTAAAAGGAGAAATACACAAGCTACTATTTGTGGAGTGATTATTTCAACATTCCTCCCTCTCTAATTAATAGAACAGGTAGATGGAAAATCAGTAAAGATATAGAAGACTTGAGTAGCTGTATCAACCGACTTGACTCATGTGACATTTATAAAACATTACATCCAACATTAGCAGTATACAGATTCTTTTCAAGTACACGTGGAACATTCGCTATGCTGGTCTATGAAACAAGTCTTTAGAAATTTAAGAGATTTTATTTATTTATTTATTATTTTTTTATTTTTTTAGAAAGAGAGTGTGAGCAGGGGAGAGGGGCAGAGGGGGAGAGAGAGAGAGAATCCTAAAGAGGCCCCACACTGAGTGATTAAGCCTGACATGGGCATTAATCCCACAACCCTGGGATCATGACCTGAGCCAAAAATCAAGAGTCTGTTGCTCAGTCTAGTGAACCACCCAGGTGCCCAAGAAGTTTAAAATTATGCAAGTAAGTTAGAAAACAAAATGTAAGTTAGAAAACAATTACAAAAACATACTGTGAAACTCACCCAAATATATGGACATTAATCAACACATCTTTTACTTGTGAATGACAGGAGAAATCATGAGAGAAATTGGAAAATATTTGAACTGAATGAAAATAAACTTACTGCATGTAAAAATTTGTGAAATGTAGTGAAAGCAATACCAATATAATTCCTAGCTGCATTTTTGTAGACATAGACAAGTTAATTCTAAAATTTACATGGGAGGGCAAATGAACAAGTATAACTAAAATAATTTTGAAAAATGAAGAGAAAGAAGAATCACACTACCCTATTTAAAGATTTAATACAGGTGCACCTGGGTAGTTCAGTTTATTAAGTGTCTAACTCTTGATTTTGACTCAGCTCAAGATCTCATGGTTCTTGAGTTCAAGCCCTGCGTCAGGGCTCAGCGCTGTGCTCTGAACTGTCAGTGCACAGCCTGGTTGGAATTCTCTGTCTCCCTCTCTCCCTGCCCCTCCCCTACTCCCTCTCTCTCTTTTTCTCTCTCAAAATAAATAAATAAACTTAAAAAAAAGATTTAACACCAAGCTACAGTAATAAAGACAGTGTAGTACAGGCAAAGGGATAAACGTACAGATCAGTGAAACAATAGAAAATCAAATTGACAGATATAAATATCACCATTTGGTCTTTGATGAAGGTGCAAAACCAACTCTATGGAGATAGCAATCCATCAAACAAATGGTGTTTTAACTTTTAAACATCCTTATGCAAAAAAAGTGAATGCTTACACTTTCTACAAAAATTAACTCAAAATGGACCATAAATCTGAATATAAAATGTAACCTATCAACTTTTAAAAGAAAACGTAGGAAAATCTTTGTATCCTTCAGTTAGGCAGACCTCTCAGAATTGACACCAAAAGCACAAGCCATGAAACATTAATACATAGGACTTTGTCAGAAATCTTTTGCTCTATGAAAGGCACTATCAAAAGAATGAAAAAACAAGCAAAGTTTGGAAGAAAATATATGTAAATCACATATTCAGCAAGGGACTTGTATCCAGAGTATATAAAGGGAATCTTAAAACTCAACAAGCAAAACAACAACCCAATTTTTAACAGCAAAGGACTTGATAAAAGTTCTTTATCAAAGAGCATAGAAAGATAATAAACAGGCACCTGAATAGTTGTTTAACACCGTTATCCAATAAAGAAATGCACATTAAAACTACCATGAGATGAGTATGAAAGCTTTTTTTGTGTCTCGCATCCATGAAATACAGTCAGACCAGCACTAAACCATCCTCCACACCTAGAAGACTGATCTGAGGAATAACACAACAAGCTGCACAACCTGAACTACAGAACTCAGCAGGTACATGGTGAGGAGAGGTGAACTGGGGGAGAGAGAAGCCATGGAAGGCAGTGAGCTGTTTTTGCGTGCGGAGAGAGGACACAGATGGGGGGCGGGGGGAGAATATCGAAAAAGCACCCCCCCCCCAAAAAAAAGCAGCTGGAAAGAAAGTGGAAAAGTGGAAACAGCCGCAGGGACTGAACTAAAAAGGGAGAAAGGAGAAAGGAGAGGGCTTAAATCCCATTAAAACTCTATAAACAGGGGGAGTACAGAGTCTGAAACTACGCAGTTCAATATCTGGCCATGCTCTGGTGAGAAGGGCAAATCCCTGGGAGCAGAGTGAAGTCTGGCGTTCTTTTTTTTTTTTTTTCAACGTTTTTTATTTATTTTTGGGACAGAGAGAGACAGAGCATGAACGGGGGAGGGCCAGAGAGAGAGGGAGACACAGAATCGGAAACAGGCTCCAGGCTCCGAGCCATCAGCCCAGAGCCCGACGCGGGGCTCAAACTCACGGACCGCGAGATCGTGACCTGGCTGAAGTCGCACGCTTAACCGACTGCACCACCCAGGCGCCCCAAGTCTGGGGTTCTTCAGGCTACACAGGGAGGGGCGGTTCCCCTGCTGGGAAGACATCTGGTAGAGGCTGTGTGGCTCCCCCAAAGGCCCCAGTGGACCCAGGAGAACAACCACATTTGCTGGTGCTGGAACAAGGTCATTGTGGGTGAAACCTGGTGCCAGATGTGTGTTGTGATTTTCCATAATCCCTGAAACCCTGCTGCCACCTGATCACACGAACTTTTTCTGGGGTGGGCTGGCACCCAGCCCCAGTCTCTGGGCATTGGCATTGGCAGCAGCACAATCCCGCAAAGGTTTCTGGGTGCAGCCGGCACCCAGGGAGGTGCTGCCTGGGGTTTGGTCATGGATGGTGTAAAAGCAGGGAGTGGAAGGAAGCCGAGGAAAAAGGACAGGTATGCGATTGCTGGTCGGGGAGCGCACAGAGTTCCAGTACTAGAGACTGGGTAGCTGGGTGATGCCATTTTCACCGCTCCAGCGCATGCGCATACACACCTACAAGCACCACAACAATCCACCCCAGTATGCTAGCAGCGCCATCTAGTGGAGAATGGAGCCATTACACAAGCCCTGCCCAACTGGGCCAACCTTGCTCTTCAGGAACACAGCTCTTCAGGCTCTCTGCCTACTTAGTTTACAGACTATAAAGCGCTTCATAGGTTGACTTCTAGGGGAATATGAAGTAATTTCAGTCATATTTCAGTCTATTCAGTGGTCCATCTATTCAATTTTCTTTTTTTTTCCTTTTTTTTCCTTTTTTTGTTTCTTTTCTTTTTATTGAATACAGAAAGAGAAAAAAATTTATTTTCATTTTCAAATTTTATTAAAATATTTTTAATTTTTTTCTGCTATATTTTTTACTTTTGGGTAAATTTTTTCAAATTCTATTTTACCTCCATCTTTCCATTTTATTCTATTTCAGTGTATTCATTTTTTCAAATTTTCAAATGATTTCCTTTTTTATTTTCCTTTCCCCTTTTTTCTATAATCTATCAAGCTCCTTTCAACACCCAGACCAAAACACATCTAGTATCTAGCATCATTTATTTGATTTTTTTTGTTTGTTGTTTTTAATTTTGTAATTAAAAAAAAATTTAATTGTTTTTAATTCTTTTTACCTCATTAATTCCTTTTCTCCCTTCAAAATGACAAAATGAAGGAATTTACCCCAAAAGAAAGAGCAGGAAGAAACAACAGCCAGGGACATAACTAACACAGATACAAGCAAGACGTCTGAATCAGAATTTAGAACCACGATAATAAGAATACTAGATGGAGTTAAAAATAGATTAGAATCCCTTTCTGTGGAGATAAAAGAAGTAAAAGCTAGTCAGAATGAAATAAAAAATGTAACTGAGCTGCAATCTCGAATGGATGCCACGGTGGCAAGGATGGATGTGCAGAGCAGAGAATCAGTGATATATAGGACAAACTTCTCGAGAATAATGAAGCAGAAAAAAAAAAGAGGGAGATTAAGGCAAAAGAGCACAATTTAAGAATTAGAGAAATCAGTGACTCATTAAAAAGGAACGTCAGAATCATAGGGGTCCCAGAAGATAAAGAGAGAGAAAAAGGGGTAGAAGTGTTACGTGAGCAAATCATAATGGAAAACACCAAAATCCAGAAAACACAGAGGACTCCCATTAGATTCAACAAAAACTGGCCAGGGGCGCCTGGGTGGCGTAGTCGGTTGGGCGTCCGACTTCAGCCAGGTCACGATCTCGCGGTCCGTGAGTTCGAGCCCCGCGTCGGGCTCTGGGCTGATGGCTCAGAGCCTGGAGCCTGTTTCCGATTCTGTGTCTCCCTCTCTCTCTGCCCCTCCCCCGTTCATGCTCTGTCTCTCTCTGTCCCAAAAATAAATAAACGTTGAAAAAAAAATTTTTTTTAAAAAATAAAAAAAAAAAAACAAAAACTGACCATCAACTAGGCATATCGTAGTCAAATTCACAAAATACTCAGGCAAGGAGAGAATCATGAAAGCAGCAAGGGGAAAAAAGTCCTTAACCTACAAGGGAATACAGATCAGGTTTGCAGCAGACCTATCCACAGAACCTTCATGGGCCAGAAAGGAGTGGCAGGATATAGTCAATGTGCTGAATCAGAAAAATATGCAGCCAAGAATTCTTTATCCAGCAAGGCTGCCATTCAAAATA
The DNA here is from genome assembly GCF_018350175.1 of Felis catus. Classification (NCBI taxonomy): domain Eukaryota; kingdom Metazoa; phylum Chordata; class Mammalia; order Carnivora; family Felidae; genus Felis; species Felis catus. The sequence continues at coordinate 115,869,539 of NC_058373.1, forward strand.
GAAGGAGAGATTAAAAGTTTCCCAGACAAACACAAATTAAAGGAGTTTGTGACCACTAAACCAGCCCTGCAAGAAGTTTTAAGGGGGACTCTCTGAGGGGAGAAGATAAAAACAAACAAACAAATAAATAAATAAAGACCAAAAGCAACAAAGACTAGAAAGGACCTGAGAACACCACCAGAAACTCCAACTCTACAAGTAATATAATGGCAATAAATTCATATCTTTCGATACTCACTCTAAACATCAATGGACTAAATCGCCAATCAAAAGACATAGGGTAACAGAATGGATAAGAAAACAAGATCCATCTACATGCTGTTTACAAGAGACCCACTTTCAACCCAAAGGCACCTTCAGATTGAAAGTGAGGGGATGGAGAACCATCTATCATGCTAATGGTCAACGAAAGAAAGCTGGAATAGCCATACTTATATCAGACAATCTAGACCTTAATTTTTT